>NC_138508.1:79031949-79388318 GCF_964252035.2 Podarcis erhardii | reverse complement strand
TGTGGGTGGAGCAGGCAGGGATTGAGGGCCTCACAGGTGATAGACTGGGGTGGGAGAGCTTGCAACCTGCCACTTGTAGTGACCTAAGATGCCAGCTTCATTCTGCCATATTGTAGGATCAGCCCTGTAGAGCAGAAGGTGGAGAGTTAACCTCCCCCACTTTTGCTCATTTTTGCGGTTCAAAGGAACCATGGGAGAAGTTCGCATTGCTATATCAATTGCAGCAGCAGTCATCAAGTGACAAATATACAGGCGCATGCCACCCCAGAATTGGCCATATTGAATATCTTCCAAGACAATAACACACACTTGCAGCACAAAGAACTCACAAGCCACCTACTCTCAAGCAGTCAGGAGCACCCACCTAGAGATGGCAGGGGGTTGGACTCGATGGCCCTTGTGGTCTATTCCAACTCTATGATTCTATGAGATGGGAGGGACCAGTCTCTAGGAATGAACATGGACCACTGGTAACAGCCCTACTAGAGGAGCTAACTAATAAATTGAAACAAGCATGGGGACAAACAAAAGAGGATGTCTTCATCCTGGGGTGGCTCCTCTTTCCTACATACACAGACCAACAAGACAACGACAGGAACCCACCAACAGCATACAAATCAATATGGCTAACTTGACCCAACAACCTCTCCCCCCCTCTCTCACACACAAACAAAACTCACTGCAGTCAACTGAAGGCAACCAGCCAGGCCCCTGGGCCCCCCAATCTCTCTCACCGCCAATGAAAACTAATAAATGAATAGAAAGAGAAACTACCCACGTGACACCGACGCAAAAACCTTGCACATACACTGTGTATTGCCATGACGGCGTGAGCTCCTGTTGCTCGGTCCCAGCTCCTGCCAACCTAGCAGTTCAAAAGCACGTCAAAGTGCAAGTACAGAGGTACCTCGGGTTAAGTACTTAATTCGTTCCGAAGGTCTGTTCTTAACCTGAAATTATTCTTAACCTAAAGCACCACTTTAGCTAATGGGGCCTCCTGCTGCCGCCACACCACCGGAGCACAATTTCTGTTCTCATCCTGAAGCAAAGTTCTTAGCCTGAAGCACTATTTCTGGGTTAGTAGAGTCTGTAACCTGAAGCATATGTAACCTGAAGTGTATGTAACCCGAGGTACAACTGTAGATAAATAGGTACCGCTCTGGCGGGAAGGTAAATGGTGTTTCCATGCGCTGCTCTGGTTTCACCAGAAGTAGCTTAGTCATGCTGGCCACATGACCCGAAAAAACTGTCTGTGGACGTCAGCTCCCTCGGCCAGTAAAGTGAGATGAGCGCCGCAACCCCAGAGTCATTCGCGACTGGACTTAACTGTCAGGGGTCCTTTACCTTTTCCTTTTTACACTTCGTAAAAGAATGAAAGTTTACCACCACTCCTTCTCTCTTCCCACCTCTCTTTTCCCCCAACCTTATTCTGTATTTGACATCAGTGTATCACGTTGAATAAAACTGGTCTGTAGAAAGGGCTCTATGAACTGAAAGCAGAGATGCTGTATGTACTTTAGTAACCCCCAAAAAAAATCTTTAATAAGAACAAATTAAATATATATATACAGGCATGTGTAAAGCATCCTTGTACACCCCCCATGACACACAAATGCACCAGTTTCATTTCCTGCCTCCTTTATCCTCTATACCAGCTCCTGCATTTTCCATCACCTTTGGTCCCAATGTGACACTGTAGACCTAATGAAGAGATCTGAATGGCATCCCCATTACATCCGGTCTTTCCTTTGCCTGAATTTGAACAGAGCAATGGGAAAGATACTCTGGGGGCATCTTAAGAGGCATTCATCAGGCATCCTCATTAGCGTCTCTGAACTTCGGGGTGGGGGGATGCCATCCACGTACCATCTGGAGGCCATTTGTAAGAAGACTTGAAGACTTGTCTGCACACATTCTTCCGCAAACAGCAGGAGACCCCACGAATACCATGGAAATAATCTATTTATTTAGAAATCCTAAGAGAAAGCCTAATTGGTTAAAATGCTGTGAAATTGCTTTCCCACATCTGAGCTCGATTCAAATGCAGAAGCATTTGAAATAATTACAAGTTATCCGCTCGCAGAGACTCCATAATACATGTGAGAATCGGGAAACGAAACACTTCAAAATAAGAAAACACTTCCAAGAATGTGGCCTCCATGTTTTTTAGGTGTTACTGTACAGCCCAGATTACACACGTCTGTTTACTGGCCTGCAGAGGGAGAAAACAAGCTTGTGAGCACACGGAATGCAAGCACACAAGTGAACCAGTTCCTTCCAGCTGGAACTAGGTTGTTGCTATAGCAACACCCAAATGACAGACAGATTTTTTTTTAATGTGCCCAGGTCTCCTGTGATAACAGAGCTTCCAGGATTCTCTCCGTGCCACCCCCCCCCCCAAAAAAAACCAGTTTCAAAAACCTGTTAGAACACAATGGTACCAAATGCCACGTTGTTTTAAGAGCTGGCTTTTAAACACATTCTCGTCCCTTTTAAATGCAGCGTTGTGCCCAAACTGTCATCAATGTTTAAAGCGCCGCTGCTCCAATCTGACACCACGCAATCTGAACTAAAATCTTTTGGTGCACGCTTGCAGATGTGCTACTTTGTTCCAGAAGAGCTGTGGGAATAAGGCATGCATTCCTTATTCATTGGTCAAAAGGATGTGTATGGAGGGAGGGGGCAGGGATACCCCTTCAGCACTGCTGAAGGCAATAAGCCTCTGAATGACAGTCACTGAGGAACCAGCGAAGGCAAGAGCACTGTTGCAGTCAGGTCCTGGTTGTGGGAATCTGGTTGTCTGCTGTGAGAACAGGAATCTGGACTAGATAGGCCTTTGTCCTGGTCTAGCAAGGCTCCGCTTATGTTCCAATGACAGCATAGGGCAGCAGGCTTTTCAGGCCAACCAGAGGAAAGGTATGGACAGGCATCTCATAGAGAATCAAGTGATTCTCCTACATAGGCTTCAAGGCCTGTTGATGCTATTAGTCTAAAGCAGGCCTAGGCAAACTTGGCCCTCCAGATGCTTTGGGACTACAACTCCTATCATCCCTGACCGCTGGTCCTGTTAGCTAGAGGTGATGGGAGTTGTAGTCCCAAAACAGTTGGAGGGCTGAGTTTGCCTGTGCCTGGTCTAAAAGGTTACCCAGGAGAGAATCATTGCTCCATACTGTCCAATATTTCTCTGATGAAAATAGAGACAACCCATTCCATGATAATCATCATCGTCATCATCATCATTTTATTATTTATACCCTGCCTGTCTGACTGGGTTGCCCCAGCTACTCTGGGCAGCTTCCAACATATATAAAAACACAATAAAACATTAAACATTTTTTTTTTAAACTTCCCTATACAGAGCTGCCTTCAACTGTCTTCTAAAGGTTGTATAGTTACTTATCTCCTTGACTTGGGAGTCACATAACTCCATACCTGCCAACATTTCTCCAATAACAATAGGGATGTCCTAAGGAAAAGCGGGACATTCCAGGAACAAATCAGAAACCAGGACAGTTTCTGTAAATCCAGGACTGTCCTTGGAAAATATGGACACTTGGCAGGTCTGTTGCTTGGCAGGTCTGTTAGGAGAATTATCATCATTGTTATTAGTGTATCACTTTGCAGTTACTTACATTGAACTTCACTTGATATTTTGTTGCCCAGTCCCCCTGTTTGGAGTACATGTGAGAGATGGTCATTTGGGAACTCTTTGATCACACAGGGTCCCCGGACGTTTCACCGTCTATTGATCCCTGTGCCACCACTTTATTTCTCACTGCCACCACCCATGCCCTACCTGGTACAATACAGAGTCTAGTCAGGGTTAAATTGGAACATAAACTTTTGTTTATTTATTGCAGTTTAACAAGCATGTGGTTTCATAAACGGTATCGGTCAATTACAATCATGGGGTGCCTATCCAGACCTATAACTTCTGCTACCTGCTCTCACTCACTAAACCACCTCTCAGATATTTACTTGTCTTCCTAGCTCCTAACTGTTCCTGACTCAGCTTATTTCCGTACACTAACTCAACCTCCCCTCAGACTCTATCCCAATTCACTCCCACTCCACCCAAATCCCAACAAACTCCTCCCTTTGCCCCTCCCAGGGCTGGTTTTATAGGCCCTTTGACTCCACCCCCTGGGTTCTGATTGGGTAACCTGTTTAACTATTTCACCTCCAGCACTCTCATATGTTAACATCACACTCCTCAGAGCTTGACTCTGTCCAATGTTTTTTTTTAAAAAAAAAAAAAGGAGAGAGAGAGAAAAAAAATACTTGTGGATCAAAATGACACTCAGTGCCAGACATTTCTATAGTGTCCATAATTCCTGTAACCTACAATTCTATATTAAGTAGCTTCTCTGTGGGAGTTTATGCTGCAGCCATGCAACTCATCAAGAGTGTAGAATTCTGGCTGTATTCTGTAACACAGAGACCCGAAGAAGAATATGCCCTCCTAAGTGTCTTTCAAACATTCCCATATTGCATAGGGGAATAGAGAGATAAATCTTTCTGCAGCAGCCAAGCCTGGCATGTTCATTTCCCACAGAAAGTGGGCAGAAATAATTTTGTCCTCTGAAAGTGATCTGCTTTGTTTGAACAAAACAAATTCCTTCCAGTAGCACCTTAAAGACCAACTAAGTCAGTTCTTGGTATGAGCTTTCGTGTGCATGCACACTTCTTCAGATACGAAGAATCTGCTTTGTTTGGAAAGGGAACCAGAGGGGGATGAAAAAGCATATATCTTGGGAATCCTTCACTGCAAAGAACATCCAGCATCTGTCAATGTCTCTCACATGTTCAACTCTTCCAAATCCGACAAAGGGAGAAGGTGCATTAAGTAGCATAAGCAGGGAGGAAATAGATTGCTAAACTGGGGAGAGAGCCACTCTAAAAGCAAGAACAAATGCAAACTTCCTCTTTCTTTTTCTTCAAACCAATGAATAGCATCTGAGAGCAATTGTGCGTGTCTCTGATGTGGTACGGCAAACAGACGTTTCAATTCCTTTGATTCAGATGGCACCACTGAAATTTTGAGAGGGAGAAACTAAACCTGCGTCAAATATCGCAGAACTGGCTGTATTAATTAATTTAGGGGAGTTACACAATCTCTTTCCTAATAAATCCCCAGCACATAAGTTGCATTTACCCCCACAGCTGCTGTGCAATGAGTCGGCATTCTCAGTGAACCATCAGAAACAATCCCAGAATCCCTTTCCTAATTAGTCACCTCAGTTTATTAATTCATGCATGGCATATGTTAAGTTAGGAGAATTATCATCATCGTTATTAGTGTATCACTGTGCAGTTACTTACATTGAACTTCGTTTGATATTTTGTTGCCCAATCCCCCAGTTTGGACTACATGTGAGAGATGGTCACTTGGGAACTCTTTGAAGTCCACTTTGAAGCTCACCATACTGAATACTTTGGAATTACCCATAAACTTGGACACATCACTGTCTCTGGATATGACATTTGATTCCTAACAGTGCTCAAGAGCGAGCCCAGGAAAATATGAGACAGGAAAAAGATGGGAACTCTGAGTTTCCTATGCTTTGTAGGGATTTGCACTGGCAATTTCCATCTGAAAAACTGAACAAATCTCACTTGCATGAGGCTTCTGGCTTCGTGTTCTTTAACAAGCCTTTGAATGGATAATCATCCCCCCCCCTTTTTAACAAAGTAATAATCATAAATAAATAAGAATAAAAATGTGCACCCCACCACGAGACCATACCATTGTAACTATCCCACCTCCCATAATTTCAACACCTCTCGCAATGGTTTGACCCCTTTCTGTTTTAACAGTACAAATTCTACAGACGCCCTCCATCCCTCCTCAAAATAATTTCTCCTGCATATTCTTCCTCATCTTACCTTAACAGCACATGTTAATTTATCATTAATAGCTATATCATGGATAAACATTTTTTTTAATTCTGCCACTTTGGATATCCTTCATTGAAAAGCCAAGTAGGAATACAGTGGTACCTCAGGTTAAGAACTTAATTCTTTACGGAGGTCCATTCTTAACCTGAAACTGTTCTTAACCTGAAGCACCACTTTAGCCAATGGAGCCTCCCGCTGCTGCCGCCGCGCCGCTGGAGCACAATTTCTGTTCTCATCCTGAAGCAAAGTTCTTAACCCGAGGTACTATTTCTGGGTTAGCGGAGTCTGTAACCTGAAGCGTCTGTAACCTGAAGCGTATGTAACCCGAGGTACCGCTGTATCTAAACAAAATAAACACACTGAAAGTAAAAATATATCCTGTTGCAACCAGGAATGTATACAGTATGTGCTGAGGACGGGGGGACAACCCTGGCTGTATGAACAGGCAAATGAGATACATTTCTGACACCTTACCAGCAACCTTCTGTGTGAGATTTCTTTAGGCTTTCAGAGAGTGGCTAGAGCCTCTGCAGACTTCAGCATTCCTGTCACACTCCGTTTCTAGTCAGCTCAACTCACTCTGGGCAATGCATCCCCTTTTACAGCTTATGCTTTGAAGGGTGCCTCAGTTACTTCTTGGCATTGCAACCCAGTTGCCTGAGGCAACATTACAATCCTTAGGGGAACTCTGCCATCATTCAGAAGTGGGGGGGAAGCAGGGAAGCCTAACAGCAGGCATAACGTTCCTTTAGAAGTAATTTCATTTTAATTTAAACTGATATAAAGTCCAGGAGGAAGGATTTGAAGGAGTAAGACAAGTAATATCAGCTAATAGGAGCACTTATCACCCAAACGGCTAAGTTCTTCATCAGTAATGACTGCAGCTGCAATCCCGACTCTTCTGAAATCAGTGGGAAAAGGCCCGTTCGCGGGAATCACTAAGAACGCAATCACAATGTGCATATTGCATTAGTGAGATTGGGGTTTTTTTCTCCTCATCTATTTCACAGAATAGCCCAAGGAACTGAAATTCAGTCAAGAGAAAAGACGGGCACAACTATGTACTTAAAAGCCTTTGCACTTGGCGGTGGTGGTTGTGATAGTGATCGCCACCGCTGCCATCGTAGTAAATGCACAGCTGTCATTTGGTTGTCGCTGGGAATCCAACTCCATCTGATGGCTACGGTGGGAAATCACATTTTCAGAAAAGAACAAGAAACAGGAGGGAAGCCATTGGCAAAACAAGGCAGAAAGGCTGCTTCCTTTAAAGAGATGATGCACCACTGGAGGTGAGAGCCTGAAGATCAGAGGTGGTGACTCCTCTAGTGTTTGTGGAGTGGAAGGGGAACCAGGACTGGCAGGACGAGGACAACCCAGTGTCATCGACTGGCTGGATATAAAGGTGTGGTACCAGCTGGGGAACCCCTCAAGGGATCACCCAGGGAAAGAAGGCTCAGAGCCAGGGGATTGGTGGTGGGGTGGCAATGAGTGGTCTGAGGGAGAAGAGTGGGCAGACTGGACACAGGAATCATACAAGAGGAGGGACATTGGAGACTGACAGAGGCAATGGCAATGGAGAAAAGCATCACCTGAATAGTGGAGCAGCATGTGGGTCATGCTGGATGGCTGCCATGATGAGAGGAGGCAATGGCAAGGGGCGCTTTGGGAGAACCATCATTGCCAACACCTAGGAACCACCAAGGGCAGAAGCCTGCAGTGCAGCTAGCTAGTGAACAAGAACCGCCAGTCCTGGTATTGGGACTGAGAACATCTCCGTGGCCATTGTGGCACGTGGCCTGCTGTCTTTGGCATCGAGCACCTGCCTTTCTTTGTGCACTAGTTCTGTCTGATTGTGCTATGGAAAGCGCTTCTGTTCTCCAAAAGTGGCAGAAGGCTCTCTGAAGATGTGCAGGTGTCCTTGAAGATGTGCAGGTGTTCAGGCAAGGCAGGCAAACTGGTTCAGCACCAAGGACAGCTCCTAGGGAGCAGTTTAGGTCGCATCCCCACCATACATTTGAAGGACATGGCTTCCCCTCCGCAAATCCTAATTTGTTAAGGATGCTGGGAACTGCAGCTCTGTGAGGGGTGAACTACAGTGTCCAGGATTCTTTGTGGGAAGCCATTGCTGTTAAAGTGCTAAAATCGTGCTTTAAATGCATTGTGTGGGTGTGACCTTGCTCTGACAAAGACAAAGCCTTTTAAGCTTATGCCTCCAATCCACCCCTCCTAAGCTTGGCCACCTTTCCTGAAGTGTGGAGACAACACCCCTGGCCTGCAGGTGGGCACATCTTTTCCTCTCAGTGGCCTACTCTTGCACTGTTGTGCAGGCTCCTGCTCATCAGTTTCCAACTCATCTGGCTCCTAAACAGCAAGATCAGGTTCCGTGACAGGAACCCAGCCATCAGCACCGCGACAACAGGTTCAGTTAGCTCAGGCATAGGCAAACTCTGGCCCTCCAGGTGTTTGGGACTACAATTCCCATCATCCCTAGCTAACAGAAGCAGTGGTCAGGGATGGTGGGAATTGTAGTCACAAACATCTGGAGGGCCAGAGTTTGCCTATGCTTTAGTTAGCAGAGCAGCATCCATGACAAACCTCAAGGAAGTCATGTCTGGTGGTTCATGTTGGCCACTGTGCATGCTCAGAACTTCAGTCATGGCTTCAAGCCTGGGGTCAGCTATTAAAGGTAATCCCCGATACCCCCACCCCTCAGTAAGTTTATAAGGGAGTGATGAAAAGCTTCAGGAAGTACACATGGCCAAACCCAAAAGGTATCTCTTTCATATCGGCTTGGGTTCTGATGGACATCCAGATCTGATCTGAAGACTAGTGAGGGCACACATAGGAAAACCAATGCCTGAGCTCCAGTTTTTGCCAATTCCAGTCCATTGCTTCAAAATACAATACTGGATCTCATGTGTTTAAAAGCATATAGGCATTGGTTAGAAATGCCATGATCAAAAATGAGCTGCCTATACAATTAGATCACATAGCCCTAGGGCAAACTTTAGATACATGGCATTCCAAGTTTTGACACTACTCGCCCTGCACACCCTCCCCAGCTTATTTCTATATAACCATATATATATAACCATATATATGTGGTTTTTCAAATTACAATTTTACAGTCACACGTCCAACTTACAACATAAAAACAAGATTCCAAGGAATCTCTTGGACTTCCCTTCTCTCCTTTGTGGGTCCTATTGTTAATCATTTCCTTCTGCATCTTTTATGATAATCCAAAATGTTTTTCTTCTCCATTGTGTCTAAAATTCACCATTAAACTACAAGTGATATTCCAATCCCACTAATGATTTTAACTATTTACAATGGTTTTCAAGATAAGTTATAAAATTTCCCCATTCCTTATTAAAATTTTGGTCTTCCTGATTTCTGATTCTTCCAGTCATTTTGGCCTTTTCGGCATAATCCATCATCTTGATCTTCTTTCCATTTCTAGGCCAATAACATCTGCGCAGCTGTGGTCGCATACATAAACAGTCTTATCTGCTCCTTTGGGATTTTGGCACCTAGAATTCCTAAAAGGAATTTCTATATTAAAAGCAGCTTCAGGAAGCTGTAATCTTAAATGGGGAATTGGTGGGTGGCAAGAAGGTGCTGGGATGCTTTCCTTGCCAGCCACTTCCCTGCTCAAAATCCACTTTCCCGGCTGCTTTCCCACCTACAGGGGGAAAGATACAAACGCACAACGAAAGAGTAAACTCAGACTTGCAAACGGAGTAGGTAAAACCAGATACAATTTGTGAATGGCTTTCTTGGCCACTCCCCCAGCTCAAAGAACCTTGCCAACAATCATTCATAGCCCTCCCAGTATTTGTTTATGAGGCAAGGAAGAAGGGCTACCCTTATGCTATTCATATAATCAGTTATCAGTAATCAATATATTCATATGTGCTCACACATAATCAGGGCTTACAGTATTTTATAATCCATTTTGAATCAAAGGGAAGCTGTGCCTTAGCTAACTGCTAACTGCTTGAAACAGCAAAATTAGGAGCCGACCTTTCCCCTACAAACATCCGTGTACCCTGGACAAGGGGAAGACGTGAATCAGAGATACTGGTGCAAAATCCCCTCAGATACAGGCTAAATTAGTCCACTGGAACAGGAAGAGCTAAACCACAAAATCTCCAAAACTCCCTGTCCTGTCATAACTAGGGGAGAGGTTGGACAGAGCGTCACTGCAAGCAACGGAAAGCAGAAGTAGAACTCTGTGCTTGACCAGTGCTTGACCAGGAGCTGGAAGCATGGCAAGAAGCTTGCTAATTGGCTAATTTTCGCTGGCGATATCGTGACTGCCTCATGGTTGTCTCATGATCTATGATTTGCTGTGATCTGCTCAGGTATAAAGACCTCTGGATTTCTGTCAATCGGGGTCCCAGTTCCTTTTGGAAGAGATTCCAAACTGGGTCCTTATTGCCTGGCAATAAACTTCACCTTCTAATTCTCCATTGCTGCATCTGCCTGATCCTTATTGTGAGTACCTGCTTATGTTCACGTGCATCATTTAGAAGTGGCAATTGCCAGTGTACAGCAGATTTCTTTTGTTACATTGGTGAGAACTATGGTATAGGACTCCCACAGGCAGCTTCAAAGTGCTCTATTTACTTGCGTCGGTTTTTCTCCTGCTCTCTGTCTTTCTCATCACAAGCCTAGCAAAATGGTTCCTGCTCTTGGCTCTCTGTCTGAATCCCATCTTGTGCACAGTTGGTTCCTGGAGCAGATATAGATTCAAGCACAGTTTCATTAACGGTATGAAACACGACATTGTAATACAGCCAGGCGTGTGCAGACCGAGGCTAAGAAAGGGGCATATTGTACAACAATATGGCATCCACTGATAGCTTTCAAAAGAGATGCTTCATCCTTCCTGAGCAGAGCAGAGACTTCAGATAATGGCAAACACCTGCTCCAAAAGCCCTGGATATCCAAGAGGGAAAGAGATGAAAGGGGACTTTTCATGTAGAAGACGGATAAAGGCAGCCGATGAAGAACAAAGGTAGGTTGTACATCTCTCCACCCAAATGCTAATTCAAAGCCTGAAGAGTTCAACATCTAACAACTCAGATCAAAATGGCAATGATGAAAGATGTATTGACCCAGACCTTTACCTTCGCTGCAGTTGGAGGTGGGGAAGCGATTCCATGTCTGGGTTACTGCAGTCATTTGTTTTGATGTAGTTCAGTCCCCATGTAGTAATATGAGGATGTATCATGGGGTGAGAGGCAGCTAAAGCTATTGATTCAGTGAGAAGAACCCTTGGACAGCTGAAGGAGACTCCAAGAGTCAAAGCAGCTGTGATGCCAATGCTGCTGGACTCCTTTCCAACATCGTGCAAGTTTGGGGTTCCAGAATGCATAGAATCCTGAGTGAGGAGAAGTCTATGTGTGTGGGCTTCCTGTTGCAAATGTCCACAGTCAACACATGGAAGTCAGTGGCAGAGCTCATTGTTGTGGTCAACAGGGGTGAAACATGCATGATCCATTGGTGGGTCATCCTTCATATGAGCAATGCATGAAGTGGGGGAAGGGGGCTCTTTTTCTCTCTGGTGTGCTAAGTTCCTTCTGTTTTCACATAAGGAGGTTGCTGCAGAGAAATGTAAATCCCCTTGTAAAATCGGGGTGGTACATATGCTACACAAGGACCGTATCTGATGAAAAATGAGCAGAAAGACAGGCTCCAAACTTATATCAAGTTTAGGAAACCTAATCATGGAGATTTGTTGGTTTCAGTGAAGAAGTAGAGACTCCTAGAAGATCTTTGTCACAGTGAAAAGTTGTTCTTCTCCAGCGGTGGCCTTCCCACTGAAAACCGTCAGATGCACTCTTTTGCTCCTTTTAGAAAGAAAATGTAAATTAAAAAATATATATTTGCCAGACATTTTAAGTAGTTTTGTCGCTGCTTGGGCTGAAGCCTGACAAGAGAGAGAAGGGAGGCAAGCAAAGCAGCCAAACTCACTTCTTGTTGACCACAAAGTAGATGTCTAGATTTTTCACTGGCTCCCTCCACTAAATAGCACTTTTTGTTGTTTAGTCATTTAGTCGTGTCCGACTCTTCATGACCCCGTGGACCAGAGCACACCAGGCACTCCTGTCTTCCACTGCCTCCCGCAGTTTGGTCAAACTCATGCTGGTAGCTTTGAGAACACTGTCCAACCATCTCATCCTCTGTCGTCCCGTTCTCCTTGTGCCCTCCATCTTTCCCAACATCAGGGTCTTTTCCAGGGAGTCTTCTCTTCTCATGAAGCGGCCAAAGTATTGGAGCCTCAGTTTCATGATCTGTCCTTCCAGTGAGCACTCAGGGCTGATTTCCTTCAGAATGGATAGGTTTGTTCTTCTTGCAGTCCATGGGACTCTCAAGAGTCTCCTCCAGCACCATAATTCAAAAGCATCAATTCTTCGGCGATCAGCCTTCTTTATGGTCCAGGTCTCACTTCCATACATCACTACTGGGAAAACCATAGCTTTTACTATACGGACCTTTGTTGGCAAGGTGATGTCTCTACTTTTAATCTTATGTAATTTACTGGTGCCACCTATTCCCAATAATGAGTGGCAGAGCACATAGGCACAGGGTGAATAGCAAGAATAGTTAACCTTGAGAGGAAATGAAAAGGAGACAAAAATGAATGTATCCAGGTATACTATTTTACATTGCTTCCTCTTATGTGTCCCTTCATGGTCATATCCTTCTTCCTTCTTCCTACACATTGTGACACTAACAGCTCTCTTAAAGTGTTTCAGCCCTTTCCCCACTCTTGAAACTCTTCAAATACAGGTTATCAAGTTTCTGGCTCTACGACCCTCTAACTAACTGCCTTATTTTTCTAGCATGACTTGAGTACAGTATTTTTACTCCCCGCCCAACCTTTTTTGCTAGTCAGGAGGAGAGGTTAAGTTTCTATTTTCCCTTAATTGCCAGGTTCCTGGTAGGAACTGTTTAACTTTCACACCTTCCTAAGCAAAACACCCCCTTGTACTTTTAACCTTCCTGTGAACAGCTGACCCTCCTGTGCACAACAGCCTTTAAAGCAAAGAAAAAGAGCAACCATTTTACAACCCAAATTTTACAACCTAAAGCCAAACACAAAAGGGCTAAAGTCCTATTCCTGCAAAAGTTTGATCTCTAGTGTGTGCATGTTATTTTCTACATTTTGTATTTGCTTTGTTGTTTTACTTATTAATTAAACAATTTCTATATTTATTCTATTATCTGCTTCTTTGAGGATCAAACAGTATTTTATAAATGGAAATGAAATATGGCAGTACAGTAAAATACTAAATACTCAAAAAAACTAACTAAATACGTGTTTCCAATTCAGTCAAGGTTATAAAAGAATATTAAGTTTTAAACACGTTCCCCATTGTAAGGAGGAAAGAGAGCTGTGTGTATGTTTTAGGAATCCCACACAGATATTGCTATGTGGGGAAGCAGTCTGAGTTACTAAATGTATAACTAAGGCTGCAATCCTAGCCCACACTTGGGAGTAAACCCCAGTGGAATTCAATTGACCTGTTAGGATTGCATTGCTTATGTTGTAAAGAAAAGTACAGGATTGTAACAATGTCCCTCAAAGAAAAGTTGCAATGTACTGAAATCCTGTGGTCTGAAGCAATTTTGTGGTATTGGTTTTGTTAGGGCATTTTTTGTTTCCCGGAATGCAGGGCTGTAAAATTAATTGGAAGCAAGAGGTGGTGTAATTACAGACACAGCATTGTTTGCCAGCATCCATAATAATAAAACAGTGCACCAACCTAATGGCTTGCCTCTTCCTCATCCGCACGTCTTAATATTTGATTGAAAAGGGGGGAAATGGTATTAGAATCCTGCTTCCTACAGGGAAGCACAAATGTCTTTGGGATTATTCAGCTCTCTTTAGTAGTTACTTAAGAACCACAGCAGATGCATTTGCATTGGGCGCCATCTTAGCGCTAGTCAATGGGTGGTTCTAAAGCAGAGATGGGATATCTTAAGGTTACCAGATATCCGGAATTTCCCAGACATATCCCAAATACAAGAGTCAAAAGCAGTGTCAGGTGGGGAGGGGGAGCTCAACTACTTTTCTGTCTGGATTTTCACTTTTTAAAATATGTCAAACCTAGGCTATCAATGACCTTCCAGATATTGTTGGACCACAACTCCCATCATCCATTACCATTGACTCAGGATGATGGGAACAGGAGTGCAACAAAAACTGAAGGTCCACAGGTTCCCCATCCTGCTTTAATACCACCTAGGGCGCTTTGCTAGTGGACTCAGACACTAAAGAATTTGAAAACTAAATCAGATGCAGGAAATCCATGACTGGATCTACCAACATTTCCCCTTTCCCTCAAATTTGGGCTACAAGAAGCCTAAATTTGGTCCTGAGCCAGGTATGTTTTACTCTGTGGAACAAATAGCAGTATTAAGTGTACAGTCTAGATCAGGAGAATAGCACAAGGTGATTTCTCCATGAGTTTAACAAAGATTTGACACCTTGGGCATTGCTTATTCTCAGTCCATCCCCCCACAAACTCTGAACTGACTTCTCTAGTTTGCTGCAATCAGTCTCACACCCAAGTAGCAGAAATCCTCAGGTCTCTTCTCTTACCATTCATTAATCAGGACCAGCCAAAGAGGCAAAGGAGCAAATTCACCAAACCCACAGTCAAGGTGCTTAGTAGACAGGGATGATCAAGTTATTTTGTCACCTGAGGCAGGTAACCCCACAAGCTCACCTTTCTCTCCTTGGTACTATACTAGTAGAACAATACTAAAAGGTCCAATCATAATAAATCAGATGGCTCAGGATTTTCTTCCCTTCCAGGACACCCAAAATCAGCTACCTGATTGGGGGCAGGCCATTAAAAGTTTTTTAAAAAATAAATCTGAATGTTTGCTGTGATTCTTCCTCCTTCACTGTCTCAAGGCACCAGCTATAAAATAATTGGTACATGCAAATACTAATAAATATGGGGAACTGGAATATCATACAGTGGTACCTCGGGTTAAGTACTTAATTCGTTCCAGAGGTCCATTCTTAACCTGAAGCACCACTTTAGCTAATGGGGCCTCTCGCTGCCGCTGCGCTGCCGGAACATGATTTCTGTTCTCATCCTAAAGCAAAGTTCTTAACTTGAGGTACTATTTCTGGGTTAGCGGAGTCTGTAACCTGAAGCGTATGTATCCTGAAGTGTCTGTAACCCGAGGTACCACTGTATTTGCAAAGGGATAAATGGTCTCAACCACCACACCAGAGAAATGCTCATCGTCAGTTCCCTGTTTCTTTCCTGCCACAATACCAAGCATCCCTATAAATTTTTCCTTCCCTCATTTCAAGCCACCCCTCAAGGCTCTACAGCTCTGATTGTGAGTCGGCAGTCAGAGATTGTCTTTTGAAGCACCTAGTAATTTTAGGTGCTTGATGATGATGACAGTGGTGACAGTTCTTCAGTATTCTGCATAACTTTTGTCCACTGGCTGTGGCCAGAAAAGCATGAATGGTAATAAAGCTAGCAGAATCAGATGGCGCAGAACAGCTGCACCACTTACACGACCTCCCTCTGGCTGAGTTGCTGCCACATACCAGGAGGAAGAGTTTGCAGGGTGAGAGGCAGTGGCAAAACTGATGCGGTGCACATGCACTGGCAGAGACAATCCAGTACCCCTGCCAGCATGTTTGCACCATGCTGACCTCGCTGTCACCGCCTCATCCCTCCCTCTCCCAGTATGCAGCAGTGGCTCGATAGGAGGGGGGTTAGTTGAGCAGCCCCACAGTGCCATTTACTACTGAAAGCAAGACCAGAACGACTCCTATTGCAATCCTTAACCCACCTCCTGGGCTGAGAGTTCTCTTAACAAAACATGGCAGCAATATCATTCAGCAGCAGCTGACTTGTCTTTTTATCTGATTCAAATGCCAAAGGAGAAAGAAGGAGAAAGCCACACACGGATGCGTGAAGGAGGGTAAAATGTCAACTAGCATTAATTATAATATTAATCGCTCGTAGGGAGCTCAGTGTTGTGAAATTGACAGTTTTCTCACTTCTCCTCATTGACTCAGTTATTTAGAATAATACCAGGCAGGTGCATATTAGGCAAACTTTCACAAGGCCATTTATGTCAAGTATTCACAATAGTCCAGCAGATTCCGTCCACTCCCACCCCCACCTCCACCCCACACTGCAGTAGATAAAATCCATTCATTTCTAGCTATCCAATCCTTATCTATACATGTTGTGATGGCCTGGGAATCTGATTCAGAGGCTGAACCTGAGGAATCCCAGCCTGCACAGGAGTCCCCACTTCCAGGGCCAGCTGAGCCAGGGCAGGGGCTTGAATCTGAAGGGCCTGCACCTGTGCCTGATCCTCAGGAGCAGACACCAGATGAATCCACTCTGGCTCCGGAGGTGATTGAGGACCCATTGCCTGCAGGTGCTCCTCTCCCAGCCCTGTCAGGGGAAGGTGAGGTTGCTTCTGGGTCCAGTAACCCTCCAGCCTCTCCTGAGCTGCAGAGGCTCAGGGCAGAGAGGCAGAGGGAACTAAGTTCTCTCAGGAGGAGTGCTCGCCTTAAGGCCAGGAGGGGCGAGTCACTTGTGGGCTGGGACTGCCCTAGGCCTCAGAGGAGATAAAGGCCAGTCAGCCCAGTCCCAGGTTGCAGGAGCAACATCGCTGGTAACCTGTTCCTGCCGGCACCCTGACCTGCTCTCCTGAGTTCCTGTCCACGCCCGACTCCTCGCTTTGGACCTCGCTTTGCCCCTGACGGACAGCCTCCTTATCCTCGACCTAGGACCGGACTTAGACCATGCCGCATGGTACCCCCCCTCCCCCGGGACCAGCACACATGTTCAGTAGACAGGCCTGATTGAAACATTTTAAAAGATGTGGCTTGCAGGTTCCCTTACAACTTGTGCCACAAGTTACAAATGGCAATATGTCATTCCTTCAGTGCCAAGGAAGTCTGGCAAGGCTGCAGGTGAACACAAGCAACATAAACAGGGCAGAGATTGTTGGTTTCTGTTTCCCTCACTGAGCAGCTGCTGGTAGTCATAGGACTATGTTTTCATTCCACAGTCCAGATACTGTTGGATTCCCATGGGAAAGGGAGACGGGATGTGACGTTTACTGGTTTCCTGTTTCCTTTGTACTGTCGTTTTCTTTGTGGGAGGTGCTCTCTGCTTCTCACAGAGACAAGATGTACATTTGTATGCTCTCAGCATAGCTTAGCAATAAAGCGTAGTAATGTAGCCATACCTGCCTCATCCTTTCATTGCGGACTCTGGGTGTTTTATACTCTGCTGGGCTCAAGCGAAGATGAGCCGTATCAGCTCGGAGGACCGGAGCTGAATTTAACTTACAGAGATAACAACTGTGGTCCAGACTGGATACAACAGGGCAGGAAACCAAGAAGGACATTGGCGAAGAAAGAAACAACAGGCAGGAAGTATGGAGATATTCAGGCTGGAAAACAGAAGCCAATGAGATATTTTAGCAACAAGTTGTCAATGTTGACTAATGTCACAGGTCTTGGCGTTATATAAGATACCGAGGCACAGGATTACTTCTCCTGGATCACCTGACTCAGGGTCATGAGGATTCTGGTCTCCAGAATCTGTACCTTGGATTGAAATGCCTGCAATGCAGCTTCCATCTCCAACTACCGACCCTGGCAGTACAGGAACTAGTACGGAATAAGTGATTCACCAAAAATACTCCATAGCTACTATGTATTCAGTGGTCTGTGTTTGCCTGAGCTTGAGTCTGGACTAAGGATTCTGAGCACCTGTGTTCTGATTCGATACATGATATCCAATCACAGAACATTTCAGGATTTGGGCCTCTGCCATTGGCCCTTAAACTCTGAGTCATGATTCGCAGCTTGGAAGTTTAGACAGCCAATCACTGGGAGTGGGAGTGGCCCCCAGGGAGTGGGAGTGGCCCCCAGGCCTTCAGAAATGTATATAAGCAGTTGCTTTGCCCCTGTTATCCAGTTCTGTTAGTTCAATAAAGGTTCTTGCTGTTATCGCTGTGTCTTGCCTCATGGGAACCCATCTACACTTCAATAGCCACTGGGTATGGACTGAAGGCTTGCAAGGCTACCACAAGTGTAAGCTCAAGGAAAAATAATATAGTGCATCTTGGACTTTAACAACTTTTTTACATATGTGATTGTGTGTGTGTGTGTGTGAGAGAGAGAGAGAGAGAGAGAGAGAGAGAGAGAGAGAGAGAGAGATCTCCACATGCACTGCTGAAGGCTCCAAAATATCCTGTAAACTCTGAAAGGCAATAAATGTTTCTGCCCAGGGTTTAGTGTGTTTAATTGCTGATTGCTTTCCCAATAAAAGGGCATTGGCTCAGATCCTGAGGCTGTACCTGTCCTCTGTCATGCAGAGATGTCCTGTCTGAGTTTCAGTAGAGATGTACTGCATTAGCTTCAGCAGAGTGAAACAGCAAGTCGAGCCCTACCATTTGACAGAATGAGGCAGCCATCTCAGAGGGCAAACCCTGTGGGAGGAGAGCAGCAGTAAGATGCTGGAAGATGGAGGCTGGAGCTGAGTGTGCTACACAGCGTGCCTTTAAACTAGCCCAAGCTAGCTTAGTGAAAGTAGCAGCCCTATTGCAAGTGTCAAACTACATGGAATGGGAGGGGGCATCATCTTATGCTAAAATATAAATTTATTTTTATAAGGATCATACTCTGTTTTGAAGCAGCCCTGATTTATTTTGATTTCCTAGATACTGCTTGTAGGGTTCAGAATGTATGGTGATGTCCATAATTTATATATATATTCATTCAGCCCTTCCATGTTGCTCAGAAAGTGTGAATTCATTTCCTCTGCAATCAGTGGTGGCAACCCAGGGATTTCTAGTTTGTGGCCACACGCAGAGTCTTATTACTAGCCAAAGATCTAATTACCCTAATCAAGCAGAGGTACATGGAGTGTGAAATTAACTTGACTTTGCTTTTACATTGTACAGTGAGCCAGATTTATAGAATCACGGTAGAAAACTGAGTTGTGAAACATATACGAGGGGAATCATATTTTAATTGTTGTTGCTGTTGTTAATAATAATATGTTACTTACAGTACATGCAGCAAACAGAGCATTGTGCAATTCTCCGTGTGCTAAAAGGGAAGCCATTTTCTGCTGAGCCAGATATGCTCTTGGAGGCTGCTTCCAGATTGCCATTGTTTTGCGGATATGAGTCAGTCGTACACCCGCAAATTCAGATTGCACAATAAAATGGATTTAGTGCTCATGTGTTCTTGTGCAAGAAACCTGCTTCCAAGCCCCACCACCTCACACACAACTTTTGTGTAAATAGAAGTTACAGGAAAACACACTGGGATGTGTAGGTTAAGAGCAACATAGGGCAAAGTCATATCACCTTCCATGCAGACAATTCAGAATAAACAGCAGAATCTTACAACCTCTGTGCATGTTGTGCAACGAATCAGGATGAATGCTCAATAAGTAGGTTGACTGGAAGAGCTCAAACAAAATTACAACAATCTCCTAATGAGCCAAAGTTCAAATTCTTCTTCCAGTCATGTGTTTCACTTTTGCAAAGGAGATCAGTTCTTGCATTTTGTCTCGGTCACAAGAGACTAGGGCCCTGATGGACTTGACATCTTTCCGCAGGGCCTGCAAGACAGAGCTGTTCCACCAGGCCTTTGGCCAAGGCACAGTGTGACCCCCTCCTTCGGTAATCCTCACAGAACTCTAGCCCAATGGTTGCCATTAATTTGATTTTGAATTGATTTTAGAATGAGTTGATTTTAGAATGCATTTCAATTAATTTATTGTGATTTTATGTAAATTGTGTTACTTTTATTGTTGTAGCCACTCTGAGACTGTTTTTGGCTGGGGAGGGTGGGATATAAATAATAATAATAATAAATTATTATTATTATTATTATTATCATTATCATCATTATCATTATCATCATTATTATTTTAAATTTATTCCCTGCATACTTAAGCCCACTGATTTTGCTGATTTTGGCCATAATGAGTGTCACAGACTCATTGGACACAGAGGAATGGTGGGAAGAACCAACCCCAGGGGAAGAAGGCTCTTCAGAGCCAGGGGTTTGCTGGTGAGATGACAATGAGTGGTCAGAGGGAGAAGAGGGGAAAGACTTCAAGAAGGTCTTGGAAGCTGAAGAGTTAATAGGGCTTTGTGACACAGAAGCTGAAGCAGGAGAGGAGGGAGGCCAAGAGGCAGAGATGAGTCCGGCTGGTGAAGAGGCAAGGGTGTCTCCCCCTCCTGCTGCAACAAGCAGAGACCCACTGGTCTCTCAGAACCAGGAGAGGCGTGGGCAGAGGAGAAGTTAGCTTCATGCAGGCACAGTCTCAGATTGCTTGGGGAAATAGCTGGGGAGGAGAGGACTTAGGCAGCTGTGCAGAGTCTCAGCAACTGCTTCATGGGGGCAAGACCTACTGAAGAAGAGTTCATTGGACTTCACACTCCTGTGCAGATCCTGTTTTTGCTAATAAAGAGTTAACTTTAACTTGCTTGGTGTGATTTACTGCTGGCTCGCTCCTGTCAATTAGTTTCTGTGCATCATAATTACCTTATGGCCTCCAGATGTTTCTGGACCACAGCTCCTATCATTATTAGCCATGCTGGCTGGGGTTGCTGGGAATTGTAGTCCAGAACCAGCTGGAGGGCACCATGTTGGCAATCTCTTGTTCATCTCATACACACAGCTAAAAGGGTTTCATGGTCTGTTGTGGGATATTTTAAAAACAAGCAATTACTCATAAAACCCACTGACAAATACCCCTTCCTCTTGGTTCATGTGGGAACCAATGACACTGCAAGCAATAGCCTCCAGAAGATCAAAAGAGACTACGAGGCTCTGGGCAGGAAATTGAAGCAATTAAATGCACAAATTGTCATCTCATCTGTCCTCCCAGTTGAACGACGTGGCCCAGGGAGAGAGGGAAAAATAGTGGAAGTGAACAGCTGGCTTCGCAAATGGTGTAAACAGGAACGGTTTGGATTCTTAGATCACGGACTGCAGTTTCTTGAAGATAGACTTCTGGCAAGCGATGGGATGTACCTCACAACGTTTGGGAGGAATGTTTTTGCCAAAAATCTCAGAAACCTCATCAGGAGGGCTTTAAACTGACTAATGTGGGGGAGGGAGACAGTGCTCCTGAAGGTAGGAGTCTATCAATTGATGAAGATGATCATCCAAATGTCATAGAGCAAATGGAGCAAACAGCACGCAGACCTAGTGGTGGGAGGAAAAAATCCTTAAATAAGAGACACGGGGGAATGATTAATGGACTTCAATGTCTGTACACTAATGCGCAAAGCATGGGAAATAAACAAGATGAGCTTGAGCTCTTGGTACAGCAAACTAAATATGACATAATAGGCATCACTGAAACCTGGTGGGATAAGTCCCACGACTGGAATGTAATAATGGAGGGTTACAATCTATTTCAAAGAAACAGACCAGACAAGAAAGGAGGAGGAGTGGCGTTATATGTCAGGGATGTGTATACCTGTGAAGAGATCCAAGATTTAGAACCTCAAAGCCAAAGTGAGAGCATTTGGGTCAAAATTAAGGGAGAGAAGAATAACAGTGACCTCATTGTGGGAGTTTACTATAGATCCCCAAGCCAAACGGAGGACATAGATGATGCCTTCCTGGAACAGATGGCCAAGCATGCCAAAGGAAGTTAGATAGTAGCAATGGGAGATTTCAATTACCCGGATATTTGTTGGATGTCAAACTCAGCCAAGAGCATAAGGTCAAACAGATTCCTCACTGGCCTTGCAGACAACTTCGTTGTCCAGAAAGTGGGAGAAGCAACAAGAGGAACAGCCATTTTAGATCTGGTCCTAACCAATGTTGATGACCTGGTTAGTGGGGTAGAAGTGGAAGGATCATTAGGCGCGAGTGATCATGCTCTTCTGAAGTTTACTATACAGCGGAAAGGAGCAGCCAAGCATACTAGGGCTCAATTTCTTGACTTTAAGAAAGCCGACTTCATAAAACTTTGGGGAAGTGCTGGGTGAGATCTCATGGACAGTAATGCTAAAAGGAAAGGGAGTTCATGATGGCTGGGAGTTTGTTAAGAGGGAGATAGTAAAAGCACAACTTCAGGCAATACCAATGAGACGGAAACATGGAAGGTGCCTAAAGAAGCCAGGGTGGCTATCTAAAGAACTTTTAACTGAGTGAGGATTAAAAAAGGATGTGTACAAAAAATGGAAAAGGGGGGAAACCACCAAAGAGGAATTCAAACAAATAGCCAGCACGTGTAGACACAAAGTCAGAAAAGCTAAAGCACAGAATGAACTCAGGCTTGCTAGAGAGGTTAAAAGCAACAAAAAAGGCTTTTATGGGTATGTTCGTAGCAAAAGGAAGAACAAAGAAACAGTGAGGTCACTCAGAGGAGAAGATGGTGAAATGCAAACAGGGGACACAGAAAGGGCTGAACTCCTCAATGCCTTCTTTGCCTCAGTCTTCTCCAATAAAGAAAACAATGCCCGACCTCAAGAATTTGGAGCAAATGATTCAGCAGAGGAAACACAGCCCAGAATAACTAAGGAGATAGTACAAGATAGTACAAGAATACTTGGCTAGTTTAGATGTATTCAAGTCTCCAGGGCCAGATGAACTGCATCCAAGAGTATTAAAAGAACTGGCAGATGTGATCTCAGAACCACTGGCAGTCATCTTTGAGAATTCCTAGAGAAGTCCCGGCATACTGGAGGAGGGCAAATGTTGTCCCTATTTTCTGGGCACCACAGTTCAAGGAGGACACTGACAAACTGGAACGTGTCCAGAGGAGGGCAACCAAAATGGTCAAAGGCCTGGAAACTATGCCTTATGAGGAACGGCTAAGGGAGCTGGGCATGTTTAACCTGGAGAAGAGGAGGTTAAGGGGTGATATGATAGCCATGTTCAAATATATAAAAGGATGTCACACAGAGGAGGGAGAAAGGTTGTTTTCTGCTGCTCCAGAGAAGCGGACACAGAGCAATGGATCCAAACTACAAGAAAGAAGATTCCACCTAAACATTAGGAAGAACTTCCTGACAGTAAGAGCTGTCTGACAGTGGAATTTGCTGCCAAGGAGTGTGCTGGAGTCTCCTTCTTTGGAGGTCTTTAAGCAGAGGCTTGACAACCATATGTCAGGAGTGCTCTGATGGTGTTTCCTGCTTGGCAGGGGGTTGGACTCGATGGCCCTTGTGGTCTCTTCCAACTCTATGATTCTATGATTCTATCCAAGGTTTGCCTAGCCTAGAACCACCATGGGGTATTTCCTGCGGCAAGTGTGTTGTAACAACAAATTGATATTTAGGTTTGTACTGCCAAAATCCAGAGCTAATTTCATCACCTGCTGATCTCCTTCCTTCTGGGTGTTTACTAAATAAAAGTTGCATGAAATAACCAGTCCTGTAAAGGTTCCCATTTACAAGTTAGTTCTAGAGTCAAATTCAGCCAGTGGAAATAGATTAATTAACAGTTATTTGGAGGTGTCAGATTTTACATTAATCAACACTGTGCAGAGGTGTTGCTTTGTGGTAAACAAATGATCAATGATCAGTTATCTTGGAGTGATATTTAAACAACACAAGAAGGGACAAACAATAGGCGTTTATTTGTCTTTCAGGCCTAAGTAGTCAATGAATATTAATGTTTTTAATGAAATAACTTTGAAGTGGCATTTATTATCTCTCTTTTGCTTAGAGAAAGCTGACATAGTTTTTAAGGAAAATGCAGGTTTCAGGCACATGGGGTGAAGATATTGCATGGTAAATGGCAAAGTTAAAGCTGTATTGGTTACATGCAACCCGTACAACTCTCATGGTATTCTTGCTGGGAAATATATACATGTGAAAACATGAGTGATAAGTCAACACTTTTATTGATTGGTAAAAGCTGGACCCAAAACAAAAATGAACATTTGACTTAAACACGAACAATGGACAACTGGAAATGAAACACCGTAAAAGACTTTTTGAGTAAATATGGGCATTCCTTGATTACCCTTATCTTCCTCTGCTTCCTTCTCCGTGTTGATTTTTTACCATTTGAAGCAGGCACAATTATTCTGTAAACTATTGAGCACAGGGATGGAATTCTATAAATAATTATGAATAGAATTATGATTTTTAGAAAGCAGAATGACACGATTCCTGATTTACTAGTAGCGTTCAGTATCACGTTCTTTCTGTTCTGTGAAGACGTCGCTTTTCTTTAATTTAACAAGGAATTTTACACAAAATGTAATTTACACAACAACAGAGCTACAAGTTCCTGATCAGTGTAATCTTCAGCTATATGTCGTTCTTCTGTGCACCAGATTGTGATTCCAGAGCCACACATGACTTCCAGGTATTCAAAATGATTAAATTAGAAACATAATGGGGGAAAGAACCAAGTATGCATATTATCAAGGGGTACAGTCACACAGCCACTTATGCCATAGTCCCAATAGGACTCCTCACATCTCTTATATTAGCTATCAATGAAGGAAAAAGCAACTGCAGGATTTAATTAAGTGGCAAACACTACCTCCAACTTGGCCCAGCGCAAGAGTTTGAATTCCTGGCCAATCGACTGCATCTCTTGGGAGCAGAGAAGTATCAGGAACTAGAGGGATGTTTGTAAGAGATGGTAAAGGGTTGACAGTCTTGGATATAAAATTATTTCCTTATAGAAATAGGTGCTTCAAAGAGTAAGAGACTAGCGTGGACCTGAATTCTACCCACCTTCTGACAGTTGATATATGGCATAGCCAATAGTTCATTTACAGATTGCAATGGAAAAAATTCAATCTCCACAGAATGTTTAATTCTGAGGGACTCCGCTTCTCAGCTCCCCACAGTTGTGACAATTGTTGCTATTCAATGAATGTTTACAGGGGGAGTTAATTTCAGGGAACATAAATGAGAGGTTTTCACATTTCTAAGCATTATGGTTACCACCTCAAAATGTAGTGTTTTTCTTTTAGAAAATTGGTGTTTTTAATGGGTTCTCAGAACTATTCACTTTGTGTGTGTGTGTGTGTGTGTGTGTGTGTGTGTGTGTGTGTTGGTGTTGAGAGGGCTCAATATCAATGAACAGGAATACGAATCAAGATTTTTACAGACAAACAAGGCCAGTTGATTTCATGACTGGCAGGTGAGTGTGTGAGTTAATTTTTGGGCCGCATGATATCAGGTGCTATGGGAGTTCTCTATGGTCTTGTATGAATGAGTCATCACCAGTCTAAGGTTGAATACAGTGGTACCTTGGGTTACATACGCTTCAGGTTACATACGCTTCAGGTTACAGACTCCGCTAACCCAGAAATAGTACCTCGGGTTAAGAACTTTGCTTCAGGATGAGAACAGAAATTATGCTCCGGCAGCGCAGCAGCAGCAGGAGGCCCCATTAGCTAATGTGGTGCTTCAGGTTAAGAACAGTTTCAGGTTAAGAACGGACTTCCCAAATGAATTAAGTACTTAACCCGAGGTACCACTGTACTCAAGAATGTTGCCCAAGTTGGGGAAGCTGGCACCTGACTAGTAGTTGCTTAGATTTTCCAAATCTAGAGAGTTTCTTGAGGAATGGTTTTACTGCCCCCTCTCCTCTCAGACATATCTTCCCTCCCTCAGTAAAAACAAACAACAACCCCCCAATTAAAACAACAATGTTGTGTGTAGGCAGGCAGAAATGTGACAGCCAGCTTAACAATATCTAGGTAGATGACAGCCTTTAGGAAATGGTTAGAGAGGTATATATGACACATGTTAGCACATGTATGAAAATATCAACATTCTTGAATTATTGGCCTGTATAGCCACGGTACGTTTCCTTTTCTGACTGATGCATACTGTTTAATGTGGTAGAAAATGTTATACAAAATCATGTCACTTTCTCTCGCTTGATTATTTTACAGAAGCTTTCTTTTGGCCTTCTTTTGGCATGCATTTGGAAAATGTGATTTTTTTTATCAGTTAACCTTTTCACCAAGAGAAATTGAGACCATAGCTCATTGGTAATGAGTTCTATTATACACAATCTCATGGAAAGTGCAGGACAAAATTAATGTTTGTAAAATATTTTATGTAAAATGTTTTGACCAATATTCATCGCTCAGAAGGGTATTCGGCCAGTTTTGAGGCTCAGATTGTGCATGACAGTTGCTTCACAATGACGAACTCAGTGTGACTTACTTACAAATAGGCTTGGATAGATTTGCACTGTTGGGTAATCCTATATTGGGAACTGATGTGTGTTGCTTATGCACAGATGTTTGGGGGAAAGGAGCCCCTATCTTGAAAGATGTAAACCCCTAGAACGTACTTTGTATAGTTAAGCATTTAGCTCTATCCTCAGTACAGTGTGTGTGTTTTTTATTGCTATGGCCAGTGGCTGATAATTAAAAAAAAAGATTCTGTGTATGTATGAAAGATATTCCTGAGTCAGGAATAGAAAGTAGAGCTTTAAGAACTTAATAACCCATACTTGAAAGCAAATTTGTGTTTCAGCCACTAATCTGGAGTAACTCAAATGGTGCTAATGTTGGGGGCGGGAATTGAAAATAACAAATAAAAATCGAGAGTTAAGGAGTAGGGATGTTAATTTATGAAAATCTCAATGCTGGATTTACTACGCACATGGATTCCCCATCACCACCACTAAATTCCTGTTTTACTCTTTGATCTCATGGGAAGAAAGGTTTTTTTCCAGAGCCACTAAAAATAAGAGCAAGTACTGCATAGACTATAAGCAAAACAGTATATGCATATACAGGTTTCCTAAAGCAGTCTGATACATAGAAACAATGCATAAATTAATAGAGTTTGCAGAGTTAGCGAGTTTGACGGCCAAAATAAAGAATACTGATTTTTTTAAAAAAAGAAGCAAGAGGGAATGCCTTTGAAGAATATTTAAAGATGACATTAAGGTAAACTGGCAAGTAAGACGAGCCTATCATCAGCAGTAGACAAGGTAGGTGATGGGAAAGGATGAAAAAGGATGGTAAAATAAAGGAGATGTAGCAAAATAAAGAATGTGATAGAAAATGTCAGTGAAAGATAGGTTGAGAATAAGACTATGGATAAGACTATGGTAAAGACTATGAATATGACTATGGCAAAATGGTGAATGTATGTAAAACATAATCTGAAAAATGCATACATAAAATTCAACAGAAAAGAATAGAAAAGAAACAATGCATATAACTGGTTAAAAATAGTGACTCATTAAAATATAATACTATGCTGCTGAAACATGATTCCACATAGGGGATGAAGCTCTTATGCATATCAGGCATATAATTTTGTTGTTGTTTTCAAAATTGCATATGAAATTGCATATAATTAGGCTTTGCTTATAAAGCAATAATAATAATCCAGTGTAAGTGGATATTTATAGAATAGTCAGTGCAATGTGGGCAAATCTTGATTAGGTTAGAATTGCTGGATTCTGTTTAGAATCAATTGCTCCTCCATCTTTATGAAAGCAGATTCTTTTCCCATCCCTACTACGGAGTTTCCACCTCAATTGCTTATACTAAGCTCTCAGACTGTGGTTGAGGTCCACGAGCTTCATTCAGGTAGTCTACGGCCTGTCTCTAAAAATACAATTAAAAAGCATACAGCCTCTGGCACAGTCTTTGAAATTGCTACAACAGACAAAGAAACTATCAAGTGGTCCTCCAAGATCTTCAACTATTTCCAAGTGGTCCACGGGACAAAATGTTTGGGAAACACTATTCTGGGAGATTTATCCTGTTGCCATCCTGTGTATGTTTTGTATGAACACAGTTGCCACAAATTAATTGACTTTTAGTGGGCTGAGCACTTTATAAGTGCCATGAAGCAGGGGTCTCCAGCTGGCAACCATGGGCACATATGCGCCCACAGAGGCCTTCCCTGGTGCCCACATAGGTACCCCCTCCCCCGCTGAAATTAGACTTGAAAGAAGCCTTCTGTTGTAGCCAACATAATAGCTTGTTGTGTGGCTGGTTTTGGTGCATGAGCGTGTGGTGCTCACAATACTTTCGCTGGTTTGCAGATGTGCCCAAGGGCCGAAAAGGTTGCATAACTATGGCAGGCACCTCCCCCCACCACACACACACCTTGTACGTCGGCTCCCAAACAATCAAACCTGGAAGTGAGTGTTTCAGTTTTCGAACGTTCTTTTGGAAGCCGAATGTCCAACAGGGCTTCCGTGGCTTCCGTTTGGAAGCAGGAGCTTCCTGCGGCCAATCAGAAGCTGCGCTTTGGAAGTCAAACATTTTGGAAGCCGAACAGACTTTTGGAACGGATTCTGTTTGGCTTCTGAGGTACAACTGTATAATATTTGTCTCTGTATCACCACAAATTGGACTGTAATATAGCCATGGGGAGAACAAAGGCATCGTGACACCTGGGGTGGCAAACCGCTATGTACGGGGCATGTGCGGCATTTCTACCTACAGCGCATGTGCCGTACATAGCGGTTTGCCAGCAGCGCCGCTACAGCACCGTACAGACAGTGCCAGGATCCTCTGCTTATGGCTGCAGCCGTGAACAGAGGATCCTACACATTCGGTGGCACAATGGCTGCTCGCGCGGGGACCCTTCTTGTCACCCCCCCCCCCAGACATGGCACCCGGGACGCCACTGATGTAGCTTCAAGGTAATGTCAGTTTTCTCAAGGTTAACCATTTCATATGGAATCTGGAGATTAGCACATTTTCTTCTTGGCATCAGATTATGACTCCCCACCCCTACCCCCCAAAAATTATGTCTAAACAATTGCTGCTCAATTTCCTTTTGTTCAGATGTTGTGGCCTTGGTGTGCTCTTCATACTTTCAACTTACTAGGACATATGGATCTTGCACTATCTTCCTGCTAGCAAGCATATTTCATCACGACAAGTTGAAAGGGCAGAGGAAATGCTTCCTTCAGAGATAAAACTTTCCCACATATCAGGATATTAAAAAGGGAAATTGATTTACACCCTTTCCGTTAGAACAGGATATTAATCCTTTGTAAGCAAATGCACTTCCAGATACAGTTACAGGTCCAGCATTCCCGTGAAGCACCAACAGTTTTATCTGCACCTACTTTGTCCAGAAATTGAAGTGATTATTGCTGCACACCGTAATTATCTTAACATGTGGTGTGATGCTGATTAAATGGAGTCTGCAAGTGACAAGTATATCAGTGGACAAACTTAAAGCCCTCTGATTTCAATGAGTCTAAGCATGACCAAGTCTGGATCCAATCCATTATGTTCCAAGTTTCCCAATCAAATTTACTCCCGTTAATTGGAGTGCCTTGTGTGTCTCTGCCATCAGCTTGCATCCATCTGTTAATTTTACCTTGTAAAACAGATTTCCCTACTCCACAGAATAGCAATATTAGTAAGACAAACCGTATTCATGAGAATATTCACAAAACCGTCAGGTTCATTTTGCAAAATAAAATCTGATTTAATGTGGAGCGCGACTTAAGGAGGGGAACACCTGAGGTGAGGATCCAAATTTACTTAGACGTAGGATTGCGACAGTCAGCGACAGAGCAAGCCAATCGGGCACCTGGGGCAGCACGCGTGCCCTGCACCCAGGGGCGGGGCCAGCCACCTGTGGGGTGGTGCCAGCCAGGGCAGGATGCTCTGTGGAGCCCCCGAGGCGTCTGCCTACCTCCTCCTGCCCTACAGCTAAGGGGGAGGCAGCGGGTGGACGGTTGGGGGCAGTGCGGAGCCTGCGGGCACCCAAGTCACTACATCACTCCCAGGACAGACAAGTGGCCCGGGTGCACTGCAGGCCCCACGGTGAGTGCCGCCCAGCATTTTGTCACCCTCCCCCCCCCAGTGGTGACACCTGGGCATAGCTGTCAACTTTCAGATTTGAAAATAAGGGATCAGCAGCCTTGAAAATAAAGGATCAGCAGCCTCACCTGTCCCGGGGATAGTCTATGGGATATCTAACAATCCAGGAAGCAGCAGGAAACGGCGCTGGAATAAGGGAATTTCCCGCAAAAAAAAGGGAAGGTTGACAGCTATGCTCCTGGGGCAGTCCGCCCCCACCGCCCCCCCTTCCTCCACCCCTGGCGACAGTGACCATATCATAGTAATAGTAGTAATTGTTGTCATCACTATATTGTGGGAGGCATTAAAGGGCTTACCGGAATGTTAAAGTGCATAAAAGTGCTCTTTTAAAAGGTGGGCTTCTTGCAGTTAGAAAGGTGGCAGAAAATCCGCTAGAAAGTGTGGGATGAATGAATCATTAATGGGAAGGCATGTAAGCACCCTGAAAGCAAATGAGGATAGATGCAGGATGAATGCTCCTTGTTAAATACCCACCCAGGAAACAAATCAAAACAAATGCTCTATAAAGACAGAGAATAGTTTAACCACCGTGTGCAAGCAGAGCTGGATGAATGCTGGATAAACAGGTTGTCTGGAGGAGCCCAAAGTAGCAGCAACATGGTGTAGATATCAAAAAGAAAGGCAACATAAATTGGATTTTTTACAGCTACAAAAGACATGGTGTCTCTCTGAAACTTCAGTATTTGCATGTAAATTCTTGTCTCCTTTGTAATATTTATTTTCCAGCAACTCTTCTGATGTTTGCTGATCCTCTCCTCTGATTAAAATCTTTGTTTTTCCCAACAACCTCCTCCCCACAGGCCTGCCTTAGATCTCGATCTCTCTCTTTGCCATAGTGACTTGGCAATTATTGATCCTTTTTTGTTATTAAGAGAACTTGCTTTCAAGTTGCATTTGTCTGAGATACATATGGAAAATCAGGCTGCTGCTTTCTTTTACACGACGTGCCAAAATCTTCTATAACTTTTTGAGGAAACGTAAGCTCCTTTTCGAAAGCTTATTTCATAATGCACCAACCAGGGTGGGTGGGGTGTAATTTGGTGTTTTGAATCGTACTGATCCTACACAAATTTCTTTCCTTTGTCAGCAAAATGCAGTAAATATGTTAAGTGGATAAAGTACTTAAGAAGGGATTTGTGATCTTTGTTTCATTTATGTACGGTGGTTTCTTGCAACAATTGAACTCTTTCATTTTCTTTACGGTCATATTTTTGATTCACATTTTGCTTTATTACATTTAGGAGTCTATTATTAACCCCCCACCTTTTTTAGAACATGGTCTCTTCTTTCATCTGAATTTCACATTGCTGTGTTTCATGTTATTTATTCAAAAGTACATATGCGTAAGTAAGGGACACGGGTGGCGCTGTGGGTTAAACCACAGAGCCTAGGGCCTGCTGATCAGAAGGTCGGCGGTTCGAATCCCCGTGACGGGGTGAGCTGTCGTTGCTCAGTCCCTGCTCCTGCCAACGTAGCAGTTCGAAAGCACGTCAAAGTGCAAGTAGATAAATAGGTACTGCTCCGGCAGGAAGGTAAATGGCATTTCCGTGCACTGCTCTGGTTTGCCAGAAGCGGCTTAGTCATGCTGGCCACACTGGCTCCCTCGGCCAATAAAGTGAGATGAGTGCCGCAACCCCAGAGTCGGCCACGACTGGACCTAATGGTCAGGGGTCCCTTTACCTTTACCTTTACATATGCGTAAACTCCACACACACACCCCAAAAAAAGTATTGCAAAACCTCCAATTGCCAGAGTTAATTAACAGTACAATATTGTCATCTTAAACAGTTCCTCTAAATTAACATGGCCGATAGCCCAGATTTAGAGGTCAGAAAATGAAGCAATGAGCCTCTCCATCTGTAGCCACAAACTTTATATTATTCCCATTGTGGGTTGGGATCATGCATGCAGCAATGAACAGACATCGACAGTGACAAACTTCTGTGGCGAGAGGGTGTGTGTGATTGACATAGTCAAGACGGACACCAGCTCCAGCGTATCTGCACAAAGCTAGGTCTCAAGTCAACACTGGTAGTAGCTGCATACAAAAGGCCTTGTATCTACCTGGACTGCCTTTGTGAGATGGGTATTTGGGGCACTGTTTTACAGTTCTTTTGTTATCTACCTACCGTCTTGTGTCCATAGAGTAGCATTAGAAGACTGTGTTTTGGTTCCTTGCACTACGGTGTATCACAAGGCGCAATGTTGTTCCCTGTGCTTTTTAACATCTATCTGCAGCCACAAAGCATACTACAATCCCATCATCCTTGACCACTGGTCCTGTTAGCTAGGGATCATGGGAGTTGTAGTCCCAAAACATCTGGAGGGCTGAGTTTGCCTTTGCCTGCCTTATGCTCTCGGCAGAAAGGTAGGTTGCTTGGCAAATCTCTTATATGATAGGTTCCCAAAATGAAAGAAACGGGAAAGGTAATTCAAGAAGGTTATTTGTTTGAGCGTTAGATGATTGAAAACTGTTGTAACAAAGGCCATTTGGTTAGAGTTATATGAGTGTTTGATAATTTCTGCTCTTAATTTTAGGACTTGCAAAAAATGTTTATAGATGCTATGATGATTGCAATTTTCTGAGGTCATACGTTGTTCCTTAATAGTTCAGTAAAGTTAATTGGATAGATATTGCTATTAATAACCATGAATGCTGATTCACTAGACAGGCAAATGGTTTGCCTATCTAGTGAATTAGAACTCATGATTATCAATGAGGACTTTATTATCATTAAAAACTACATACTAAAATTACATAATGCATTTATTATGTCACTATTATATGTACTTAGATATATTATATTACCTATTGACAGCATTTGGGTGGGGGCAGGAAGAAGACCCTGTTATTAGACTGGGGACTCACCTACATTCGTAAAGATTAAGCACTTTATTTACATTATAACACTGTGACATCAGATGGCGCTGTGGAGTCCTGTCTTTTGCCAAAGGGATTTCCCTGTATGAAGTTTACAATGCATTTAACTGAATCACTTCTTTGATGTGTTCTAGGTGCAGAAAAGTTGCTTACTTGGCTGAAACTCACGTTCAGCACCTAATGGAAGCACAGCCATTTGTGCTTCTGTTCCCCAAACAAATGGCTTTTGTGGAACGGATTCCCTTGGGAAATTGTGGACTCTACTTCACTGAAGACTTTCAAGCAGAGGTTGGATTGCTCTCTGTCATGGATGCTTTAGCTGAGATTCCAGCTTCGCAAGGGGTTGGACTAGATGATCCTCAGGGTCCCTTCCAACTCTACAATTCTATGTTTCTATAATGGCACCTGTCAGTTCTTTGGGGGTCTGGAACTCCAGAGACTCATCATGATAAATCTGATTCCTGTGATCAAGCCAGTTGCTATCAGCCATCCAGCACCTTGACTGAAGCAACAAGTTCAAGAGCCCATCTATTTGTTGCTGGTTATTTGTCTGTTGGCAACAGGAACATCAGGTTGTGCAATCGCATGACTTTCAGGTTTTACTGTACAGTTAACACCATGCATGGACCCTAACTTAGCATGCCTCACAGGCTGAAATTTCTGTACATTGGGTTGCAGCGAAAGGCACAGGACTGATTATTTTAGAAAGGTGACTATGCTAGTGGAAAAGAAATGGGAGGAGGCGGGTGGGACTCTACACTCACTTAAAATCAGCGTCAGTGCCTATGTGCCTTCTCAGTGGCCGTTCCCAGATTTTGGAAATCACTCCCTGGAGAAGTTAGATGGGCTCTCTCCTTGTCCTTCTGCCACCAGGTGAGGACTTTCTTGTTCCAATAAGCTTTCGGGAACTGACTGCTTTTTAATGAAAGCACTGGCGTTGTGCTGCTTTTATGGAAATTATCTGCATGGTTTTAATAGTTGTTTTTTTTAAAAAGTACATATGGTATATTGTTTTAACTCTATCAATGTTTCATTATTTTCTTCTTCTTTTATGTTTTTAACTGTTCTTATTTTTATCTGTAAGCCTCCTTGAGTCCCTGTCAGGGGAAAAGGGGGAAAGTCACTGTCAGTGGGGTAGATATAAATAAATAAACAATAAACACAATAAGAATAATAAATGATGCTAATAACTCAGCAGCAGGCTGCCTTCTGGAAAATGGAATTTGAATCTCTCAGGCAAGACTGTGCCTTTATCTAGCAGCGTTCCCACCCTCAAGCAACACGTCTCACGTGATTTTCAAAAGTGTCAACGCGAAGAAAAATTGTCCCCACAGAAACATGAAAACCCATCCACACCTCAGGCGAAGTGATGATGGTGACAGGATATCACATTGAAGGTGGGCAGCATAGACTAGTGTTCACTCCTGTGCTTCGGAACACGTGCCGTTGGTTGGCAGACTGCTTGAAAAAGAAACAAGAAAACAAATCATAGCAGGAAACAAAACGGGACAAACAGCCCACTCCATCTTTTGTTGAGCCAGTTCAATAGTGACACGACCGGTGGCATAAACTGGCAATTCACTCCTTTTATGCCATAGGGTAATGCTATCAAGGGCCCCCTGACCATTAGGTCCAGTCATGACCGACTCTGGGGTTGGAGCGCTCATCTCGCTTTATTGACCAAGGGAGCCGGTATACAGCTTCCAGGTCATGTGGCCAGCATGACTAAGCCGCTTCTGGTGAACCAGAGCAGCACACGGAAACACCGTTTACCTTCCCACCAGAGGGGTACCTATTTATCTACTTGCACTTTGATGTGCTTTCAAACTGCTAGATTGGCAGGAGCAGGGACTGAGCAACGGAAGCTCACCCCGTCACGGGGATTTGAACCCCCGACCTTCTGATCGGCAACTCCTAGGCTCTGTGGTTTAACCCACAGCGCCACCTGAGTCCCAAATGCTATCAAAAGCAGTGTCTATTTTTGCAATGACCAATCCTCAGGTGCCATCTTCTTAAGGGGACTGAGGTGTTGCACATGCGCAACATCACACAACGACCTGACATCGCATGCACAACACCGGGGGGGGGGAGCCAAACGCTCTCTGGATATTGAGGGGGCTTGGAGGAACTGCCTTGGCCCCTAGGAGTTGGTGCGCCTGCCCCAATCCATCCCTGAGCCATAACATTTAGAATGGGTGGAGAATCTCACAGGCTTCTCCTCAGGCCATACTGACTCTGCCCAGGCCACACCACTTACAAGCTTTGCTTTGCACTGTGACTATTTTTGCTTGGCTGAAATGTGTCCCTGAACTCTGAAAATGTCCCTTGCTTGTCTGGAAGGATTGTGTGTTGTATGTGAAGGAACGAGCCTACTGCACAAAGATAAATTTTCCCCATGACAATTAATCGAGCTTCTGGTATATATTTCTAGTGGCTAACACAAGGGGCTTGGCAATTCACAATATGATAGCCAGGCACCGACCACAAATGTTTCTGGATAACTGTAATGGATTGGGGGGGGGGGGGAACCAGTCAGCACAGAGCGATTATGGCAGTGTAGCACACCATATTAAATCAGATATTATTTTGCAAAATAAGTCTGAGGGTTTTGTGAATACATACTCCTGTATACTGTTGTTCTGGCTAATGTAACTATTTTTAGTGCAATCCATTATAACTTGTATGGATGAGAGAAGGATGAGCGAATCTTTGGGAAGGCAGGTCTGCAATGTGGCCAGAGTTCAGCAGGTTCCAGTGACTGATAGCTATAAACAGGACCTTGTTTTAAGCAAAACATCAGGTTACAGGAAATGTAACATTCCTTGGGAGTTTAAACTGGTTGTTCCAAGATAGCTGCACCCATTTTCCTAGGCCGTAAAGGCACAGTGATGGGGGCAGAGATGATAACCTTGTGTTGTATGGCTGAGAGCTCTTCAATAATTGAAATCAATAAATATTTTTGAAAACTGGTACCACTCCCTTGGTCTCTGTGCCTTTCCTCTTTGCTTCAGGTTGCATTTATGACAGCAGGAGCCATACAACACACTTTGATGTGTGGTCAGTCAGGCCCTGTCCCAGCTGAACTGCTGTTGCTTGACAAATACTTTTTCTATTCCATAAGGTTTTTAATGTATTATGCCTTTTACTAACTTTTTACCTGAGGCTTTCATTTGTTTTAAACCCCGTGTTCTTTTGTTGGTCTACTGATCGCTGTGTAAAACATTTTGTGGCCAACTCTGGTGAAAAGTGATCTGTGAATATTGGAAATAAATACATAAATGTGAAGAGAATACTATTTATAAAGTTTACCAGCATGCAAATGTAGAACAGAAGTGCTAATAACCATTGTCTGGAAATATCTCCTATTCGTCGCAGAAGATTGTGCAAACCATACGGCAGCCTCTGCAGAGAATATAGCCTAGATGGAGAATATAAAGGGTGTGGGTGTAGAAACTATCCTACAGTAGAAAGTGAACATTTACATCTGTTGCCCTGCCCACTTTTGTCTCTGGCCATGCCCACCATTGCCATGTGGACCCCAGAAGGTTGCCTGTAAGGTAATGTGGCCCTCAGACTGAAAAGTTCCCCCCTCTCTAAGATGTTGCGATATATGGAAGCCCCACATGAAACACTCAGGAGTCAAGCTGCAATTTAAGTAAGGCTATGTTCCAATTGCAGTCTTGCATCATCCAGGAATCAGCATACACAGGTGGGATTACATAAAGGGGAGAAGGCTGTGTGGGGAAGTCAAACATACCTCTTTATACTAACCGGCTATAGACCAATTTGGCAACGCCCCATGTCTCATGTTTATAGGAGCCAACTTCAAGGGGCCGAGGGGTCTTCAGCCTCCTCTATAAAATATTTGAGGGCCTACCACAAAGTAGATAGGCACTGGCATTCAAATAGGGTGTGCGCACAGCATCATGTGATTAATTATTTAGGGCGCAGCTTACCGGGGAGTTCCCCCCTCAATATTTTATTCAAGTTGGCACCCTTGCTCATGTTGCTGATTCACAATTCAGCGAGGGACCAATTCAGCATCAGCAGTTGATCTTTATGCGCCGCTCAAGACCATTCTCTGAGTCACTTCTGGAGTGGCACCCTTCATGTTAAGGATTTCTATACTTATTTCCAATGTATCTCCTGCAGCAAGGTTAGGTATTCCAGGTCAGTTTGGTAAATGTTAAAGAGTTAAAAACCATTTGGTCTCAAGAAGCTTCTATGGCTTTAGCAAGGCTACTCCTGAATAAAGGTAAAGGTAAAGGGACCCCTGACCATTAGGTCCAGTCGTGGCTGACTCTGGGGTTGTGGCGCTCATCTCGCTTTATTGACTGAGGGAGCCGGTGTACAGTTTCCGGGTCATGTGGCCAGCATGACTAAGCCGCTTCTGGCGAACCAGAGCAGCGCACGGAAACGCCGTTTACCTTCCCGCCAGAGCGATACCTATTTGCACTTTGATGTGCTTTCAAACTGCAAGGTTGGCAGGAGCAGGAACTGAGCAACGGGAGCTCACCCCATTGTGGGGATTCGAACCACTGACCTTCTGATCAGCAAGCCCTAGGCTCTGTGGTTTAACCCACAGTGCCACCCGCGTCCCTTACTCCTGAATAGACGGGTTTTAATATAATGGGACCCACATACAGTGATTTTCCTAAGACCTCAAAGTGTTGAGCCTCAAAAGAATTTTTAAGACATGCCAGTAATGTTCTCCCAATAGCACAGATGGGGTGCTGAGGGTAAGTATTAGTAGTTGAGTTCAAGGCTCAGCATAGATTTCATAGTGCAAACCCTAACAAGGAATGTGGAAGCTGTGGCCCTCCAGATGTTGTTGGGCTACAACTTCCATCATCCTTGACTCCTGGGGCTGATGGGAGTTGGAGTCCCACAACATCTGGAGGGCCACAACACCGAGGCATCCCAAACCTAAACTTGACCTTGAGCTCCGGTCAATCTCTCATGCCTGATTAAACACATTTAAAACCTTGGCTGTGCCAAATGTGCATTTATTTTATTTTCCCTATATTTAATTTCCTCCCACACTTACTGATTTTATACAGATACACATCGCAGTTTCTTTTGTTCCCAAAGTTAATTGGTTCCTCTCAGTGGACATTGAAAATAATTAATTAAACTGAAGATCTGCAAGCTTAAAATACCTCTCAAATTCAAAGAGACCACTTTTAAATGGCCAGCTTTCTCTTGAATACCTCCCAACTGCAGATCTCATAATGCATTTTTTCTGGAGTTGCGTCAAATCAGGTCTCTTTTAATGTGAGCCAAGTGCAGCCATGGGATTGGATCTCACAACATCTTTTTCTTTTTCACTTCAAAGCAGCTGTCTGAGGCTACAGATTTAATCAGGAAGCGGTGTTGATGTGTTTGGGAAGGAGGGGTGAACATATTTCCATCATGCCATTTTCCTATTCAAATCGCCCCCCATAACTGCTGTTAGCTCTACTGTGGGGAAAGGTCGAGTACAATACACATAACTGTCTCTTTACCTCCAAGAAGCTAATAGGTTTTGGGAACAGGGGAAAACAAACGACCATTGGGCAACAGTAATAAATAGTAAGGGAAAAGGTTAAATCGTTGCTTGATCAAATTAGCAGTCCCAGACAGCTCTGGAGTTAAAAAAGGAAGCTGGAAGACCCAATCATGTATTGCCAGCATCACCTTTAATATCTGTTTGGCACTCATGTGACGCTAAATTCAAATGCCTTGAAGCAAGTTGCCAGAAAGAAATAAGTGGGCAATCTGATTTGAGCAACAGTAACCAGTCCAGCAGGGACGCGGGTGGCGCTGTGGGTTAAACCACAGAGCCTAGGACTTGCCGATCAGAAGATCAGCGGTTCGAATCCCTGCGACGGGGTGAGCTCCCATTGCTCGGTCCCAGCTCCTGCCAACCTAGCAGTTCGAAAGCACATCAAAGTGCAAGTAGATAAATAGGTACCGCTCCGGCGGGAAGGTAAACGGCATTTCTGTGCTCTGCTCTGGTTCGCCAGAAGCGGCTTAGTCATGCTGGCCACATGACCCGGAAGCTGTATGCCGGCTCTCTCGGACAATAAGGCGAGATGAGCGCCGCAACCCCAGAGTTGGTCACGACTGGACCTAATGGCCAGGGTCCCTTTACCTTTACTTTTAACCAGTCCAGCTGTCTCTGGAAACACAACTGAGTGGCAGTGAAGGATTTGGGGGTGAAAGGGACACAGGTTTCTAGATCTGGGAGCAAATACCAAAAAAAAACAAAAAACCACCACCATTAGCTTATTATGCTTAAGACTTCCCATTTCCAGAGCACATTTCAAGCAGGTAGAGGTTTGAGGGAAGGGTGCAGATGGGGCGGTAGACAAGGACAAAAACTTGAGACCTAGAAATGTAGAAAAGAAAGAAGGGAATGGAAATTAAGTATGGCTGTTGCCCATATACATGCTTCTACCATTTGTTGGGCATTTCACTACCCACACCACCATAAAGCTTGTAAAATGCATTAGTTTCCTAAAAGCACGAAACATTTCCTGAAGTAGGAATCCAGTAATTGCATTCCTGTTCTAAAATTTCGCTTTGCCAGCTTGTAAACGCTTAGCAGTTCTGTAGGTGTAGCTTCCACCCCAATCTCTGAGCACAGCAAGATTCCAGGGGTTCTAGGTTCATGTTTCCTTTTGGAAATGAGGCACAGCAGAGACAGTGGTGACTTTATGATATACGGTTTATTTACACATTTATACAACCTGAGCCTATGATGGAAGGTTTCACAATAATACACCCCATGAGGTTCTTGCTTTTCCCATGGCCTCATTCTTGGATGCCAGCAGAAATCAACCATGACCCTCGGGCCCTCTGCTTCAGCATAATAATAATAATAATAATAATAATAATAATAATAATAATAATAATTTTATTGTTTATACCCCACCCATCTGGCTGGGTTTCCCCAGCCACTCTGGGCAGCTTACAGCAAATTTAAAAACACAATAAAATCATCAAACATTAAAAACCTCCTGATACAGGGCTACCTTATGTTTTCTAAAAGTTGTGTAATTCTTTATCTCCTTGACATCTGAAGGGAGGGTGTTCCACAGGGAGGGTGCCACTACCAAGAAGGCCCCTGCCTGGTTCCCTGTAACTTTGCTTCTCACAGTGAAGGAACCAGCAGAAGACCCTCAGAGTCCGAGCTGAGTGATGGGGGTGGAGATGCTCCTTCAGATACACTGGACCGAGGCCATTTAGGGCTTTAAAGGTCAGCACCAACACTTTTAATTGTGCTCGGAAATGTACTGGGAGCCAGTGAAGATCCTTTAGGACCGGTGTTATATGGTCCCGGCGGCTACTCCCAGTCACCAGTCTAGCTGCCACATTCTGGATTAGTTGTAGAGTCTGAGTCACCTTCAAAGGTAGCCCCACGTAGAGTGCACTGCAGTAGTCCAAGCAGGAGCTGACCAGGGCATGCCCCACTCTGGCGAGATAGTCTACAGGCAGGTAGGGTCTCAACCTGCATACCAGATGGAGCTGGTAAACAGCTGCCATGGACACAGAATTGAGCTGAGCCTCCATGGACAGCTGTGAGTCCAAAATGACTCCCAGGCTGCAGACCTGGTCTTTTAGGGGCATGGTTGCTGCATTTAACCTACTGCAACTATTTTTCACATGCCAACCTCAATTCTGAAAACAACAACTCTCCTTCCAACTCTAAAACTCTCCTCCCTTTGTTTTTCTGACGACTCATCTTTAGCGGGCCATTACCAGTCTGACCCCCTGCTTGTATTTTAACATTCTAAATTCAGTGTCTTTCACCCTGGAATTATAAGGGGGCTCCAGGACTTAGAAGGGGAGTCCAGACTTGCCTCAAACTCATAATATGCTATGTTGTTAAAAATACGTGCAAACAAAAAATGTGTAGGATAGAGTGCCATCTTTCTTCACATTTCAATGAAATGTCATATTATTAGATTTCTTTTCAAATATAAACAGTCTGTTATGCATGGTTAGGTTAGATCGTGTTGCATCAAACATTATCCCACAATTTCTAGTTCATTTTCCTGTCGCTTCTCACAAAAAGTCTGAAGTGGGTGGGTTTTTTTGTGGGGGGACACACAATTTGGTTGGACAACAGCACAAAACCAGTTTAGTTCTGCAACCTGAATTTGTCAGTATGTGATTGAATCTCACCTGAAAATGGTGACAGTCTGGAATCCTAAACTGAATACAAATGCTTCCCATTTAATAGAATGGGTTAACAACACAATGTTGTTAATTTGCATCTGGATATTTCCTGGGAAAATAAAGAGTTTTCATCTGGCGACATGCACTAAGTGGCATTTGGTAAAAGCAGCAGAAAGATATCTCAGCTGAGTAGAATTTTAACTGTCTCCAGAATATCAAGCAGGATAAACATGCCCGCCGCACAGGTGCTCCCCTATAATTACAGTACAGCAAATCCTCCAATCTGACTTTGGCCCAGTGGTTTGATTTCTGCTCCACTTGATGAATTTCGTACAAGACTAGTATAGACATTGGATAGACTAGTACAATTATATGTCTGGGAAGCACTGCTAAAAACACACTCAGCTCTGGGATAAACGAGAATGGGGTAAACGAAGGGCAGTTTTCTTGACCTGCTGCAATTATGTGAAGGTCACAAAAGCAACTCGCTGCCTTTTCTTTTTTTTTGCAGACGTAGCTGCTTTGGTGTTTATAATCACTGCTGATTTCTCCAGATCAAGGGCAACAGAGCCTTACTGCATATTGCATTCTTAACACTGGGGACTGGGGAGTTAAATATATGTGTAGAAAAGCTTCTTTTCCCATCCTCCAGTCAATGCCTTGTTAGATTTAGCATATATACACAGGATGCTAATGCGGAGAATTATCTTACCAGAGGCTTTCTGAGGACGTATCTTCTACGTTAACAGCAATTGCTTCCTGATAATTTTCCCGTTTAGAGATGTAGCAAAAAGAGAAGAAGAAAAAGTAATCATAACAACAAAGCAACCTGTTTAGAGTTGGTCTCATTTCTAATAGTCTGGCTTGCAGTGCAGTCCTTTCTTTAGTACTTCTGAGATGCAGCGCTCTCGAGAGCCTGAAGGTGAAAGATCTTTCTGTGTTACAAACACACAAAAGAGGAAGTGGAGAAGTCGGGAGTGAAAGGGGGAAAATAAATTGCACAAATAAAGATATGGACTAGAATGCAGTGACTGCAATATCCACCTGGCAACATACTCATTCGTCTATATAAATACTTGCACAGAGAAATGTATAGACACATAACACCTGTAGCCATACAAGTACTTCAGTTTCTCACATTTTGAAGATGTCATTGCTGAAGTCTACTAAGTCTGCACTCAAAGGGTTCAGGAAGCAATAGTGCAAACACACAAATTCTAATACAGAGATCAGTCTGCATTTGGACCCAACCGCTCCTATTCACTGGGACTCGGGTGGCGCTCTGGTCTAAACCACAGAGCCTAGGGCTTACCAATCAGAAGGTCGGGGGTTCAAATCCCCGCAACAGGGTGAGTTCCCATTGCTCGGTCCCTGCTCCTGCCAACCTAGCAGTTCGAAAGCACATCAAAGTGCAAGTAGATAAATAGGTACCACTCCAGCAGGAAGGTAAACGGTGTTTCCGTGCGCTGCTCTGGTTGCCAGAAGCGGCTTAGTCATGCTGGCCATATGACCCAAAAGCTGTATGCCGGCTCCCTCGGCCAATAAAGCGAGATGAGCGCCGCAACCCCAGAGTCAGCCATGACTGGACCTAATGGTCAGGGGTCCCTTTACCTATCTCCTATTCATTGCAGAGATCCCATTGGAAAGAACCAACTAGCCATGCAAAAAGGAAGACCAATAGGCAAAATAAAAAGCAAATACTTATGTGTGGTGATCATGCAAGTGTCTAACAGTGATCTTAGGCATGCGTGTTGATGATTTGATCATACAGTACAGTTATCCCAAGTGAAGTACTGCAGACAGCAAGTGCTGTCTCTGTCACCTTTGATAATTTCAAAGCAAGGACTTAGTAAGAAAGGGCTTTTTCTTTCTTTTTGGTGCCCAGGTTCAGCTCCTGAATATTTGGTAAGATGGCTGATGTGTACGGGAAGATCCTGGTTTAAAAAGAGGTAAGAATTCTCTTAGCTCCAGACAGTATATGCCTCACACCCTGTGACATGACTTCTGGGCGGATAAACAGGAAAGCAGAATGGAAATAATTTGCCTGCTTCTTACTTCTTCACACAATCATTCCTTCTGCTGAGCTGAATTTCAGACTTTAGGAGGGTTTGGGCTTTGGGCACCTGAATTAAGAAGCATCCAATTAAGAAGTCCAGTTTTCATGACATGCCCAACACCTGTCAGACGTTAAGGCGCAGAGGACTCTTGCAATTATTTCCGCAACAAACTAATACGGCTACACAATCTCTGGAAGTTGCAGAATGGGTGCATACTGAACCTTCAGATTACCATTTAATTCCAATCTGAATGATGCAGGGATCCACATTTGACTCATATTTATATCACAACATCCTCAGAACACATTATTTGGGCACACAGATCCAAGGTATGTCTTAAGATCCATGCACATTCTGTGCTGAAGTTGCATGTGCTTTGCTGCAAACACACTGGTGTTTGCCAACATGTACTGTGGCAATGTTTCCATGTGCTGCGCCGGTGCTGGCTCGCCAGAGCAGCTTCGTCACGCTGGCCACATGACCCGGAAGTGTCTCCGGATAGCGCTGGCCCCCAGCCTCTTAAGTGAGATGGGCGCACAACCCTAGAGTGGTGTACGGGCAGGGGTACCTTTACCTTTACCTTTACTGCGGCAACGTAAAGTAGGAAGAAGAAACAGTTGTGAAAACATGTCAGTCAGTATGAAGTCACATCCCAAACCACAACCCTAGCATGTTTTCAAATGTCTACACTTTCCATGAGCCTTGCTCAGGTGTTCTGAATTCGTCAATAATCCCGATTGGATTGATATGAAAGTCTGATCAGTCTACTCAGCTACACACAAAGAGAGAAACTATGCTGCCAGTACAGTTGTTGTTGATGATGTTCAACAAGTATACAACTCTGACAAAAGGAAAAGAGTAAACACAAAACAAAACAAACATACAACTACGGACATGAAAGGAATACATATCATTTTTACAGTACGGAGTCTATATATGGTACACTTTTTAATAGAAGTTCAATGAAAGAGCACTAGCATCTAATTGTAAACACACAGGCAAGATTAAGTCGTGGCTGGAAAAAGTAAAACAGAAAAAATACTACTTAAAGGTGCTTGCAAAAAAAAAAATCATAATTTGTAGGGGACAATAATAATATGTGGATAACTATAAAGATATGTGTACCAAATGCCTGCATAATCTTCAGGCACCTGTGCAATTATTAAGGCTTTATTAGGGTCCAAATTTAGACTTTCAGATCAAAAGACAGAGGCTGTAACCAGGCACAGTAATAATGACATTCTTCTCCCCCTTTTCCTTGCCGATTATGAGTGCCGATTATGTGGGATCAATGCTGCTGCTCACATGGGCACGTTTTTCACAGCGCCCACACAATGCCATTGCCATCAACATGCCAGCCTGCATTCTCCCTCTTCCAATTAATCTGGATTCCCTCTTTCCACGGAAAACCCAGTAATTAAAAAAAATAAATCAAAACCTGTAACCAACAACCTCTTTGCAACGTCTACACAACCCTTTTGCTATTATTAAGCCCCCCCCCCCAAATAAAACCCTGGAAGTGTTCTTTTATTAGCCATTAGCATTCAAAATGTTTGGACAGGGCCAGTCCTGCTATAAGGCTGCCTCAGGTGTCTAATTTGTGGTGTCCTGAAACCCAGGAAATCATTAGCTATTCAGTTTAACTCTGTCTGTGTGTGTGTGTGTATGTATGTACAGTGGTACCTCGGGTTAAGTACTTAATTCATTCCAGAGGTCCGTTCTTAACCACTTTAGCTAATGGGGCCTCCCGCTGCTGCTGCGCCGCTGGAGCACGATTTCTGTTCTCATCCTGAAGCAAAGTTCTTAACCCAAGGTACTATTTCTGGGTTAGCGGAGTCTGTGGCCTGAAGCGTATGTATCCTGAAGCGTATGTAACCCAAGGTACCACTGTATGTGTATATGTATATATACAGTGCTTTTTTTCCTAAAAAAAATGTTTACGGGTACTCTCATTTTGACTCAAGAAAATCACCATTTTACAGTTCAAATTGGGAAAAAGAAATACAGTAATTGGACAAAAGTACAAAGATTCACAAAATGTTTAGGGGTATGCGTACCCCTGTGTACCCCCAGAAAAAAGCGCTGGATATATATGTGTGTGTGTACACACACACACCAAAAACTCCAGGGAGAGGCACTTGAAGGGTTCTTTGCCTCTGGCTCCAAAATGACTTAGTCGGCCATGGCTCGCGGAGGGTGGGCAACCATTTGCCGCTGTGCCTCGGGCGGCAAAAAATATTGAGGGCGGGGGCGCATCTCACAAGGAACCCAAGCGACGTTCCCGTAAGGAAACACGGCTGCCCCCGGCGCAGCTGCGCGCGTCAATGTGGTCTTTCCCGTCCCACTTGGGCATATTGGGGTCCGTTCCCCTCAGCCCCAACTTGCAGAAGACTTTTGAGGGAGAAGCTGCTCGCTAAGCCTTGGGAGCGAGTTGGAGACCATATATATGGGTGCGGCGCGGGAGAGGGAGAGACAGAGCGAGCAGTAGCAGCAGCGAGTGCGCGCACGCGCACACCCCCCCACACCCCCCGAGAGACCACCGGCAGCATCCCCCAGTTTCGAGCGAGGAGCCCCACCCCGGCGCGCGCGCGCGCGCTCTTTCTCTCTCTCTCTCCCTGTGCGCAAAGGGGTTGCCCGCCTGCGTCCAAGTCTCCTCGGCCGCCCTTCCCCTCGAACAATGAGCAGGGGCCGCGCGCGCCACCACCCACCCACCCCTCCCCTCCACTCCCGTCCCTCACCGCTTCCCTCCCGCCCACAGCCCGGGACTAGGAGCCGGCGGAAGCAGCAGCAGCAGCAGCAGCTGCGGCAGTTCCCACCCCTCAGCAGCCACACAGAGACACCGGCAGCAGCAGCAGCAGCGAGACGCGGCAACGGCGCCGGGTTTGGTTCAGTATGTCCACCACCGCTCGGCGCCGGCGGCGACCGAGGCTTGCAGCGGCCAGCCGGCAGCAGCAGCAGCAGCAGCAGCTGAGCTTCCCGGGTCTTTAACTTGACCCTCTGCCGCCGCCGCCGCCTCCTTCTCCTGAGGTAGAGGAGGCAATGGTAATGAACTGACCCGGCGGCAGCGGCCAACAACCCAGCCTTCTTCGGCGCTCCCCACTCACGGTAAGGAGCGGAGCGGCGAGGGAAGCGCGCGCTTTTCTCACCCTGCCGCCCACCCACACACACACACACACACACACACACCCGCCCGCCGTCCCGGGAGGCGGCGAAGTGAAGTCGACCCAGTCACAACAAACAGCAACAACCAACACAATATTTCCCAAAGAGGAGTCGAGGGAGAGAGAGAGAGAGAGGCGCTGCTCTTTGCCCAGGGAAGGAGAGGCAGGCAGGAGCGCGCGCGCTCGCTCGCGCGGTGGAGCCACACAGCGTGCAACCTTCACGGCCATGTGCAAGGAGGGGAGAAGGCGCGCGGGGGGCGGGGGGGAGAGCCGGGGTCAGAAGCGGGAGTCGCCCAGACAAGGGAGCTGGTTTTTTTTTGGGGGGGGGGAGGGACGGACTAATAATGCAGTGCCATTGAAGTGGGGAGGGCGTGGGAGATAGGAGGAGTTGACAGTTGGGCGGCTGGCAGGCAGCAGCAGGAGGAGCTGGGGGAGGGGGCTGCCTGCGTGTGTATGGGGGGGGGGAGAAGCTGGTTGGCGCGTGCATTAAAGGGACCCGACTCCCCCCCCCCCCCGCCAGTTTCCCTCGAGGAGCAGCGAAGGAGGAGAGATCTGCTTCGGTTGCTGCTGGGTCTTTGAGGAATTCCTAGAATGTGGTACGTTGCTGGGTTTTCTTTCTCCACACCCCCCCTTCCGTGTGTGTTTGTGTGTATCTCTATATGTGCACGCGAGAATTCTTCGCCAAAGGGAAAGGCGTTCTTTTTTTACCCCCCCCCTAATGAGGGAGATGCTGCCTTCCCCCCCCCCCCCCCAAATGGAACATCGCCGCCCGGGCTTGGCAACAGCAGCAGCACCGGAGCAGCGAGCGAAGTGGCCCCCGGCGCAGCGAGCAACACACACTCTTTTCTCTCACACCGAGATTGTGGCAGCTTGCAAAGTGCGTGGGAGATCAGAAGTATTTTGCCCTCTGGCTCTGCGAAGAGAAGTGCGGCCGTTTCTTTCTTCCTCTCTCTCTCTCTCTCTCTCTCTCTCTTTTAATAACCCGGCGCTTTTGTGTGCAGGGAAACGCAAGCCTCATTCAAGGAACGGGCTAAGTTGTCCTGCAAATCTCCCAGAGCTTCAGTGATCTTGAACATGAGAACCGGAGGGAGCCGAGATTGGTTCGACTCCTAATCCCTCTCCTATAAATGCAATTTGAGAGGTGTGTGTGTGTTGTTGTCGTCTTCGTTGAGACCAGTTCCTAAACTATTTTATTTATTTATTTTTGCTAATGTTTAGTGGAGTCCAGCCTTTTTGTGTTTTGTTTCCAGACTTCTGCGGCTTACAGTAGGCAGTGTGGTTATTTATTTATTTATTTATTTAGTGAGACTTGGCTGTTCAAAGAGTTGAATAGATATGTTTAGAGAAGCAGTGCTTTCCAAGAATTTAAATGAGGTCTTTTTTTTCCTTTTCTTTTTTAATGGCTTTCCAGGACTTTTCTATTAGCTCTGGTTGTTTTCTCTGGCTGACCTTTCGGTAGTTTAGCAACTGCATTGAATTTTAAGACAGAAGTATATGGTCACACAAACATTTTGTTGTGCGTCTTTTGTTTGTTTTTCTGTGCAACTGGAAATATTTATCACAATCACCATGGTGGGAAATATTTGCATTTAACAATATGATTTACAGTTACTGTATAATAAAAACAATAACAATATGCTCTAATACCAGTTTTTCCTTCAATCAGATGTTTTGTGTTTTCATAAAGTGTTTGTGTGTTTTAGAATGGTATAGTCGAATTACAAGGAAAGAAATTATTTAGATTGCGAGCCTTGTTACTTGCTTATGATTGCACTGAGGTCACAGGTTACATGACTGTTCACATGTTTCACTGAACACAGAGACATACTGTCTGCACACATGTACAAGTGTTCATTTGCACAGTTAGACTGATATGTACAGAGACTGTGCACTGGTTGAATATTGCATGTGAATTACTGAATGAGTGCAGCTTAACTATCTCTGTATTTGTACATTGAATGTCAATCTAGACATGTTTACTCAAAAGTAAGCCCAATTGAATTCAGTGATCTTTACTTCCAGCCATACTTTCTGATTTCAAGCATTTGCACTTCAATCCTAAACACTTTGACTTTGAAGCAGTTTCTATTGATGAGAGTAGTTTTGTTGAGAATACATTATATGGAAATAAGCTTCCCTAAAATTAATGGGTTTCATTGCAAGTGAAACTACTCAGGTTTTAAGGCTCAGTTAGCACCTTGGGGGGTATCTCTGTGTGTAAAATTAAACCAGGATTTCTTCCAAGAAGAACCATTGCACTGTTGCTTTTTAATAGTTGAAGAAAATAGCTCAGATAATTTTTGAGGAATCATTTCAAGTGACGGGGGAAAAGTGTATTCTAATTTTAGAACTGAACTCTTTTTCTTTTTCAAGAAAATGCCAATCACTTCACTAAAATGCCTGGGAGTTTAAAGTTGAAATTGGACATGGAAATAGCTAGTACTCAGCAGAAGTGCTTTGAATCTTCAGAGAAGATTTGCCATGATTGGGGCTGAGTTAAAGAACCTGTAGAAAAATCACATGCTGTGAATGTGTGGACTACTTTGCAAGAGGTTTTCCCCTCAGAGCTCATAAACCGCACAACTAAGGGAAACTGTGTGATGCATGCATGAATGGTAAGATTTCATTGTGCAGCATTGCACTGCAAGTTAGGAATGGAAGTCATTCTGCGCAGTATCTGGATGTGCAGATGAGATATGAGCTGTAAATACACTTGGGTGCATCTGCATTTCTATCCTACCTTTCCTCTCGGGAGCTCAAGGCACAGTGTAAATGGTCCTCCCTTCCTTTTATTCTCACAGCAACCCTGGGAGGTAGGCTAGGCTGAGAAACAAGAGGTCCAAGTCACCCACTGGGTGGCTCAGTATGGATTTGAAACTGGGTGTTCCAAGTCTTAAACGTTAGACTACGTTCTACAGATGTATGTAGCCCTGGTCTATATTAAAGATGGTTGATGGGAGCAACTGTATAATTTTGGTATAAAAGTTTGGGTCAGAGCTTCGAGATAGGAGGTCTTATATTCGATAAACTTTGTAGGAGAAAGCCCTATGAACCTTTTGATCATACACAGTTTATGATATTTGCATTTCTTCCAGTAGTTCCACATACAGTGGTACCTTGGGTTACATACGCTTCAGGTTACAGACTCCGCTAACCCAAAAATAGTACCTCGGGTTAAGAACTTTGCTTCAGGATGAGAACAGAAATCGTGCTCCGGCGGCGCGGCAGCAGCAGGAGGCCCCATTACCTAAAGTGGTGCTTCAGGTTAAGAACAGTTTCAGGTTAAGAACGGACCTCTGGAACCAATTAAGTACTTAACCCGAGGTACCACTGTATATGGAAAGCAAATTTATAAGATGTGTGAACTGTCGAATCTTATGTTTCAGAATATCTGTGAACTTGAGGTAGAAGACCTGTGAGATTCCTTATCAGTATCATGAATCGCCCGCCCACCCAATAAATATAGTATTAGAGCCTATAGCATTGTGAGATACTATCAAGGTCAGGTTGCACATCAAGACGATTGGCATCATATATGTACTTCCATTTTATGAATGTTGTTTACCAGTAATAATGGCATCTTTATGCATTTGCATGGATGCATGTTGCTTCTGGAAGTATACACAATGCATTTGTTTATGCATATAGTGCAAGGCATACTCCTGTAGGGGCAGTGTTTTGTACATAAACTTTATATAACCTTTCAAGTCTGGGTGACTTCAACAAGGATCTGCCCTCTGCCTCCTCGTTCTGAGGGATCAATACTTAATTTTTAGTTAACATGTACTAAGTACACTGGAACACGAACAGTTTCAGGTTAAGAACGGACCTCCGGAACAAATTAAGTACTTAACCCAAGGTACTGTGGGTTAAACCACAGAGCCTAGGGCTTGCCAATCAGAAGGTCAGCGGTTCGAATCCCTGCGATGGGGTGAGCTCCCGTTGCTCGGTCCCAGCTCCTGCCAACCTAGCAGTTCGAAAGCACCCTGGAAGAATGGCAGATGAAAGTAATGGACTATATGGAATTGGCGGAAATGACTGGCAGAATCCGAGACCTGGGAGAAGAGCTGGTGGAAGAGGACTGGAAGAAATTTAAAGACTATTTACAGAAACAGTGTAAAATTTATGAATGTTAAAATGATGTTGGATTAAAAATAAGTGGTATTAGTGACAAAGTTAGAAAGAGTATGCAAAAATGAACTTATGGATGAAAATATTGGAGTTGTGATATGTTAAGGTACAATGTTAAAGATGATAAATGGAAAGAGGGTAAGGATTTGCTGATTTGATTATGCAAATGGGAATACAAAAAGGGAAGGTGTGAGGAGGTCAGGAAAATAAGGATACGAGCTTCAAAGTTAGAAAAAGAATAATGGATTTTTTTTCTATTTTTATCTATTTTTTGTGTTTTGTGTATTTCTCTGTTTTGTGCTTTTCTTTTTTGTTGTATTTTGTTAAAAATCTTAATAAATATTTATTAAAAAACAACAACAGAAGGTCAGCGGTTTGAATCCCCGCAACGGGGTGAGCTCCCGTTGCTTCGTCCCTGCTCCTGCCAACCTAGCAGTTCAAAAGCACGTCAAAGTGCAAGTAGATAAATAGGCGAGATGTGCGAGATGAGCACCGCAACGCCAGAGTCGGTCACGACTGGACCTAATGGTCAGGGGTCCCTTTACCTTTACCTTTACCACTGTACATGAGTGAAACTAGAACTCTTAGTTACAGTATGAGACACTCAGTGTTTATATCATTTGTTCTAATGCATGAACTCTGGTTTCAGAGAGCATCCATGTTTGTAGATGGGTCACAAGGATCTACATGGAGGTGTGATGTTATGCTAAACTACTAAACATATTTGAGAGCAAATAATGTTTGTGGCAATCTTTTCCTGGGGTGAGAGGTATATGCAGAAACAACAGGTCTTTGTGAACAGCTTGATTGACTCCACTGACCAGTGGAACTGACCTTTGGTTGGAAAGGGATGATGAGAAGTTATTTGCTGAACTTGGCAGAAGGGAGAGCAGGAAACTTGGCATGGTGCAATGTACTCAATGGAATTGGCATGGACAGCATCGATAGGAAAAGGAACATGGGAGGTTTTGATTTAAGTAAAGAAACCTAAACCCATTTTCTTTAGGTGGATACTACTTAATCGTTGTAGGGACGCGGGTGGCGCTGTGGGTTAAACCACAGAGCCTAGGACTTGCCAATCAGAAGGTTGGCAGTTCGAATCCCCGCAATGGGGTGAGCTCCTGTTGCTCGGTCCCTGCTCCTGCCAACCTAGCAGTTCAAAAGCACATCAAAGTGCAAGTAGATAAATAGGAACCGCTCTGGCGGGAAGGTAAACAGCGTTTCCGTGCACTGCTCTGGTTTGCCAGAAGCGGCTTAGTCATGCTGACCACATGACCCGGAAGCTGTACGCCAGCTCCCTTGGCCAATAAAGCGAGATGAGCGCCGCAACCCCAGGCCATGACTGGACCTAATGGTCAGGGTCCCTTAACCTTTACCTGTACTTAATCGTTATAGTTCTACTAAGGAGTTTGTGCCACACACCCTTTCTGTAGCAATGCTGTTGTCCCTTCTCATGGTGGTAAAATGTACCTGAAGTGATTTGAAGAACCAAGGTTTTATGTTTTATTTTAGCAATGAGTTTCGGTAATTTAACAGGGTTTCATGGTATGGTGGTTTAGACTTCAAACCGTTTCACTGCCTCTGGGTCTGAACTGAAGCAGTGCTGGGACAGCATGTGGATATTGGTTTAGCCTTCTTTGTTGACTTGTTCCTGCAGGTGTGGAATAAGATCTGAGTCTTTGCTTTTCATTTCTTTAAGAGTACACACTGGCCCAGTTCACACATAACACTAAGCCTAACAATGGCTTAGAGCAAACAAGAGAATGTGTGGATTCTCAGAAAATCTGCCTTCCCTGATACCCAGGCCTTAGCCATGGTTTGGCTTAGCATTATGTCTGAACCCATGCTCATGGTTTTGTCTTGCTACAGAGCAACTGCAAATGGTAAACCAAAAACAAACCTTGATTGCAGCTTCTGATTTGTCTGAAGTGAGGCAAACCATGTGCCTGGGTTCAGGCATAATGCAAAGCCAAACCATGGCTTAGGACCTTAGGTGCAGTGACAGCAGGACCAGGGGAGGAGTGCAGTGTCTGTGATTTTCACTCTGAGCATCTGCGTGTTTGCTCATTCACACTAAGTCATGGCTTGACTTGGCGTTAGGTGGGAACTGGGTCATTGTGCACTTGCTAATGAAAGTTATCTTATAGAGCAGCATTTTCCATGCATAGATATAGTTGACAATATTATAGTTGGTGCTAAAATTGCTGCAGGGGACAAGAACTCTGCTAATCCCCGTATTTCTGAATACTATACCTCAGATTTAAGGCAAAGATTGCATCATTTTCAAATAGCTGCATGGCTGCTTTTCTGTGCTGAGTGGTACTGGTTGTCTCTTGATCTGGTAGTTCTTGAGCCTTGGGTATGTTTGTCAACAATGTATTTCAGAAATGTCAGAAAGCAGTTCTGTGTTTATTACTGCTATGTTAAAAGATATACAAAACTTTTTTTTTTTTTCAAATTAGAGGCCTTTCTTTCTGACAAGTGCTTGGCAGCCCTCCTTATCTTCCTTAGAAAACATTTCCCCAAATATTACACCCTTATTGGCAATTTTTGGACTTTAGCATTACCCAGAAGCCTCCCTCATGATTCGGCAGTGAGATAAATGAACTCGGAGCACACAGATCTCATCCTTTATGAGGCTAAGATGTAGTTCTGTGTTTGCTAGATGGTGCAGCCAATTACTAGGCATTCCTTTCCTATGCTTCCTCTTGGTCGCAGGGAGAGAGCTTCCTATTACTGTACTTTAAAAACTTGTCCCTGTAGGATACTGACATAGGTATGCATCCATAACAAAAGGTAGGCAGATATCAAAGCTCTTGGAGGACTAGGTTTCAAGGCTAGCATCTGACAGATAAGTAGAGTTGTGGATTCCAGTTTCCAAAAGGTGTTGTTTACTAACTGAATGGCAGGGTGTAGTTTGGAAGGTGTGACTGTGTCACAGAGATGAAGCACACCTGCTAAAACTGTACCCTGCTACACAGATTTTGAAGAACAGGGACTTCTTTCATGTCACAAATTGGCAGCAATGCCAGGGAAAATCTGTTCTTTTGCAGCAGTTCACCTCAAGCATGTATCTATGGTTAACATTATGCTATGTATGTGTTGAACACTTTCCCAAAGACATAATTGAATCTGCAAGAAACAGTGAGGGGAAGGGACTTGACCATGAATGTTGGTGTCAATAGATCCAGTTACAGATAGGTAGCCGTGTTGGTCTGCCATGGTCAAAACAAAATAAAAAAATTCCTTCCAGTAGCACCTTAAAGACCAACTGAGTTAGTTCTAGGTATGAGCTTTCGTGTGCATGCACACTTCTTCAGATACACTGAAACAGAAGTCACCGGACCTTTCTATATAGTGAGAAGGTGGGGAGGGGTATTACTCAGAAGGGTGGTGGGAATGGGTGATTGGCAGATAGCTGCGATGAGCCTGTTGACGACTCTTAACGACTGCAATAGGTCTAACAGGAAAAAGCAAGGGGTGAGAAGGTGAAAAATGGCTTTGTCATGTATAATGAGATAAGAATCCAATGTCTTTGTTCAAACCAGGTCTCTCCATAGTTTTAAGTTTGGTGATAAGTTGCAATTCAGCAGCTTCTCTTTCCAGTCTATTTCTGAAATTCCTTTGTAATAGAACAGCTACTTTGAGATCTTGTATAGAATGTCCTGGGAGATTGAAGTGTTCTCCTACTGGTTTTTCTGTCTTGTGGTTCCTGATGTCGGATTTATGTCCGTTTATTCTTTGGCGTAAGGTCTGGCCTGTTTGTCAAATATAGAGAGCTGAAGGACACTGTTGGCATTTTATGGCATACACAATGTTAGACGATGAGCAATTAAATAGTCCCGAGATGGTATGTGTGATGTTGTTGGGGCCAGTAATGGTGTTGTCCGGGTGTATGTGGCAGCAAAGTTGGCATCTGGGTTTATTGCAGGCTCTGGTGCCAGTGTCCGTGTTAAAAAAAATGCTTATGCCTCTGTCAAAGGTCTTTGATCCAGTGAGCGTTGACATAAATAGTTACAACCACTTTGCAATTGCTTGTTGAAAAATGATAAACAAAATAAAAACCACTGTTGGTACTTTCAACAGGTTTTGCTTTTATAAGTCAGTGTAAAATTCACTGCACATTTTTAACATGCATGAGAAGAATGGGGGAGAAGGGATGGCTGGGAAGGAATTAAAACACAAAATGTGGTACCTTCCTCTTGTCTTTCCACAAAATGTTATAATAGTCTTCCACAACTTGGTTAATTTGTTTTGTAAATGGCTTGTTAGGTATCATTTGATATTTGTCTGGTTTAATTATCAAAGATCAGCATGGCAGTCTATATATGCCATTGAGCTACAATAATTATATTCAGCCCCTAAAATGAGCATTTATTTGTTTAGAAGCAAGCTTGTACATAATGCACCATAAACTTTAAACCTTTCTCATCCTTAATTGTTGCAGTTTTGGTACATACAATTAAAGTGAGAGAGAGAGGGAGTTTGTTTTGCACTGCTTAAAAGAAAAAAAAAGATAAATGCCACTGGATGTAATTTTTGAAGCTGTGTTATTTAAACAAATATTTTGTAGTTAATTATACACTATACTACATATTTAGGAGCTACAGCATGGTTTCCTGGAACTTGAGTTATTTATAACTATAGTGGGTTTCTCAAAATAATAAAGTGAGGTTCCCATCTTTCAGGCTTAGATAACGTTTATTTGAAATCATGTTTGCTAAAAAGTCAGATGTCTTTATTCTTTCTCTCTCTCCCTTTGCCGCACTCTGCTATGACTACGGAAGCAGTCCTATGCACATTTATGTGGGAGTAAGTTCTGCTGAAATCAGTGGGGCTTCAGATTTTACGTGCATGGTAAGAAAATGTGCCCAATATGTTACTCTGCAGATAAAAGCAACCCTAGCTGGTAGTGACATGTATCAAGCTGTATGGAACAAAATAAGCAGGCTGTAATCAGCAAAATTTTGAGGGTGTACAAAACTAAATCACCCTCTCAAAAAAAAAAAAAAATGGGGGAGAGGGTGATATTTGGACCCCACGCCCAATGTTGTCACTAAGTCTGCACCTTCACACTGCCACATATTACTTCTAGAGCTGGGCGATATATCGATATATCGTCCAAAACCGGTTTGAAGTCCATATCTTGATATCGGTTCCATAATTTTTGACCGGGCAATATATTGCAAATCATGGAGTGTTTGTGTATGTGTGCTATGCAAAAATAATCATGCGGGGAAAACTGTGAAGTCAGCTAATGCCTCTACAGAGCTCCATCCTTACTTCCTGATATATCAGTATATTGCGATGTTTAGCTGGTGATATATTGTGATGTATGCTGTAGATTTGGGTTTGTGTAATATGTGTGTTTGTGCACAAAGATGCAGATAAACTCATGAGTTCTTGAATATATGGATCTTTGTCCCATTTTAAAGCTGGGTGTTTTATTTTTTATTTTAGTTTTTGATACTTAGTTTTTATTGTTTGTTTGTTTAACTTGCATTCAGCGTTCCTCCCAAAGGTGCCCAGTGTAGCAAACACATTTGCAATAAAAAGCGATGTAACTAAAAAAACAAAAACAAAAAAAATATGGATACATTAAAAAAAATAAAAGCATATAAAAGCATTTAAAAACAATAAACGGGGGGAAATGTTGAACAAAATTTTAAAGCGGCAGATTGTTGTGTCTGGATAGGCCAGCTGAAAGAGAAAGGTTTCCAGCAAGCATCTTAAACAGTGAAGTGAGGGTGCCTGCCTATCATCAAGGAGCAAGGAGTTCCCGTGCCTCACTGATGTGGTCCAAAGGAAAGCAGAGCAATGCATTTTGCCGGAAGGAGGCGTACAAGGTGCTATCCAACCACCTTAGGGACTCTAATCCAGATTTGTGTAGGGTTCACTTCTCAGCTTTTTCTTTTCCCGGAGAAATAATGGATCAGAGATATGCTTCCTAGATGGGCTACCTTCCGGGTAGACCAGCCCCCATCTGCCCCTCACTTCCCTCACTACAGCATGTCCATAAAACTGCCTTCTTGAGCATTGGACCAAGTATTGGTCTCACCTGCTTGATCTGTTGACGTCTGTCTTCACATGCGGGGGAAGTTCCTAACTCACCAAGGGTTTGAGACCCATCAGCTACCCTCACCTAGTTCAGCCAGCCAGTTGGAGCCATTCCCGGAGTGTGGCCACTGTGTCATCCTGACAGCTTCTAGGAGCCACAGGTGAGAGCTGAGTGGAGGGTGAGGACTAAAGGTGGACACACTACACCAGAAGGAACATGGTGTGTCCCCCACCAGAGGTACTACCCCTTCCCTAACATCCCATACCCCCCAACCCCCCTGAATATATATATAGAGAGAGAGGGAGTTTCTCAGGATGTCATGGACTTCATTGATGCTTTATATTTTTAAAGATCAGTTTTTAAAGATCAGTTATTGGTGTGGTTACAAAGATTCCCTCCCCATGCCGTGAACAAGAGTTTTTACAATCAACCTTCAAGGTGAATTTCATGGTTAGGGGTCTTGTCCCCTCGCAAAGAATTCAGGCCCAAGTGCAATAAGACACGGGATAATTTATTTACTCTTAAAAACTGAGCTGCACTGTTACAGTTTTATCTGTCCAAAAAACATCTTTATCCCACCTTTCTGCTAAGAGTGGCTTCCGAGAAGGTTTACAGATTCAATTTTAAAGCCATCAAATGACAAAAACTAATTAAAAGTTCCAGATCTCCATATCTTTCCAAACCTCTAAACCTTGATGTAATTATCCTTAAAGAGATTACTATTCCTATTTGTTAATCAGATACCCAGATATTTTGTTTTGTTCACTATTGCCAGACCTGATGTTTCCTGTAAATAATCTCTTTCCTGTGTTGACATGTTTTTTGCTAGCATGTTGGTCTTACTTTTATTTAATTCGAATCCTGCGATCTTTCCAAATTCTGATATTCTTTCTAAAAAAATTGGCACACTTTCCACCGGATCTTCAGTTGTTATTATCAAGTCATCTGCGAAGGCCTTTATCTTATGGGATTTCCCCCGAACAGTTATACCCTTTATTTCTTTGTCTTTTCTAATTGCGATCATTAAGAATTCCAAAACCATTATAAACAGTAGGGGCGAAAGAGGACAACCTTGTCTAGTCCCTTTATTTATTCTGATTTCCTATGTCATCTCGTTGTTGATAATTAACTTAGCTCTTTGTTCTTTGTACATTGCCTCTATGCCCCTGCTGAAATTTTCTCCAACTCCTATCCTCTTCAATGATCTTTTCATAAACTTCCAAGAGACACCATCGAAAGCCTTCTCCATGTCGATTAACATTAAGATAGCATTTTTAGCCGATCCTATTTCTAAGTACTCCAAAATATCAGTAATATTCCTTGTATTGTTATGCATGTGTCGACCCAGTAGAAAGCCTGATTGATCTCTGTTTATTACTTAATTTAGTACTTTTTTAACCTATCAGCCAGAATGCTCGCAAATATTTTATAACCATTGTTTAATAGAGATATAGGTCTGTAATTGTTTACTGACGTTCTATCTGTTCCTTGTTTGGGTATCAGCGTGATATACGCTTCTTTCCAGGACTTTGGTATTTTCCCTTCTTTCAATATACCATTTAGTATAATTTTCATTGGTTCCAATAGCACATCTTCTAATTTAATTAAAATTATCATTACTAGGTAGAATATCTGTGGTTAAAATGAGCATCCTGCCCAGGATGATATTCTTATTTCAAATGATACCAATAATTGGTGGGGTAGGATGCTTTAAACAATGGGGGAAAAATCTAACCAAATTTATTTGGCAATATAAAACATCGAAAATTAAATATAAATAACTAAAAGATAGTAAAAACACAGGTTTGTCATTACTTTGATGCAGCATGCTTCATCTGGTTGAGAGAATGGCTAACATTAGAAAATGGTGACCTATTGGATTTGGAGGGGTTTGATAATTGTTTTGGATGGCATGCTTACCTAGGGTATGAGAAAGTGAAGGTGCACAGAGGTTTCCTTAATCAGGTCATAAGAAAATCATTATACAAAACTTGGGAGAACTTTTAGAACCCAAAGTACCCTGGTGGCTGTCACCCATAGAATTGTTAACGATTAAGAAGAAAAACATGGGAACAAATTGGGCCAGCTATAGGGATTTGCTAGAAGAGAAGAATAATAAACTAAAATTAAAGGATTATGAAGAAATGAAACACCACCTAACAGGGTGGATTCAATATCACCAGCTACCAGTAATCAATATCAATATCACCAGTAATTTTAATAAAGACAAAAGAAATAAAAGATTTGTGACAGAAGTCTCACTATTGGACAAAAATTTATTACAAAGCAAAGTAAAAGTAATTTCTAAAATGTACAGATTATTGTTAGAGTGGGAGGTTAAAGACAAACAAATTAAAGAACTAATGATAAAATGGGCCTTAGACTTGGGTAAAAACATTCAGATAACACAATGGGAAAAACTTTGGAGGAGAAACTGGAAGTTCACAGCATGTGAAGCTATAAAAGAAAAGATGATAAAGATGTTCTTTAGGTGGTATTTGACACCTACAAAAATCTGTAAAATGCATAAAACTAAATCCAACTTATGCTGGAGGTGCAACCGATCAGAAGGCACGCTTATACACATGTGGTGGCAATGTGAAAAAGTTAAGGGCTTCTGGGACTTGGTTTTTGAAGAAAATCTTTAGATATAATTGGGGGGGGGGGGCAGAAGCCTTCTTGCTGGGATTAACTGATACAGATATACCCAGAGAAGACAAGAATCTATTTTTGTATGCTGTGGCAGCAGCTAGAATCCTGATCGCAAAAAATTGGGAAAAAAAGAAACAATTCCATCTAAATGAGAATGGCAAGATTCATTTACATTGAACTAGCCAGGCTGACAGACATGATCAGGGGCCACAGCAAACAAAAACTTCAGAAAGACTAGGGAAAATATAGCGATTATCTGAAGAAGCAATGCCTGCAAATTACTTCTTGGACTTGTTTTAATTAACTTCTGTAAACTGATGTGGGACGTGGGTGGCGCTGTGGGTTAAACCACAGAGCCTAGAACTTGCCGATCAGAAGGTCGGCAGTTTGAATCCCCGCGACGGGGTGAGCTCCCGTTGCTCGGTCCCTTCTCCTGCCAACCTAGCAGTTCAAAAGCATGTCAAAGTGCAAGTAGATAAATAGGTACCGCTCCTGCGGGAAGGTAAACGGCGTTTCCGTGCGCTGCTCTGGTTCGCCAGAAGCACGCTGGCCACATGACCTGGAAGCTGTACGCTGGCTCCCTCGGCCAATAAAGTGAGATGAGCGCCGCAACCCCAGAGTTGGCCACGACTGGACCTAATGGTCAGGAGTCCCTTTACCTTTAAACTGATGTACGGTTAGAATAAAGACAATCAAAATGGAAAGTAAGTTTAAAAAGAAGATTAAAGAAAGCAGAGTACTATGGTTGATATTAGATGCGCGTAGAGGACGAAGGAAGTCAACAAAGAAAATAGAGTCAAATTTAGGTTAATACATATCTTTATTTCTTGAGATACGTTCTTTTTTTCTTATTTTTTCTTTTTTCTATTCTGATTTTCACGTTTATATATTATTTGTATTTTGTTTGTAATATATTGTATGTCTATGTGTTGTTTTCTGTATGTTTGTCAGCATATAAATAAACTATATATACAAAAGAAACCACTAATTAAATGTTTAAGTGAATACAAGAAATAAAAAGACATTTTAAACGACCGGCGTGAAACAAAATGAACTGTGCACTAAGTATTGTTAAAAGCACAGGCAAAATAGGACAGACTTTACCTGGCACCTAAAAATAGTAACAGTGTTACCAGGCAAACTCACAGTTTGGGTACTACCAGTCCCTGTGTCCAGTAGCCACCCATTAATTCTCTGGTGGTGGGAATTTACAATTCTGGCAGACGTTTAATTGGCTGACAGGCTCCTAGGACAGCAGTTGGTCCTTTAGCATGGTACAAACCGCTTAAACCTTTGCAGTATGGTAAATGTGGGTTTTTTTGCCACTTCTGCAGGATATTGCAATATAGATGTGAGAATACAAACGTTAACATTTCAAACACCACCGTGATGGTAATAATAATTTATCTTAATACTTAGGTGCTAAAGTAATTACTTTGTCCCTGTTCTCTTATGCTCATTGCTTTCATAGGGGGAGAGCTAGGTAGGCAGTATAGAGTATATTGATTCTGCTGGGTCTTGTGTCTGGAGCAGGTCTTCTAACACCTAACACTGCCTGTCAAAACCGTATTATAACAAACCCTGGTTCTGTGTTTGTGATTTCCAAGCATTCATTTCAATTCTAGTGCCAAGCTCCTCAGATACCAACCCTATCCTTGACATATAGCCTGCTGCAGAGATGGGGAATCTGTGCCCCCTCCCCAAGATGATGTTGGCCTCCAACTCCCATCATCCCTGACATTGGAGCAGTGTATCCAGCACAAAGTGCAAAGAGTAAGTATGCACTAAGGGCTGCTTCTCTACTGCTGCCATTGGTGAAAGCAGTGGGGAGTGCAGCCATTTTGAGCTGGGGAAACGCCACATGTTCCATCCTCTTCATTCCTCTTGTAGACCATTCATAAGGTGTCCTATCTTTCAGGATGAAAGCTGGGGCATCTGCAGCAGAACGAACAAACAACATCCAGTGTGTACGGGATGTGTGAGTATTATATTAATGACTACTTTGTCCTCCCCCAGCAAACGAGTCTGCAGATGCAGACATCAGTGGAAGGCAGAGCTAGTCTGCAGGTGTCTCCCTTTCTCAAGACCTCACTCATGAGCCCCTAATGAACCCCTGGTCATTATACCTTTTGGTTACAGCTGTTACCCATTATGCATTTTCATGTACATGTTTCTCATGTCTCTCCACAGGCAACCAGGCAAGCATCCAACACAAGCAGAGGAAAGGATGTTCCTCGCTTCTAGTCCAGTGCCCGGTAGAAGAGCAGTTGCTCCTCTGGGAGATTGCTCTGGTACCTTTCTAGAGTGCATGGTACACAGTATTTAGCAAATGCAGCATGGACCTGAGATGATGATGGAATGAGCTGTCTGGTGTGCAACTATCGCAGGTACAGGAACCCTGCTGCCCTAAATCTCCATGTTGTGATACAGTTTAATAAAAAAGCCATGACTGTTTCATCTGTGTCTTGTCTTCATGTTTATTTTATTTATTTAGAGCGTTTATATACCACTTGATCAAAAAGAAAATCTCCAAGAAGTTTACAAACAAAATCATAGAGAAGATGTGAGTAAAATCAACAAACGAATTGGAAACAAATACACACACAGACATCATTATTAAAGATGAGGGCAGCTCTGCAAGCCATTGTGGCCAAACCACACCCACCTGGCCTGCACCTGACGTAATATATGACATCAAGTGTGTGGCAGGTAAAGTCACACCTGGGACAAATGGGGTTTGCAGGGACTGCTGGTTGGTTGGTTTGGCTGCCCCTATGAAAACTTTGAAGACACTCTGAAGCCCTGACTATCAGCTGATTGTCAGGTTTTCAAAGCGCAGCAAAGAGCTCTCTGCAGGCACCAATGAATGGTTGATTGTTGGTGCTTGAAGAGGTCCCTGCACAGCCAAAGCCAAGCCAATCATCTGGGACTGGCTGTACAAGCGCAGTCAAGGGGAATGGATGAAGCATCCTGGAATCAAAGTGCTTCCTCCATTGCTTTATAAGGACATAAGGTGGGTGCTTCCCCCCCCCCACATGTCAAAGTACAGTGGTACCTCGGGTTAAGAACTTAATTCGTTCCAGAGGTCCGTTCTTAACCTGAAAATGTTCTTAACCTGAAGCACCACTTTAGCTAATGGGGCCTCCCGCTGCTGCCGCGCCACCGCTGTGTGATTTCTGTTCTCATCCTGAAGCAAAGTTCTTAACCCGAGGTACTATTTCTGGGTTAGCGGAGTCTGTAACCTGAAGCGTCTGTAACCCAAGGTACCACTGTAGGCCTAAACAAACATAGAGTCATAGAATTGTAGAGTTGGAAGGCATCCAGTCCAACCCCCTGCAGTACAGAAACCACAACTAAAGCATCCAAAACAAATGACTATCCAACCTCTGCTTAAAAACTTCCAAAGAAGGAGAGTCCACCACCTTCTGGGGGACTCCATTCCACTGTCGAACAGTTCTTACTGTCAGAAAGTTCTTCCTGGTGTTTAGTCGGAGTCTCTCCTTTCTTGTAACTTCAATCCATTCGTTCAGGTCTTACCCTCCAGAGCAGGAGAAAACAAGTTTGTTCCCGCTCCTGTGTGTCAGGTCATTAGATATTTGAAGATGACTGTCATATCTCCTCTCAGTCTCCTCTTTTCTAGACACAGATAACTAAGTCATGCTTCTCAATAGGTTTGCTGAAATGCAATGGTTTTCATCAGGCATCTAAAACAATATGGTGTGGGTACCTGCCTTGGGGCAGTAAGTTCCAGAGCACAGTAGCTGCCCCACTAAAGGAACGACTCATCAGGAGTTAGCTGGCAAATAGGGTCCCTAACCCATTCTGATTGTTACCTCCACCATCTTCAGGATGGTACACAATGGGAGGAGGGCTCAATGAAGGGTTGTGACTTGCCTACAGTACAGTGGCTGGTCCAGCAGCAAGGAATTAGGGGGTGGCTCTTCCAGCTTACTGCCCTCCTTCCCCTTCTCCTTCCCCAGCGGTTATGGTGTATTGTCAGCCGGTTGCGTGAAGTGGGCAGAGAGGAAATGGATAACAAGCTCTTGTGGGGAAAGGGCTGGTATCTGCTGGTCTTCAACCAATGGGAAATGTGGAATGTGTGGCTGGATTGGATGACATGAACCTTGGGACCCAATTAAGGGAGACAGCTGTGTCCCAGATGTGTGTTCCCCCATCAGCTCTTTCTTCCCGTGTTCTGTGGCCAAGTCAGCCCCCTGCCTACTGCGTCTGTGCTGCTCCACTGATCTACAGCTCTCCGTAGACCTCCTTGAGTAGCAGGCTTTGTGGTCAGGGGCATGATAGTCATGGGAGACTAGCCCCCCTCCCCCAATCATGAGCTCTTCTTTCTGTGGCTGTGTGGTTAAAAATGATTAACTGAGTGGAATGGGAGTTGTGGTTTCTACTCTTGCTGACTCACCCCCTTTCTATCTATAATTATTGTTTCTCACCAGGCACTGTCTCCATCGAAGGGCTTTAGTTTGTGGTTGCCTGTCCATTTCTTTGGTGTGAGATTCAAATTCATCCTTCTCATTTTTCTGCTCTTTTCCGTTCGTTAGGTCTTGGAGCGACTTCCTGCTTATGCACTTCCTGTTGTAGCTTCCTCCTTGTGGCCCTTTCCCCTCTCCGTGGCAAATGCATAAATACCAACATAGGCATTGTGCATGCAGTGTTATTTGCACGGCTTGCTTGGAATGTTTAGTTTTGCAGGAGGAGTTTCTCTGGAGGGCTTGTTGTCCATGTTTTCTTCATGCAGATTTCATTATACCCACAGAACTGAGCTATGGAACTGGTGGACTTTTTCTGGACCGGATTGACACCATTTCCCCTTCAACCATGTCTAATTTATTGGCAGAAGAATTGCTCTGTGTCCTGGGTATATCTGAGAATTTGAACCCCTGCCTAAAGCAGCCATAGTTCGATCTGAAAAAATATAAATATTTAGGTTACAAAACTATAAAAATAAAGAAAAATTAAGTTTGCAAAACAATCATTACCATGTGGTTAGGGTAGATCAACGTGTCAGTGTCCACTTAGCCCCAGTGTAAATATGACATACTGTATCAGCAAAAGTCAGAAATTGAAAGATAACTATAGCACATACACAAAAATTGATTTCAGATTTGAAATCAGCATTGAAAGAACATATAAGAACAGTTGAAAAATCTCATGCAACAGAAAATGAAGGGGGAAAAAATGTTCCCCAGTATACTCTGTATCCCAAGGGAATACATTTTTTTTGCATACCTCCAACTTTACAATAGGTATACATGTCATTTTCAATGCTATGCATATCTTGTTCAATGCTATATAAGTCACTTACATTTATATTCATACTGTGTTGTACTACTTCGGCTATGTTTAATAAAATATTGAATTCTTGCATTGTGAAAAAGAAAGATTATGGTGAAAAGTGAAAAACACGAATTGCAAAAAAACGACCTTACAGAACAAAACCAACTTCAGATATGAAATCAGCACGTCAAAATTAGGTTAGAACAACTGCAGGTGCCAATGCAACAATTTTTTTTGTTTCCCAGTGTTACTGCATCAGGTGTGGTCTGTGGCCCTTTCTAACCATTAAACTACTAAGAATTTGCAACTGTGCTGGAAGAGGTAGTGGAGCTTCATGCTCCGGGGGGGCGAAGAGCAGGCGGCAGGGCTGGCGCGCGTCCCAGGAGTGTGATGCGTTGCCCACAGGGACGTGGCGCAGGTCCTGGGGGCATGGCACCCAGTGCGGGCGGGGGGGGGGGGCAGCTGCAGTGGCACCCCACTGGGATCACGCTGCCAGGGAAGGTGTGCTCCCCCCCCACTCCCCTTCGCCCACCAGTGGGTTCACCCTCACAGCGTGGTTTTGTCTTGCATATGAGAGAGGAATTGTGCGGGTTAAGTGATGTTGTCATAGTGTTTATGCTGTCACTGCATGTTAATTGGTAGTTTTCATGAGAGCCGGTGTAGTGGTTAAGAGCAGTGGACTCGTAATCTGGTGAAACGGGTTTGCGTCCCTGCTCCTCCACATGTAGCTGCTGGGTGACCTTGGGCTACTCACACTTCTCTGAAGTCTCTCAGCCTCACTCACCTCACAGAGTGTTTGTTGTGGGGGAGAAAGGGAAAGGAGGTTGTTAGCTTCTTTGAGACTCCTTTGGGTAGTGATAAAGCGGGATATCAAATCCAAACTCCTCTTCTTCATGCCATGTGGAGGCAACTTGACTGGTGGATGGTGGAATGGTTACAGGGGTGCCCAAACCTGTTTCAAAGAGGGTCAGATTTGATGAAGTGAATGTACATGAGGGCCAACCAAAGTTGAACTTTTTTTTTACAGTTTCACCCCAAAGGTATTGAGGTTGCTTTTTTTACAATTTTGCCCTAGGACATATACTGCCATGGGAGCCAGATTAAATCAACTGGTGGGCTGGATTAGGCCCCCAAAATGGACTTTGGACATGCCTGGGTTACAGTCTCTGCATGGGAGTAGCCATCTCTGTTGCTGCATTTCCTCTTTTCCCAGCACTGTTCTTGTGCTTTTATCATTGCTGCTTGGGAATGCATAGGAATGCAGCTTGCTACACCAGTGTAAGCTATAGCAAAGTGGCTAGGACAAAATGGAGAAGTCCTGGCTTCCAGGCATCCTTCAGGTCCCCCTAGTGACTATCTGCAATGAATTCCTATGCCCTTGTTACAGAAGTTTCCTTGGAACAACCAAATGACGGGAAAACTGGAGAATTGAAATTTGCTTTAATTCTGGATAGTGCCTCTTAGAGGGCTATAGAAACATTGTTCTCCCAGGAGCTATGGGATAGGTAAGAACATAAGAGAATTTGATTCTGAGCTATTGCCATACAGGGCTGTGTGGATAATGGAGGGCTGAACTCCGAGATAAGCAAATTGTTCTGTTCCCAGACACACTGTAGTGGCGTACTTTAAATGCAGAAATACATACACAGTATTTAAGCCCTGCAAATAAAACATCTCTGACAAATGCATGATTAGCTAAGCCAAGAGATGAGGAAAAGGCTTTGTACAGACTATTCTCTTGAGTAAATAATCAGAATTTTATGGGTTTTGTAGGTTTGAGGCATAACTTTAATGTTATTTAAATGTAAGGATTTCTTGAGTGTGGTCAGCTATAATAGCGTATTGATTTTTGAAGATGCAGCGAGTAATTGCAGACACTTGGAAGCTTATTCTCCTTTTGATGCACTCTTGTAACTTCCATCAGTGTGGCAGTCATGCATGCATGCATTTGAAAAGAACAGGCTCCTTTGTGGTCGAGCCATTTTTTCACTGAGGATACATATTTGCAGAAACCGAGGCGTAAATCCAAGTTAAAATGGAGCCTTGGATTTTCTATCAGCTGATACTGCATGCAAATTGTAAATGACTCACAATGTTAATCACCCACAATAACCACAAATAAAAGGAGAAACTACATATTTTCAATAAAGTACCGGTAATTCCCCTTCATATCGTATGCTCCCTGGTGGAGGTGGGGAATAAGTTAGAATTAATAGAATCAGAGTATGTGGTAATCCCTTTTCGATGGTCGCACCCAAGCACTGTTGCCATGCAGTCACTAACGATTAATTTCACTGGGACTTGGCTTGGAATTCTGGTGTAAGATCCTCTACCTTGAATGGAGAGTCTCTGTTAACAATTGGGCAAGGGTACATTTCTTTGCTTTCATTTTTTCGTGTAGCTATTGAGCTTGGAGGTTGCTACATGAAATTTTGAGACACTTGGACCCTGCCTTGGGCTGCTCCTGAACACCATTTTTTTCTATCACATAGAAGGTTAAGCATTTTGCTTGCCATTTCCCCACAAGCCATTTCCCCCCTCTTAAGTTACAGCAGCATGCAATAAGGCTTAAGTCCTGCACCTTTGCGGAAGTAGTAGTCCTTCTCTATTCTGCCTTTGTCAGATCACACCTGGAGTACTGTGTCCAGTTCTGGACACCACAGTTTAAGAAGGATTTTGACAAGCTGGGGCTTGTGCAGAGGAGGAATACCAAGATGATCAAAGGTCTGGGAACCAAGCCTTATGAGGAATGGTTGAGGGAGTTGAGTACGTTTAGCCTGGAGAAGAAGAGACTGAGAGGAGATATGATAGCCATCTTTAAATATCTAACAGGCTGTCACATGGACGATAGAGAAAGCTTGTTTTTTTCCTGCTCTGGAGGGTAGAACGTGAACCAGTGGATTCAAGTTACAAGAAAGGAGATTCCCACTAAACGTCAGGAAGAACTTTCTGACAGTAAGAGCTATTCAACAATGGAAAGGACTCCCTTGGGAGACTGTAGACTCTCCTTCATTGGAGCTTTTTGAGCAGAGGTTGGATGGCCATGTGTCATGGATGCTTCAGGTGAGATTCCTGCATTACAGGGGGACGAACAAATGGTCCTCAGGGTCCCTTCCAACCATATAATTCTATGATTCCATAACTGATGACCAACATAGATCAAATAAGTCGCACGGAGGAAGAGAACGGGTGGCCATCCAGATATAGTTGGACTTCAATCTCCCATCAGCTCCAGTGGTCAGGGATGATGGGAATTCTAGTCTAGCAACATTTGGAGGGCCACAATTTATGTACCCGTGAGCTAATATCAGGGGTGACCCGGGATGTTCTGCCACTGTAGGCACCAACTCCAGTTAACTCCTCCTGGAAGATCTGGGCCCCCTCCCTGACCACACTGTCAACACCCACGCTGCTGCTGCCCCCCCTCTGCAACTTTGCCTGTGGCTACACCTGCACTGTCGCCTTGATGCATTGGCAAGAGTGAGGGCAAGGCCACTGTGGCAGCAGTGGCAAGTGCAAAGTTGGTAGTGGTGCAGTGGTGGAGGAGAGGGTCAGGTCTGCCACCTGAGGCAAATCGCTTTGCCTTGTCTCAAGGAAGCACAGAAGGAATTCCAAGTGACTGTCTTGTTGAACGGTACTGCCAGTGTGAACTGGACATAAGTCACATCTTACTACGTACATATAGAACTGTACACGTACATCATGGCATACATGGGCTTTTACTGGGATCTTCGGTATCTGAATGAATCTGTGGGTTGGGTTCAGTTAACCCACTGGCTTAGTTGAAACCAGCCCACTAGCACAACAGGGCTTCCCCTCTTGCCCCCCCCCCCCCGTGCGTCCTCCAAATCTGCTCTGGAGGATCAGGAAAACTCGCAGAACAGTGCACATGGTGGAGACAGGGAGATCGTTACATCAAGCAAGCAGAAACGCTTGCACCTGATAGAACAATCATAATAGCATGACCTTGAATTCCTCCCATTGTGTTAACAATAATTGCTACTCTCGCTCAGTAATTTCAGTATAGCCATTTCAAATATCAATGAATTTATGTTTTAACATCCTAAAACTATAGTGAACTCATTTTTTGACTACCTAGCCTAGTGAGAGGAGTATCATCTATGCACAAAAGGGGAGGTATCGGCAGGCTTGTGGAAGCTTCAAAGTTTGCAGAAGTCCTCGTCTCCTACCCACAAAATTTTTTTTAGAAAAATTCCATAAGGATGAGGGGAACCCTAATCAGCTGGTGAGCGTGGCTACAGAATGATACGGATCTGTTGAGAAGGGTTTGGGAATGAAAACCGGAAGACACAGGGAACCCTGAACAGGAGCACTAACTCAGTGCAACATTTTTGGGTCACGCACGCCTAACTAGTTCTTTCTGATAGAAAACTTGGGTAATGGCAAAAAAAAATAATTATTATGCATTATGTAAGGTTTAAGGAATATAATTGTAGACACAATACTTTTATGTTAAGATGGAATAAATTTCTGGCTTGTCCTAGGCTATGTGGAATACCTTTGAGTGTTAATTATGTATTTCCGGTGTTTTGAGGGAGCTTATCTGTATTATGTTTTCTCTTTCTGTTGTTGTTACCGTTGTCGATATGGAATGGAAGTTTGAGTACTGAATAAATAAAGATTTTTTTTAAAAGGGGGGGGGGAGGAAATAATAGCAGCCAACACAGATACAGAGAACCAAGGGGATTATAGCCAAAACATAGCAATGAGAAAAAGGAGCGAGAGTATCAGCATGCTCAAGGGGAAATCAAGGTTTGCAAAACCAAAAAATAAAGAAGCAACCCATTGAGGCCTGAGATTGTTCCAGTACTTAAGGAGTATAGAGTTGCAAACTGAAAGCAGATTGGGAGGAGTAGAGGAGTGGAACATACTTTCTTGGATGGGATGGATGGAACCCTGAACAGAGGTTCTCCTTAGTGCCATGCCACTAGACCACAAGAGGAGGCTGGGCCACAGCTGTGGGTTTGCTTTTCTCCCCAGTAAGGAGAGAAACATGGAATTGCAGGGATCTCTGCTGAGGTAACTCTTTGTTCCTTCATACTCTAAAAAGATCAAGCCTTCATGGTTTGATTGCTTCATGATGGAATGGAACATCCTCTCAAGAATGAAGCATGTCTTCAGTTTAAAATTGCTGTTGTTGGTGTTGAGGAGTCTTAAGCTATTAGAAACTTGGTCCAGCGTGGTTTCAGATTGGACGGGGGACCACGTGTTGAGATTCCTGCATTGCAGGGGTTTGGAATAGATTTCCCTTGGGGTTCCTTCCAACCCTACGATTCTATGATTCTGTGATAGTGTTTCTGATTTGGGACAGACTTCTTCTGTTCCAAACCCTTCACATTTTTTTTTTTAATTTGGCCATTTGATTTTGCTTCATTCTTGCATGGGGGCTGGCGCAAGGTTTCTTTGTTCAGTGGTTGTTTTACGGTTCTTTTAGAACAAGGGGTTAGTGTCAAGAACACCACTTATTCAGCCTGCCTTGGGTAACGCGGGTTTAGTTTGGCAGCTGGTAGCAGATAGACACATTTGGAACTAGAATGGGAAAACCAAAAAGGGACAGTAGCAGGGAAATTGTAGGAAAGGAGGGTATTGGGCAAAAAAAATGTGGTCTTCAGGAAAGGTGTGGCAGCCGGCCAAGATTCCACGGCACGACACAAATTGTTTTTTTTTTATATATATAAATATTTATTAAGGGTTTTTTTATAAAAGAAATGCACAGATAATAAACAACATTGGTTATATCGTAACATAATTTCATAACTTCTTTGGACTTCCTCACGTTTTCTGCTCCCACTTACATCGTTGGAAAGTTTTTCAAGCAAATTATCAACTTGTTTACAATCTTATATCCAGTCATTTAAATATAATCTAACAATTCTCCAAAAGGTTTATGTTTTCCTTAATCTGACTTATCATCAAATTCCAGTCTAATTTAGTGGTGGCCAGTTATTTATGATCAAGCATCCTTCTTAACATTCAACCAAATTACAATATTTTTGTAAATAAGTCTTAAATTTCTTCCAATCTTCTTCAATCCTTTCTTCTCCCAGGTCTCGGATTCTGCCAGTCATCTCCGCCAGTTGCATATAGTCTATCAGCTGCATCTGCCACTCTTCCAGTGTGGGTAGATCTTGAGTTTTCCAGTTCTTGGCGATGAGTATCCTTGCTGCCGTTGTTGCATACATAAAAAATGTTCGGTCCTTCTTTAATACCTTCTGGCCAACAATACCCAGGAGGAAGGCCTCTGGTTTCTTAGTGAAGGTATACTTAAATACCTTTTTCAACTCATTATATATCATTTCCCAGAAGGCCTTCACTTTAGGGCAAGTCCACCAGAGGTGAAAGAATGTTCCTTCATTTCCTTTACATTTCCAACATTTATTATCAGACGAACGGTATATTTTGGCAAGTTTAACTGGGGTCATGTACCATCTGTATATCATTTTCATTACATTTTCCTTCAAAGCATTACATGCAGTGAAGTTCAGCCCAGTGGTCCACAACCTTTCCCAGTCCTCAAACATAATGTTATGCCCAATGTCCTGTGCCCACTTTATCATAACCGATTTAACCGTTTCGTCTTGTGTGTTCCATTTTAACAGCAAGTTATACATTCTTGATAATACCTTAGTCTTTGGTTCTAACAATTCTGTTTCCAACTTCGATTTCTCCACCTGGAACCCTAATTTTTTGTCATTTTTAAAAACTTCTTTAATCTGGGCGTAATGTAACCAGTCTCGCACTTTATCCTTCATTTTCTCCAAACTCTGCAATTTCCAATTGTCTCCATCTTTTTCTAATATTTCCCAATATTTTGGCCATTTGGCCTCCATATTGGGTCTTTTTCGGGCCTTAGCTTCCAGAGGGGAAAGCCACCTCGGAGTTTTGTTTTCCAATAAGTCTTTGTATTTTGTCCAGACATTAAATACTGCTTTCCTGACAATATGGTTCTTAAAGGCCTTATTGATCTTAACTTTGTCATACCATAAGTATGCATGCGGCACGACACAAATTGTGTTACTTTGGCTTTCTCAAACTCAGATAACTTTACTACAAGCAAATTCTAAGCTCCCAGGGGGTGCCTGCAGAGGTTCTTTTTGTAAAACCCCTATTTATGGGGAAGAGAGACACCTGATTACAAAAAAATGTTTTGCTAAACTGCTGGTTTTGGGGTTGTTTTTTTAACCTGGGAGGGAGGAATGGAAAACTAAAGTCCACTAAAACCCCCAGGGGCTACTTCATTATTTCGAGACTAACTAGTGCTTCCCAGAAATTTTTAATATTACAAGCTGATGGCTCAAGTTTATTCATTTGGCTCCGATCATTGTAAGATCCCACTTCTCCAGAGCGGAGTTTTTCTCCTGCCTCTTAAGCATGGGGGTGTTGCAGATTTTGAAATTGTGAGTATTTGGTGGAAGTGAAGTTACTGAGCTTGTAATATGTCTGTAAAATATTACTGAGGGGGAAAAGGAGGCGTAAGAGCTCAGTCTAAATGGCCTGAGAACTACAATCCTAAATACTCATGGAACTGTTAAGTTGTACAAGCAGCTTTTACCACACTGGCGCTAGTTTTTCCACTGTGCAAAAATGTCAACAAGTGGTGTTGGCAATGTGTTGGGACTGATATTCCGCACGTAATTCAATTTCAATTAATGAGCACCCTCAAATTAGTCAGAGGCACTAGCTTTTGCCAAGATAACATGAAAGTAAGTTTTAGTTTTCCGAGCCAAGCCATTTTGAAATTACAACAAGCCAAAGGAAATTAGGAATATATCCAAGAACAGTAGAACACCTCATTTGGGGGGCGGGGGCAGGGGCAGGGGGGAGGACTCATTTATCTTCAGAATGCCCAATCTACTATGTCTCAGATTCGATAAGTGAACAAACCCTCAAACTCTATTATAGGAAAGGGTGATGTCTGTAAGTTGGCATTATGTGAAGTTTGCTCTGCTGAAAATATGTATGTGTTGGGCTCTTGGTAATGTTTCTTCCCCCACCCCGGCTGAAATCATTTATGAATTTTCTACTACAGAGGATTTTTAAATTATTTATTTTTTATTTGTTTGGATAATTTTATTTACTTATTTTAGGAGTTACTATCCTATCCTTCAGATATATATTTTTCTTGGATGGCTTATTCAATAATAATAATAATAATAATAATAATAATAATAATAATAATAATAATAAACAGAGGGGGAAAATAGACATATAAAAAACTAAAGCAGCAGTTGCAACACATTGTGCCAAAATGAGAGATAAAGCTCCAACTTGAAGTCTGGATGGACGGGGAGGATGACTCCCAGTAGGTACCAAGTGAGTTTACCTGGAAAGTTTATCACGAGTTTATCATGACATCATAAGAAGGTCTGATGGCTTATTGCCACTCACCATCACTGTGACAGTGGAGGAAACCTGAAGAAAGTCTTGCAGCAATAATCTTGGGAGTATTAGCAGATGGACTTGCCTTTTCAGACTCTCTATATTCCAGGACACACTCTGTATGTGAACTTGTCTTCCACATAACTGTGAGTTCTTGGAATTGGTCTAGAACATACATTCGGTTTATAATAAGATTCTGGGCAGCTCAGTAGTGCCTTGCCAGTGCTCTATATGCCACAGACAAGGTGCTTTAGATGTAGCCATCACGTCATAATTGAAGGTAAAAAGGTAAAGGTAAAGGACCCCTGGGCAGTTAAGTCCAGTCAAAGGCAACTATGGGGTGCGGCGCTCATCTCACTTTTCAGGCCAAGGGAGCTGGTGTTTGTCCACTGGCATCTTTCTGGGTCATGTGGCCAGCATGGCTAAACCACTTCTGGTGCAACGGGACACTGTGATGAGTGCCAGAGTGCACGGAAACACTGTACCTTTCTGCCGCAGTGGTACCTATTTATCTACTTGCGCTGGTATGTTTCGAACTGCTAGGTTGGCAGGAGCTGGGACAAAGGAATGGGAGCTCACCCCGCCAGGTGGATTCAAACTGCAGACCTAACGATCGGCAAGCCCAATAGGCTCTGTGGTTTAGACCACAGCGCCACCTGTGTCCCCTCTGTAATTGAGGACAGTGGGCCAGCTGCCTTTCAAGGAAACCATTGTGATCTCATTGAGGAATCCTTGATAAGCTTCCACAGAACCCATTTCTGTACCACTTTGAAAGCCACTGGAGTAAAGTAGGAGGGGACTGTTCAAAATGCAACAGACTAAAGATGTTGCAAATGTTGGAAAGGGGATATCGAAAACGCAGCTATATTTTTACAATATATGGTACGAAGCAGCTCTAAGTAGGTAGTATTTCTGGAGTTAAGAGACTGAGACTGCAATTCTTTATTCACTTATCTGGCATGAATATACATTGAACTCAATGAGGCTTACTTCTGAATAGACATGCATAGGATTACGTTGCCGGAATTAAAAAGGAGAAGACGACGATTATGCTTTGCCTTCAGAAAAAGTGGGAAACAGCCTACTTCCTTCAGCAACTTTCTGAGCTACAAACAAGGTAGACAGGTAAATAATTTTTCAAAATAGAGAAATGTGGGGAGATTCCACTTCCTGTATCATGCCAGGTAGTTGGAATGTGCATTCTCTGCAATAACTACCCTTTGGAGCCAGGCCAATGTTAATAATCTGGGGCTTCTGTCAGCTGTTCTGGTCCTATCTAATTCCTGTCACTTGCTTTTGATGAGCCAAAACTCCATTTATCCCTGAGCGTTCACCATGCTGACTAGCGATGATGAGAGTTGGGATTCCGCAATTGGTGGGCACTAAGCTAGTTACCCCCTGCAGTATTCGTTATAAAAACAAAAGTAGTTAAAGAGGTTTTTCCTAACAGCAACAAGTATTTGAGGTAATGTAGTATTATTATTATTATTATTATTATTATTACTACTACTACTACTACTATTTTATTTATACCCCTGCCATCTAACTGAGTTGCCCCAGCCACTCTGGGTGGCTTCCAAGACATATAAAAACGTAATAAAATATCAAACATTAAAAACTTCCCAATACAGTGCTGCCTTCAGATGTCTTCTAAAAGTTGTGTCGTTCATTATCTCCTTGACATCTGATGGGAGGGCGCTCCACAGGGAAGGCGCCACTGCCGAGTAGGTCCTCTTGCCTAGTTATAATAATAATTATTTATTATTTATACCCAGCCCATCTGGCTGGGTTTCCCCAGCCATTCTGGGTGACTCCCAACAGAATATTAAAAGCACAATAAAATGTCAAACATTAAAAACTTCCCTAAACAGGGCTACCTTCAGATGTCTTCAAAAAGTCAGACAGTTGTTTATTTCCTTGACATCTGATGGGAGGGCGTTCCACATGGCAGGAGCCACTACCGAGAAGGCCCTCTGCTTGGTTCCCTGCAACCTCACTTCTTGCAGTGAGGGAACTGCCAGAAGGCCCTCGGAGCTGGACATCCATATCTGGGCTGAACAATGGGGGTGGAGACGCTCCTTTAGGTATACAGAGACGAGGCCGTTTTAGGGCTTTAAAGGTCAGCACCAACACTTTGTATTGTGCTCTGAAATGTAATAAATTTAGTACTACTGCTCCTGGGATAGAACATACACGACGCCTCTTTACTACACTCCCCTTGGTGCTCCACAATTGCACATTTGTCACCTACGCTGGCTGGTTCCTTCAAAGCAGACATTGACACTCGATTTCTGATTCTTGTCTGCCAAACAGAGCTTGTAATCATGTCTTCCTCCACCCCCTTCTCTTTGAAATGCAATACTTTTCTAATCAAAAGACTTGTTCACTTTTCTTTTTTAATCTCTCTGGCTGAGACAAGAGGAAGAAAATAACACAGCGAGTGTAAAGTAAGCGAGGCATTTGAAATACGCTCAAAACACGCAAACAAATAACACTTCATGACTGATTGGCTTAAAGACCTTGACAACTGCTGTGACCCCCCCCCCCGCAACATCCTTTTTTAAAAAAAGAAAGAAAAAGATAATGCAATCTGAAGCCAGAACTTAAGAAAGTGCATTAACACTAGAAACTATTTGGATGGCATAATTTAGTCCTGGAGTGCATGAAGTAGAAATTAAAGGAGAGTGTACTTTTGAGAATGTGAGGTGTTTCAGACACAGGTCTTCCTAGCCCGACCTTGGAAATGCTGAGGAAATGCGACCTTATGCATTAAAAGCGGGTGCACTACTGTGAACACCTTTTTCTGTTATTCGCAGGAGCTTGAACTTCAGCAGTTATCACTTGGGTAGTGATGGGAAAACTCCTCTAAGTCTGTTCCAGAATTAATGTGGGGTTGGGGATGATTGTTGTTGTTTAGTCGTTTAGTCGTGTCCGACTCTTTGTGACCCCATGGACCAGAGCACGCCAGGCACTTCTGTCTTCCACTGCCTCCCGCAGTTTGGTCAAACTCATGCTGGTAGATTCCAGAACACTGTCCAACCATCTCATCCTCTGTCATCCCCTTCTCCTTGTGCCCTCAATCTTCCCCAAGATTAAGATACTGCTACTGCCTTGGCCGTGGTCCAGCGGCCCACCCATCCCATCAGATGTCTATATGCAGGGAGAAGGCTCAAACTGTGGTCAGAGGAGTTCAGAGTCATTCACACCATTATGCCCTGAATGATACCATTTTGTGTTTGAAGGGGTCTAGAGGCCTAGTGGAAAGCCTATTTTAGGATGTACTACGTGGTCTAAATGCCTCTAAAACAAAAACAAGTGTGAGATCACGGTGGCCATTTTGGGTGCTGCAATCTTGCACAGTGGGCTCTCACTCTTTGGGGGGCCATGATCTCTTGTGGCACCCCAAAACACACCTCCCCAAAAAGCGCTTTTTCAGGATGAGGGTGAGGCCTGGGTCACATGACTTGGCTGGGAGTGCGTCCCTGTTTTGGGTCTGAAAAGTTTGGACGGTGTGAAGAAAACCAGATACCAAAATGAGGCCCAAATACCCTCAAGTGACCTGCCTGGGTGTTAAAATTGTCAGATGATGCCCTGTTTGCAGTACAGTCATACTTCGGAAGTCAAACGGAATCCATTCTGGAAGTCTGTTTGACTTCCAAAACGTTTGGAAACCAAGGCGCAGCTTCCGATTGGCTGCAGGGAGCTCCTGCAGCCAATCAGAAGCAGCAAAACACACGTCGGACATTCGGGTTCCAAAGTGTGTTTGCATACTGGAACACTCACTTCTGGGTTTGCGGCGTTCAGGAGCCAAAACCTTTTGACTCGTAAGGCATTCGACTTCTGAGGTATTACTGTACTACCATTCTACGTGGTCCAAAGGGTTGTGGTAGCTCATGAGAGGTCCTTCTCTGTGGCTTCCTGCAAGGCGTATTTTACCCCACCATTGTATGCTTTTTGGCAAGTGGTAAAAACAAACCTGTACTCAGGCCTTTGGATATCTATCCTTCTGCATTACTCTTCTGGACTTGTGCTTTGTTAACTCTGTTATTGGTTAGTTTTGTGGGTTTATTTTATGTATTTAATGATAATTTGTATATAATTTTTGTAACCCACCATGGGATTATTTAGGGAATTGGGGGCGCTATATATACAAATAATAAATCAGTAATAAAACGGTTTTCAGAGCTCCAATTCATGAAAACAACAACAGGGTAGAAGTAAGCACTGCTTGTTTGCCTCAAGTTGTATGTTAGGGATATTCTTTGAGTCATCTAGAATCACAGGGTAGCCACCAAACAAATAATAACATATCATGCCTAAAAGAACTGGGGGGCAGGATAAGAATTGCAACATAATCAGTGTCTCCCCTTTCTGTAAAAGCTGGGATATTTCATCATCCTCTAAGTGCTTTGATCCACACCAAGCCTAGCAAGCAAAAGGTTGTTTTTTTGGTGCATGTAAGTGTGCAATTTGCTCTTCTATTTCTATTAAATATGGATGGCTAACCCTCAGTTTGGGGGCCTGATCTAACCCTCAGAGGTTTCTGCTGTTCCAATCAATAGTGTTCTGTATCCACGATTTCTGTTGCTTGCGCAGTGGTTTGGCATATTGGAGCTGGGAAGCTCACTGCTAATTGCAGACTGTCTAGGCTGCAGTCCTGTGCCCATTAATTTGGGAGTAAGGGCCATTGTTGAGTAGACACATACAGGACAGTGTTGTTACTCGCTGTGGTTCAACCCCTCATGCTAGGGAATGTTTGGAGGAGTCAATTTACTGTGTAGGTGGATACATTCGATTGACAAAAGGGTTTCAAATCTGAGCTTGTGCAAAACGTACTATACATTCAGCCTCATCTGATTTTGTTTACTTTGAGCATCATGTGCAAAGGTTAGTGCAGCCAGCTGCCAATTAATCACCAACCCACCCACCCACCCACCCGGAAATTAAACCGCATAGAATCAGATCAGGGCATCTAGGATACTCATTTGCACTGAGAGAACTGTAGCTTCAGGAATTGAGCATGGGAGATTAAAGCAGTGACTGTCTGGTGGGTGTATCTGCAGTGTTGGTGCCTGAGAATTCTGGAATGGAAATTGTATTGCATGCTGATGAAAAATGCTGTTCTCAGAAAAACATACCCTTAGGCATGTTTTGTTTGAAAATATGTCATTATACTGCATGTAATTCCATATCAGTATGGGAACAGTGACATTTACTGTATCTGCAGGCTGCAGCTTGAGTATTTCCTGTGCCTTACCCCCCCCCCCTTTTTAACAGTAATCAATCATTGCTCATTTCAGAAATTTCAAAGTATGAGCTCAGGAGTCTATGACACGTGCAGTTAATGGTTCGACATGCACATCTGTCTCAAGCAATAAACTTTAGAAAGTCTTCTGAAAAGTTTTTGCTTATGTATCATCCATCCACTCCAAACATAAAAGTATGTTGCTTGAGACATTTTTTTAAAGGAGCTTAAAAGTAGACAACATGGAAAAACATTTTCCGTTGTGAATTGTAATAATGTGATGTTTAAATACTGCATAAATTCATAACAGTTAACCCTTCTTATGTAATCAGGAACTTCCGAAAAATCTATGTCACTGATAGCGCAGTTAATAAATCTTTGAATTGACTTGTAAACATTAAACCAGAAAGCAGTACTTTTTAAAAAGGTACTGTTACGAACATTTTCTTGGTGCTTAATCAGGACTTCAGCCCTTTATAGCCAACACTTTTAGAATACTGTACCACAATACGAAAGAGAGAAATGAAAAACGACGCTTATAATAGTTTTAAATCAATCTCTCTCCCTTTTTCCAGTTCAGTAGTTTTAATCATTCTTCGAGTCATAAAAATGTTAGCTTGGAAGTAAGTTTCATCTGTGGCCAAGTAGCTATGGATTCTAACTTGGTGCTTAAATATCTGGCTGAAATGTATTTTACCTAATAAAAATTATTTGAATCACAATTGGTAACCCAGTCCATTTTTATTTAAGTAGCTGAGGGAAAACTGTGCATAAGGATTTAATATCAGCAGGAACAGAATACTGCATGTTTTCCTTCTCACAGTGAAGTTAGAAAGACTCTTCACTGTTTTCTGCTGCTGCTGCTTGTTTGGTGATCACTTGTAGCCAAATAAGATTGTTTTCCATAGACATGGTTTTAACAGTGAGTCCGTAAGTGACTGTGGGGGCCAATTCTGGATCCGCACATCCTTCCACAGTGGGGACGTTGGTTTCCAGACGGGAGCTGATCATGGTGAGGGTTTGCCAAGCGTGCCTTCCTCTTAGCACGTTTCTCCCTTTCTTCCTGAGTTCAAGTGTCTTCAAAGCCCATGACACCTTTGGTAAAGGCTGTTCTCCAACTGGAGTGCTCGCAGGCCAGTGTTTCCCACTTGTCAGCATTTATACTACAGTTTTTTAGATTTGCCTTGAGAGGGTCTTTAAACCTCTTTTGTTGACCATCAGCATTACGCTTTCCATTTTTAAGTTCGGAATAGAGTAGTTGCTTTGGGAAATGATAATCTGGCATCTGCAGATGACCAGTTCAACAAAGTTGATGTTGAAGAAACATTGCTTCAACACTGGTGATCTTTGCTTCTTCTGGTACACTGGCATTAGTTCACCTGTCTTCCTAAGTGATGTGTAAAAATTTTCAGAGACACAATTGATGAAATACCGTATTTCGAGGAGTAATACTTTAAATATGAAGTGTGTCTGCATCCTGAACCTCTGGTTCCCTGGGACATCTCCAGGCTCCCCTGTGACAGCTGCCCCATGGCTCAACCCCGTGTCCTGATAGGTGTTTTGTTAACTTTAATTCTTTGGAATAGTATAAACAAGTCTAGAGACGGAGGGGCAGGACTTACAGGCTGGGATGTTCATTTGCATGTAAAGGGCTCCTTGCCTCCCCTCTCATGTGTCATTAGGTAATTCCTCTTGTTCTCGACTTCAGATATAAACTGTTATAAATTGGGAGTAATGACGATCCACCTCAGAGGCTTGTTGAGAGGGCAAACGCAGAGTAGATGGTAAAGCACCTTTCCAGTTGAAATGCTATATAAAATAAGCAGTAGCATCAGCACTCCAAACACAATAGAGATGATGAAGCTCCTTTCAGTATGAAATGTTATATGAAATTAGCTGTAGTCTCTTCAAATGCCAACCAGCAAAGTCTTTGTGCTTACTGTAACTTCACCTCTTCCCCATTATGCTCCTTCCTGAATGTTCTTTTCCCTGCGTCACTTTTTTCTTCTTTTCATTTTTCTTCCCCATATTTCTGCCTGTCCCCCTCTTAAGTAATACTATGCTTGTACCACTCCCCCCACCCTTCTTTTTCAAAGAGGAAAGGTATGTCAGCCATGGGCCTGGATCAGGCATACATATCTGGGCTAAATAATCTTTTCTCCTTAGCATGCCCAGAAGTCTGAAAAACCCAGTATCTTAAATCACTGTTTGAAGTTAGGTTAGGATCCTGGCTTGTTCCAAACTTGGTAACCATAGTTTCCAGTGTAAATGTGCAAGGAAACTATGGATAATTTTTTAAAATCCCTGGTTTGTCGTAGCATACTGAGCATAGCTGTCAACTTACAGATTTGAAAATAAGAGACCAGCAGCCTTGAAAATAAGGGATCAGCAGCCAAAATAAGGGATTTTCAAAGCACAGGTATGTTCAACTTCTGAGCCCCTCCGAGCCAAAGGCACAAAGCCCAGCCAGCAGCCAAATGAAGCCACAAGCGGTGGTTCCCACAGCGCAGCAACCCGGCAAAGGGGATGCAGCAAGGAAAACCACTGTCGCCTCTCTGCTGGGAAGCGCTGAGCAAAGGCGAGTCCCCAGGCAACGTGGCCGATTTGATTGGCACAAGGCATGCAAGCTCCATCCCCCAGTCGTTCTTAGACTCTTTATTGGGTGAGCAACACAGTTGGAGCCTCCCTCCTCCCTGGCCAGCAGGGAGGGAGGGAGAGGAGCTGCTTCCTTTGAAACCTGGGTAATTTAAGGGACATCATCAACAAGGGACAGCAGCGGGAAAAGGCGCTGGGATAAGGGACTTTCCCGCCAAATAAGGGACGGTTGACAGCTATGATACTGAGTGGAGAGATGCAGTGCAAGAATGGCCTACATGGACCATATCTCAGCTTATACATCAGAGCTGAGCCTTAAAGTGCTTGTATTGAGATCCTCTTGCAAACACCACTAGGTTGGTGGCCTGGAGGAGACGTACAATAACACAGCCCCACCTGCAGACAGAGCTACCTTTTGCGGCTTAGCTCCTTGAGGTTTAACTGGCATCCCTTCATTTTAGGAAAGGGGGTGGGGGAAGAAAGTAATCGCCTAGGCACCAGCCCAATAATATCATCATTTCTAGTAACTGAATTGCTGTCTTTCTGAACCTTTACATGTCGGGATTTGTATCCCATCCCAAGAAATTCTTAGACTCAGACATGGAGAGCTCATCCCAAAATTACTTATTTGAATTGAAGGTGTGTTTTAACATAAAAAACCTGAAGATGAAGCATTAGAAATTTGAAGACTGTCAAATGTTGCATTGATTGCATTGGAGACAGACTTTTTATACTATAATAGTATACAAATTGGTGGCGGCAAAGAAAATGATACCAGAAGTGAAGTTGTTTTGTTGTGTATTTTTGGAAGCAACATTGTTAACAAGTTTTACCATCACAAACCCGTTACCATCCAGCTTAGTTTTTGAAGGTATTCATTTCAAGTTAAAGTTTGTAGATTATTTCCCTTTCCCACCAACCCCACTATGGATCTTTTGCTTAAAGTAGCCTTAATCATTTGCTTTCCCTAGCCTTTGTTCAGCATCCTCTTTTGCTCCTTGTAGAACCATGTGTAGGTGTGCATAATGAAGACTAAAGGCCCTGCAAAGAAAATTGCCTCTTTTGCACAGGTTTCTGAAAGAAAAAGACTGAAAAAAGGTATGTTTCTAGAGAAATGTCTGCTAGAACAACTCTTGACTAAAACCATTGTGAAAATGAGGGAAGAATTGTTATGATTTGAGTGGGCCTCCTCTTTGCGCCATTTCTATGCTCATGATTTATAGACATGCTGCATGGTTGCAAAGAATTCTAACCAGGTAGGAGCCACGACTAAATCCCAGTGGCTTGTGTTAGGCTACATATACAACTGCATCACATGCAGAAGAAAGCCTTCTTGATCAGATGCTGGCTTAAAGTACTAAAATCGCTCAGCCATGTGTGAAACTGTGCCAGAAAAGAGAAAATGTATGCATTTTTCCTTGAGAAGGCCAAATAAAATATCCCAGCTGGTGTTCGTTGGCTTGTCATCAGCAATTTAGCCTTATTATATGTTGTTTTTTGTTTATTAAGTTATACAAAAGAAAACAGTGTTAAAAGTCTTAAGAATTTCAGGTTTTTCATAATGCTTTATGCATCACCAAGCAACAAAACTGATATTTATCTTTAGTTTTGGCAAGCTTCCTCATAGATCAGAGGTGGCAGTAAAAGTTTAAATAAGAATTCAAATCAGAGTTGCTGATTATATGTCTGGTGGCTGTCGCACAATTGCATTTGGAGTGTCTAGGACCCACAGCAATGGGCTCATGACCTCCTGATTTTCTTGTGGAGTGTTAAGTTGTGGGTGAACATATCAGATGACACAGCAATTCTTCAAACACCTCTTGTTTATTCACAGAACAGAACAGAACTGAACTGAAGGGTTCAGCCAGCCTGCTTACATAGAGCTCCACTAGAACGCAACAGTAACCATTTTCTGTAACTATCCAATCAGTGAACGTCACTTTCTATCCCTTATTTGCATATGTGGACCTAAACTATCTACAGTATCCCCCTGGTGGCCCAGGGTGAGAACTTCAGTACATAACATGGAGTGTTTTTGGTTTTTTTTAATGACTATGGTCCGATATGGTTTCTCTTTGTGGAGCTATGCAGCTGTAGCAGCCCCACCAAAAGCATGATATATATATAATCAAAGCTACAGTAGTAAGCATCTGTTTTTCACTGATATATTATTATTTACTTAGTCATCTGAAAGTTCACTAGAGTGCAAGGTCTGAAACATTAACACAACAGACTGTGTGACATAAGCATCACTATTAGATATTAGCGACTATTCTAAATCCTGTATTATTGCAATTGAGATACTAAAGCTTATATTATAATATTTGTCTGAAGGCACACTAATGCAAGTAAGGCAAAGAGGATTAGAAGAGAATATTAAACTTTGAAATAATATTTTCCAGAATTAACTCCAAAGCAAGTATCTGATTAATCTTATATTGCTTTATGAGCCACCAGCAACCTGTTGAACAGCAGAAGGACTAAAAGGTACAAAGAGAAAAGGAACTGGGCTGATATTTAAAATATTTGGTACAATTTATGTGTACTTAGCAGTTTTATTCTAGAGAATAGCAGCGCTAGCAGTGCAGTCCTCTGTATGTTTCTTTGGATGCAAGTCCCACTGTGTTCAGCGGAGCTAACTACCTAGTATGTGTGCTAGGAATGATGCTTAGATTTCTATAAGGGGGGGGGGAATGAGGTGTCTTTGGCCATATGACCCTGAATCTTTGTTCCTTGAGCCTTAGTGGTGAAGTAAGGACACTCTGTTCAAGCACAGAGGTTATGAGCAGTTCCCTGGGAGGGCAGAGGGGGAGAAATCCCAGGGTTGCACCATGTTCAAACTTAAGTTCCACAGAGGAACTTACGGTCTTCAAACAAAAACATCTTGGAGGTGTCGGGCCACAGAGAGGTTAGGAGCCAGGGCTTTTTCGGCTGTGGCTCTGATCTGGTGGAATGCTCTGTCACAAGAGACTAGGGCCCTGCGGGACTTGACATCTTTCCGCAGGGCCTGCAAGACAGAGCTGTTCCACCAGGCCTGTGGCCAGGGCACAGCCTGACCCCCTCCTTTGGCAATTCTCAAGAACTCTAGCCCAATGGTTGCCATTAATTTGATTTGAATTAATTTTATAATGAAATGATTTTAGAATGTTGTATTATTTTACTGTTGTTAGCCGCTCTGAGCCTGGCTTTGGCTGCGGAAGGGCGGGATATAAATAATTTATTATTCTTATTCTTATTAAGTTTTCAACCAACCTTTGAAAGTGCAGACTTAAGAAACAGCAGTACTTGACTGTTTAAAATACTGTGAATTCAGGGCATACGAAGTTGAATCAGCATTAACAGGTTAAGATTAATAGGTTAAGGAGGAAGAAGAGTGGTGATGCACAGGTCAAGGTAAGTTTCACTTCCGTTTTTTCAACCCATGCTCTGTTGTGAGCAAACAAACTTGCGCCACAGCATGGAACCCAAAAACACACGTCTTTCGGTCTGGCGGTTTGGCACAGCCAGAGCATGGGATCCAATATGGGACATCTGAGATGGGGATCAGAAGCTGGGGAGCCTTCTGTCAATCCAGAATGTCCCACTTAAAAAGGAGCCCCTGGAATATATGCAAGTTCAATCCCTGCCATCTTCAGATAAGGCTGTTAATGAACCCTGGAGAGCTGTTGCCAGCAGTCAGTGTAGACCACAGCTTTCCAAACTTTTCATGCTGGTGACACACATTTTAGACATGCGTCATTTAGTGACACAGTAATTCAGTTTTACTAGCAAACCAGACATACTAACCCAGACATAGGCAAACTCTCGCCCTCCAGATGTTTGGGACTACAATTCCCATCATCCATGACCACTGGTCCTATTAGCTAGGGATGATGGGAGTTGTAGTCCCAAACATCTGGAGGGCTGGAGTTTGCCTGTGCCTGAACTAACCCCTTCTTTCCAGCCCTGGGAGGAGCGCAGGGAGTGTTTGCGCGACACAACCACACACTGAAGCCAACACACTAATGTGTCGCGACACACAGTTTGGAAAGCTCTGGTGTAGACAGTAGCAAGCTGGAGAGAGCAATGGCCTGACTTCCTATACTGCAGCTTCTTATCTTCCGATTCCCATTTTACAGATGGGAAGTAGAGGTTGACAATGACTTGCCCAGTGAGTGCTGTATATATGGCAGATGTGTGTTCCATATCCTAACCCAACTCTCCATCACTGCACCACAGTTGTATTCTGTAAGCAAAAATTTTTATCTTCCATTTAGAAGACTTAGCAGAATTTGTTTGAATTAATGACTAAAACTTTGTAACTGCTGGTATGTAACTTTTGGAATGATGATTTCCAGTGCTCTCGTGGCTGGAAACCTTAGAAATTTTGTCTTGGAAAGCAATTTCGTTTGTTGCTCTCAGCTGCGGTTACCTCTGTTGATGCAGAGTAATGTAGCAAGAGCAAATATTTGTATAGCAAAGAAAAGAAACCTTTATTCTAATCATGCTGAGAGCAGATATAAAATGAGTTATTGCATATGGAGTGTGAAACTTTGTAAGGGGCTATAATATCTTATTTCTAATGGCCACGTCTTGCACCCAGTCACAGAGGTACACATAACTTTCTGAGACCACAGATTTATTTATCCTGTCAAAATGTTTTAAAACTCCTCATTTTTGCTGTTTATTATGTTTCTTTAAATACGGTGTCTGGAGTCAAACACAAAATCCATCCCAAGCTATGCACACTCATTTGTGCAGGTGTGATTAGTGCAGTTCGTAAAAACGCTGCTATAGGCCGTTTCTGACGTTGAATGGTTCATTCATTACCAATAACTCCTTCTCCCAGCAGCCATTTCTGGTTGTAATATACCATAGAATACTCCTGCAGTCATGCACAGTTACACATGATGTCAGAGCAGAGGAACGTGCTGCTTTGAGCAGCAGTTTTTCAATTCATCTGCTCCTCTAAATTGAATGAAGTAGGCTGAGAGAAATCAGTTCCATAGGAGATCAAAAAATGGCTTAACAGTTTCTTGCTTGTACTCCCAAATTAATAGTCTCGCTGTGCCAATTCACTTGTGTTGCCTTTCAACTACGGAGTGCTTAATAACACTACTGTTAACATTTCAAATACATGTGGACAAATACCTGGTGGGTTGTGTGATAGAGGATTTTCTTTTCCATTGAGAAGTTGGGGTACAGAAGTTGGGGTAAAGGGTTAGACAATAGTTCCTCTCCTGCAGACATATTTACCTGTGGCAGCTTTAGGGCAGATGGCAGTGTCTTAAAGGTACACAGATGGCTTTAATGCCAGTATCAGGAGGAAGAAGCCTCAATGGCGTATATATACCATAATTTACATGCATGCCTGATTCTTATAGCTATTGGATCCTGATATGATTGTGTCTTTCGGTTTTTAAAACAGGAGATTATTTGTTTTGTGGTGGGTTGGCGGTCTGCTTCGGACTCCAAAATTTAGCAAATATCCAGAGACATTTGATCAGTGCAACTTGCAGTGGAATCCTAGAGATGATTGTTGGTCGCAAAATTCAGCATTTGGATTTCAGGAGCCAGGATTCCATGTCGATAATAATAACTCGTGCAATTTCAAGATTTCATGTTGATGGAACAGTACTTGCCAGAGAACACAAAAGTAGTTTTGTGTATATATATGCTCAAATACCACAGAGGTGATTCCCTTGTTGGAAAAGGTTTACTTGGAAAGGAATTCCCTTGAACCTCTTGTACCACAATGATACATTTGCATCACTCCTATTCGTTGCAGCATAACTTTCTGGTGGATTGGGCTCATAGTTTTTTATTTGAAAATTTAGCTCATCTCCTTGGCTAGCAGAACTCTCATGCTCACGTGGTGTTGCCTGCTGGCCTGCTTCCTGAAGAAGGGCTGAATCACAGATGCATGTTGAGCACTTGCAGTCCTAACCTCCTGATCTGAGTGCTGGAGGGGATTAGTAATTGACAGAGTCACCGTCAACCTGGTGAGAAAGTTCCTCCTCCACTGTTGAGGCTTTGCCAAGCCACGTGCGGAGATCCCACCTGTGGAAATCTGTGAAGTGGGGTGTGGTGGGTTTCTGCTGGCTTTCGATCTGCTGGATCCATAAGAAGAAGAAGAAGAGTTTGGATTTGATATCCCGCCTTTCACTCCCTTTAAGGAGTCTCAAAGCGGCTAACATTCTCCTTTCCCTTCCTCCCCCACAACAAACACTCTGTGAGGTGAGTGGGGCTGAGAGACTTCAGAGAAGTGTGACTGGCCCAAGGTCACCCAGCAGCTGCATGTGGAGGAGCGGAGACTCGAACCCGGTTCCCCAGATTACAAGACTACCGCTCTTAACCACTACACCACACTGGCTCTCCATAGCCCCAGGGATCTCCCAAAGGGCCTGATAAAATAAAGCCCACCTTCTGTGCTGGCTTTTAGAACTGGCAGATGCTACAGTGGACTCACCACTCTGCTCCCAGATGGGTTAGAATTGCTGTGTTCCTCTCTGATCCTCCAATTACCCACACTGACTCACAGGCTGTGAACTGGCCCCACTTTTTTGGGGGGGAGGGAGTCTGCAATGATATGAAACCTCTCTGTGGTTTTTGATACATGTAGATCATTACCGGATGATGCGATCTGCAAGTGATGAAGACTTACATGTGAACAGGGATTTTAGAAATAAAATAGTTTTGTACCCATTCCCCCTGAGACTGGAGGAAGCTGACGGGCAGAATCACCCCATGGGCTAGTTTTTAAGCACAAAAGCAGCCAGGTGTGGGCTGGCTAAGATTATTGGGGCAGCACCCCATTCACCCCAATGGACCAGCCTCCACTGGCTTGAGGGATTTGTTTTGGGTTTGCCTTGAGGTTTTTGCTATGTTAGGTTTGAGGGAAAACGACTGGTACTTTTTGGGTTGTGCTTTTATAAATCAGATCCTGGTTTGTAACTGGATGCTCTTTTATAACCGTTTGCTAAAAGTTATTTCAAAAGAAAAATTAATGCTATGTCGAATAATAACAAAAACAAAACAAAGCAGTACCATGGGGCGAAGGTTCAATACAAATGGCAGTATCGAACTGCATAGTGCTAGCAATGTATTAGAGAACTCAGAGTGAATTATGCTGCTTGTGCGTGAACGTTGGCTGCGAATTGTTCCATTATATGGCACCGAAACGGAGAGTTGACCTTTCGTAACACTCAGTCTGTGCAAACCTGAAGCGTATATTGTGTTGATTTCTAGCTTGTTTCATAATTTCTGTCTGCTTTCCCTTCTGTTCTTTCAGTTTTCTGTTTTTTATCAGCTTTCTCAGATCAGTTGCTTTTAGATGATCTGCACACCTACATGAGATGGGCAAACACAGATCAGCTGTTGCATGGATATGCGCTTAAAAGGAAGGCAGAAAATTTACTTAAATGCTCTGTTTTGCACTGGAGGCAATTGCCTTCTGCGCCAAAATGTGTGCCCAGGCATGTGCCTCAATGTCACAGAATAACGCCTTTTTAACAATCTCTCATCTCTGCCTGAACTCACTGATGAAATACACCTTTTCCTCTCTTAACTTGTGCAGGGATGTCCAGGTGTAATTGTATCGTGTAAATTTTATTTTTCTTCTAAGATCAGTTGCGTTCTCAAAAAGCAGTGGCAGAGAGTAACTCCTGGCAGTCTCTAGTTCAAAGAAAGGGTTCTAATTATATGATGGGGAAGTATTAAAAGCCACATAACAGCTGCAATGCAGTGTGTCTGTGCTTTGAAGAGAAACTTCCTTTGCTTTATGCTGGAAAGGTTCTTTAATTCCTCATACCACCAGAACTTTTTCCACCCAGGTTGCAGAGTTTTCCCATCAAGTTTGAATTCCCAACACCATGGGAATGTCTGGCCACAGAATTCACAACCCCTGCTAACCCTGAGACGAACTTCCAATTGAAAAGCTGCAATATCCTCCCTCCCTTTCTCTTGAGGAAAGAAAAGGGCCTATTTAACATAACAGTGCCTAACGTAGAACATCAACTTGAACCGTCCTGACCTCATAGCTGTGTGTCTTTATATGCTTTTTCTTAGCAATGGAGAACCTTGACAATACAAAGTCCTGAAAGAGAGGAAAGTTTGAAAAGGATAAAGACTCTTCTTCCACTCAGCTCGCCTCCTGTAATAAATAGGAGGCCTAGTTTAGAGACATTAAAAGTGCCTTCTGTTGCAAAACAATGGGAGTTGTGACACAGGGGCTGCAGTCAGCCACTTGAATAGGATCAAAGGAGGATGAAAGCTCCTTCAGCAGCACAGTATTTTCACTAGAGAATATCCTTTGTTTTAATGCAAGCTAAGAATCATGCGGTTGATTCTTGGGAGTCTTAAGGAAGCATAACTGCCACACTGCCACTTATTTAGGATACCAGAATTGTCATAAAAAAAACAACTCCTAATAATAGTTAACATTTATATTCCTTTCTTTATGTGTGCTTCTTTGGCATAACACTTTCAACATCCCTGAGATGCAGGATGGTTTAATCCCTAAATTGCAAATTGAGACAATGGCTTGCATAAAGCTACAGTACCTTGGTGACTGAAATTCTGGACTAAAATTTGAACCAGGGAATTTTTTTTATTCATAGCTGTGCCTATTAACCTGCTCTTGCCTTCAATCTGAAATTCAGAAAAGAACCTGCATGGGGACTGTGCTAGATATGTTAACTGTTCTGAGATATACAGTATTCTGTCTTGATGAGACTAAATTAGATTTTCTTCAGACCTGTTTTAGCCCTTGAATTCTGCCATTTGTATAACTTCTACAAATGAGTCAAAACCCCACTGTGATAAAATGTCTTAAACCTGCAGAGCACTGTGGACACATGTCTCATGTGGAATAGTAAAGATTTGCATGGGCCCTTCGGTTCCATAAATGTATGCATAAGTGTGTGTGTGTGTGTGTGTGTGTGTGTGTGTGTGTGTGTGTGTATACCCTTGTTTGAAAGTTTGAAGCTGATTGTCACTTGTCAATATAAATTTTAGTTCAGCATGAGTTGATTTGGCTGTGGTTTGCAGAGCAGCATGCAAAATGTGCTTAAAGAGGGACATTATGCCATAAATATCCTAGGTGTGATATCTGTTGTTGAGGAAAACAATTTACCTACTGATAAGTGTTCCTACGTTGCATAGTTTTCGACACATTATCATTGACCTTAGAGTTGTTTGTTTCTGTCCTTGAGAGACGTTCTTTGCTAATACTGAATCTTCTTATTCCAGGTTTGATGCTCCTTCACTGGGCCTTTAGCATACGGCAGAATAGGCACAGAGTTGCCATGAAACCTAACTTGAAGCAATGGAAACAACTCATGCTGTTTGGAATATTCGCGTGGGGTCTCCTGTTCCTGGTTATCTTCATCTATTTCACAGATAGCAACACGGCTGAAGCAGTTCCAAGCTCCTTCTCCTACACTGAGACTAAAAGGCTTTTGCCCATTCAAGGCAAACAGAGAGCTATCATGGGAGCCATGCACGACCCGTCCTTCTCTGATACAGCTGATGAGAACGATCTGCTTCTCAGCAAAGACGTCTCGGGTTCACTCAAATCGGGGACTGGGAGCGTTAAAAGATGGGCTGACCTAGATAATGGCTTTGAAAGTGAAGAGGAATTTTTCCCTCCCCAATTAGGAAGAAAATCAAAAAGTGCTTTCTATCAAAGGTCTGGTGATTATTTATTTGCTGCTGGTCAGCGTCGGTCACAGAGCAGTATTCAGAGAATAGGGAGATTAGTCTCAGCAGAGGGGGCGGATCAGAAGAGCAATGCCTTGCAGGATAATTGGCTCCCTCAAAGGAAGAAAAAGAAAAGACATGCAAGACACAGGAGAGGCCAGATGTTTGAAGAGTCCAATGAATGGGATGGAGTATATTCCACAATGTCGAAATCTTTCCTCTACAGGCTTTGGAAAGGGAATGTCTCCTCTAAGATGCTTCTCCCTCGCCTACAGAAAGCAAGGAAAGGTTACCTGGATACTAATAAGCATAGGGTGCACTTCAAAGGGAAGCGAAACCTCAAGTTGACTTCAGAGCAACTCCTCTGTGAGCTCAAGGCACGTGTGGACGTCAGGACCATCGATGGCAAAGAAGCTCCCTTTTCTATCCTCGGATGGGAAAGGAGGGTCCCCAAAGTTTCTCTGAGCAAGCTGTACCCACGTGGGTTTGGTAGCTGTGCTGTCGTCATGTCCGCTGGCTCCATCCTGAACTCTTCTCTAGGGGATGAAATAGGTGAGTGGAAGGATCTCGACAAAATGTGCAAAACCATGCACATGTGGACCAGGACTGTCCATAATAACATCTGATAGGTCAGATCAAGGCCTATAAGCAGGCCGGGAGTCCAATAGCCCTCCTCACTCATTCCCCAGAAAATGGTATGCAGAGGCATACTTCCTTTGAAGCTGGGAGCCACATATAGCCAGCATGATTTGTAGCCAATGATGGACTTAATCCCCCATTAATTTGACCACCGACCTTTTCAAGTCACCTGAGCTAGTGACCATCAGTGTCTCTTATGGCAGTGTATTCTATAAATTAACTAGATTGTGTGCTTGGCGTTTCAAGAAGATGTTAGTAAAATCCTTCACCCAAGGCTCCTGAGTGAGCTTAGCAGTCGTGGGATAAGAAGACAGGTTCTCTTATGGATCAGTAACTGGAAGCGGAAGCAGAGAGTAGGAATAAATGGGGAATTCTCGTACTGGAGGGGTATAAGAAATGGGATTTTCCCAAGGATGTGCTCTTTAACTTGTTCCTAAATGACATGGAGTTAGGGTTGAGCAGTGAGGTGGGTATTAGGAGGGAGCAGGCATTAAAATAAAACGACAAACAGGGTTAATTGTGAGCAAGTGTAAAATAATGCAAGAAATTATAAATCTGCACTATACCTAGATAGGATTAGGGCCACCTAATCCTGCTTGAAGGCAGGAACTTCAGTTGCTTTTAGCCGGTGGTATTTTTTACATTTATGCACGTGGGATCTGAACTGGTTGACTGTCCAGGAACGAGACTTTTGGGTTGCAATGGATAACTCACTGAAAATGTCTGTGTTGATGTGTGTGGCATCTGTGAAAAGAGTAAATTTTCATGTTAGAGATTGGGAAAGGCATTAAAAATTAATCTGCCCCATCATAATGGTGTTAGATAAATCTGCGGCTTGGAATGCTTCATACAGTTCTGGTTGCCACACCTCAAAAGCATATTGTAGAGCTAGGAAAAGCACAGAGAAGGGCAACCCAATTGATCAAGGGTTTGAGCAACTAGTGATGTTGGTTTTTAGAAATTTTGCGTATGTAAATTAGAGTAATTTGCATAAGGAAATGTTCTGATGCCCTGCAGAATAATCTAATTTAGCACTTTTATTTTACTTGTATTCAATAGACAAAATCAAAACTGCCGAACTTGCCTAATGATTTATTTACAGTTAGCATCTATTCATCATTACTTTAAGAAATGGAAAAATTTCCACAGATTTTTAGTTTATTTTTTATCTAGAAAATGTCCCTTTCCATCTTATTGGTAGAACCTTTCCCCATGTGAAACCTTTACAATATTTGAAACTTTTTAGTTTAGAAGGGTAAGTAAGTAAGTGGACTGATAGAGCTATAAAAGGTTGTGCTGAGAGTGTGGATAGAGATAAGTTTTTTCTCTCACACACCCATCATACTAAATCCCAGGGGTCATCAAATAAAGATGAAGCCAAGCTGATTGGTGTGCTTTAAATTGAGTGTGACGCTGCAGTATATTGGTCAAAAAGCCGCAGTTCCATAAAGAAGGTAAAGGTAAAGGACCCCTGGATGGTTAAGTCCAGTTGAATTCTCTTGAACTGCTAGGTTGGCAGGGACAAAGCAACGGGAGCTTACCCTGTTGCACGGATTCGAACTGCCAACCTTGCGATCGGCAAGCTTAAGAGGCTCAGTGGTTTAGACCACTGCGCCATTCATGTCCCTATGCAACAGACACTGCTGTGTGAAATGAAGGTTAGAAAATGGGACAGGAGAGCTAGCGTTATAGTCAGGAAAACTCACGTAATAAACGCTATATCTGAATGCACCCCTAATCAACACGCCTGTGTTCCATCCTGAGTGTGATCTGTTAGATGTAGACTGTGGCTAAGGAGGAAAAGGGAAGAAATGTTTTGTCACTTCAGTTCCTGAACAACAAAACAATGTTCTTCCCACAGATTCTTTAAAATGAACTCTGGGTTAATCCTCTAGAGCCATTCATATTTTCATATCCAGATAGGTTTCCTTTTAAATCTCTTATGATGAAGTAGAACTACTCTCATTATCCAACTACTTTAATAGGCTTCCTGCTCAGAACATTTGCCAAAGCTGTCCTGGTAGCTTCCAGTCAGGGTAGCTTCCAGTTTTGAAGGATAATAATCCCACTAGTTTGAAAACCTCTGAGGTGTGAGAACTCCACAGGTTCTCTCCCCTGCCTTTTCCTCACAGATAATGAAGCAAAATATTTCCTTTTTCTAGTTTGTGTTTTAAAGTGCCGTTGTCTGTCTTCCGCTTTCTACCAAACTGTGAGTACAGTATCGAAGAAGCTGTTTTGTTTGTTTGTTTTAAGGGTTTTTAGAAGGCATGTTGACCTTTACCTTGCGAAAAGGCCGAGATACCTCCGAATCAGTGACCTTTTGACGCCATAAGAAGTAACATTTTTGTCTCCCATATACCCAGTTTTAGGGGTCACTCAGTGTGCCATACGTTGTAGTTGTGGAACTCTCCAGTTGCCCACCCACAGTACTTCCAGGTCACCTCTCCCTCTCCCTAGTTGACCTAGTTTTGTTTACTAAGAAAATAATGTTCCTCTAGGCGCCCTTCTTGTTGAGTATTCATCATTTGCTTGCACAAAGCTTTTTCAAAGGTTAAGCAACGCCTGCTCTTTCTTGATAATTTATTCTGATTTGCATGCAAAGAGGTTATGAGTATTCCCATCAATTGGTCATTTATTCCACTCTTTTTAATAATTCTCCCCGCCGTGTTCCCAACAGCAAAATGCCAGTTTACTGTTGTTGTTGTTGCTGCTGCTGCTGCTACTCTTTGTTTGTTTGTTTAAAAAAAAGTGTTTTTTTGGAGTGGCGGAGCACTTTAATTGCACAAATTTAATTTTCCAGCTGAATCCCTCCTGCAAAATATTGACAATCTGGAGGCAACCTTGTTACATTTTAAACACTTATTTGCATGCACAACCAGAGTAAATGGCAGATTCCCCCTTCCCACCTTTTCATTGCAAGCTTGCATGTGGAACAGTGAGTCATACGTAGCCATGCTAATGATTGAGAGGTATGGCGCCTCAGGGTGATGCCTAGTCTTGATTGATTGATTTAACCCAGAATAAAAGAGCGTGATACAAAGTGTTTATCCTGGGCTCGTTCTTGTGTCCTACTGCTCCTATTTCACTAAATCCCACGGATCAGCGACATTCTGCCCCAGCCCCGTTCTCTTAACACAGATGCGTATAGTAACAATCGACTTCACTTCTCTTCATGTAGGAGCCTGGATCTGTTGCTAGGGGGATTCTGGAGGGAGGGAGAGCCTATTGCAGTGAGATGCTCCACAACGACTGCCCTGCCACATTTGCCATAAGCTAAACGGGTGTAAATGTGAAGCCGTCATGACTCTGCCAACAATTTATAAGGCATTATGAGAATGCGTGCTGTCATGTTCACCTCATGGCAGCCTGACTTTTGTTCTGCTTTCTTGTTCTGTTCTAGGAAAGCCTCGGCTTTCGTTTGTTCGACAAAAGAAATATTCGTGGTTATTGTCAACCTCACCCCCCTCCCACATCAAGATGCGTTTTAATAATTCCAGAGACTTCATGTGTCACTCAGTACCCTCTCTTAATGCTTCGTTTATGTGCCTCCAGCTTGTTGTTGATGATCGCAGTAGTAGTAGTAGTAATAATAATAATATGATGTAGTATTTATGTGGTATATTTCAATAGCTCAAAGCACATTTTTCTTGCACATTCACCTCAGCAGTCTCGGGTTATAGTGTTTGGCTGTAACTCCTCTGAGGGAATCACAAGGCACACAGCACCTGTTTCTTCCACCCCAGCTCCCTCTTGCCACTCTTCTGCTTCTTTCATAGACTTTCCCTTCCTTTGCTGACCCTGGTGATGACCCCTGAGGACTTCCTGCTTTGGGGAGTGAGCTGTTGTCACTGCCACCTCTTTTCCCTTCCCTAGCCATTGGGGATAGAGAGCAGCAGAAAGGGAGACCAGCACTTCTTGTCCCATCTGCACACAAGCTTCCTTTAATTCTTCTTATGTTCTTATTTATTGAATCATCTGTTTCACTCAGTCTGAAATAAGACACCCTGCTGCACACCTGAGGGTGTTCTTTCCCTGGCATTGAACTCTGATAAAGCCTCCTGCTGGTCTAAATGGAGAACACAGAGGGGGATTTGAGCTAGCCTACTGTACAAAGTAGGTGTGGGTGAAACCACAGAGCCTGGGACTTGTCGATCAGAAGGTCAGCGGTTCAAATCCCCGCGACGGGGTGAGCTCCCGTTGCTCGGTCCCTGCTCCTGCCAACCTAGCAGTTCGAAAGCACGTCAAAGTGCAAGTAGATAAATAGGTACCACTCCGGCGGAAAGGTAAACGGCGTTTCCGTGCGTTGCTCTGGTGCGCCAGAAGCGGCTTAGTCATGCAGGCCACATGACCCATAAGCTGTACGCTGGCTCCCTCGGCCAATAAAGCGAGATCAGCACCGCAACCGCAGAGTCGGTCACGACTTGACCTAATGGTCAGGGGTCCCTTTACCTTTACCTTACAGTACAAAGTTAGCATTTGCATTTGTTGCGCCACCCACTTTCACCTTTGGCTCCACCCACCTATTATCTGGCTCTTGGAAGATTTTCCAGAAGGAAATGGGGCCCTCAGGGTGCAAAAGTGCCTCACCCTTGACTGAAGCCTGTCAGTTAACTATGAAGTTGTTGTGCATTGTGCAGGAAGGGTCGTAGGTGTAAACCCCCAGAGTATCTAGGGCATCTAGACTGCTGGCAGTGGGAAACACCAGGATGATCTGGAATTATTGGGGGTACAGTGGTACCTCTACTTAAGAGCACCTCTGGTTATGTATCCTTCGGGATACGCATGCGGTAAACCCGGAAGTATTTGTCCGGGTTTCACCGCATGTGCAGAAGCACTCTACTGTCCTGTGCACATGCACAGAACAGGCACCTCTGATTGCGAAAACCTCAGGATCCAACCGTAGCTCCCATCCACAACCAGAGGTACCACTGTATTTTCACACTACCTAGAAACCTGAATGTCATTTAAAAAAACCAAAAATCTGAAAATGGATTCCCCCACCCTGCACTTGGAGGTCGAAAAACAGAATGCAAACTATGCCTGTAGTAGTGGCCAGACTCTTATCTGTGGAAAGAAGATAAAAGTCTGGGGTCATCAGACAATGCCATTTGGTAAGAATAAGTCCTGCTTTAATACTTCCTTCACTGGTCGATAGTGACTGTTCTGCAGTGCGACACTCTCAGGAAGCGTGATTATAGGTCCGGGATCCACGGATTGTAACATGAAGCAGTATTTTCTTAAAAAAAAATATGGGCTGAAAGTGGGCAGGGGTCAACTGATGATGGGTCCTTGAGATCTTCAAATGAACACAGCCAGGTTAACTAGCAGGGCAAAGCAAACCAAGACATGACAAGTCTTGGATCTCCAGATGTACCAGTAGACTTTGGGCGCCCCCTTCTGTTTTTGTGCTAGAAATGTGATATTTAGGTTTTACTTCTGAGCGTTGAAAGTGTGGTTTTTTACAAAATGGGATATATGCAGCAGGCTTGAATACTTTTTCTGAGAGTCCAGATGCTTTTATAGTGAGCTGTTTTAAGCAGAATAGCATTGTTGTTTTTTTACGATATAATTCTAGGACATGGAGTTCTTGTAACCTGAGGTGGTTTTCCAGGGACCGTTTCTCAAACATCCGTATCATAAATCTGAAACGGAATGTAATACTAAAGTTAAGAGTAATGCCATTTTATACAGGGTTGTGGGTTTTTTTAACTGTAGATGTAACATCTGCTAGCACTTGCTCTGCAGGAAACTTTGGATTTGTTTTGGTTATTCACAGTTTAGAATTTTCTAACAACGTTGCTTCTAAAGTAGAAGTTATCAAATTGCAAATGTGCTAAAGGAAGAAAGGTAGACTGGTGACCAGCATTAGAAATTCAGATATATAAGCTATGTTCCAAATGGCTCCTTAAACCAGGGTTACAGTCGCCTAAACAGAATGCCTAGTTGCCATTTTAGGACCAGACGGCTGAAAAGTCATATTTTTCAATATAACTTTTTGGTTCCTGAAATTCATTCTGATTGGACAGAATTCTACAGGATGTGTTGCTAGTGTGCGAAAACAGGCAAGATCCAAGGATCCCCAAGCATGCACTTCCAGATGGTGGAGACGTCAAGTGCCCATCGTGGCACCTAGGAATCATCACTTGGTTGCAAGTGGCTGATAGCCAGCGCCTGACGAATATCGAACGCTGCTGGAAACCAATTTGCAAGTAGATATTACCATTTATTGTCCTTGCAAGCATGGCACTGTTATGTGTCACAGTAGAGGAGGGGCAAGGAACTGGACCTGACCAACAGAATACATTGTTATTCCCCCCATCCTAGAACCAAGTTTGGCAGTTGAGTGGGAACGCAGCACCTACCAATCACATGATGTTACAGTAACATTAGGTGACATGGTTTTGCCCACAAGGTTTGAAATCAAACAGCAGACAAAGTCACAGCCTGCAAAATGACAGCAATCAGCTGATGGTTGGGTCTTGTGAATCACTATGCACAGGGCTTTTGAAGACCCAGCCATAAGCTGATGGTCGGTGTCTGCCCAAACCTCTTTTACCTGGCCCACACCTGACATCAGGTGTAGGGCAGGTGAGCTTGTCTACAATGGCCTGCAGTCAAGAGTTTTTTCCCCATTGTTGTAGCAGAGCAATATTATGTTTGCATTCACCGCTGATCTTCAGATACTATTATTTAGAATGCAAGACTTTGCACGTCCATTTTGTTTCAGTGGGACTTACATAGAATTCCACCCAGAGATTGCACTTGTGAAAAATAATAATAATCTTTTAAGAAATCGGCACCAATGAATGCAGCAAGAAGCTGCTCTTCATCTAGGGTTCCAGCTTGCACTTCTGCAACTCAGTAGGTGGGCAAGGGAGAAGCATAGCCAGTGAGAAGGACCACAGACTCAGACTGTGAATGAAAGAAATTAAACACTTTATTGATATATAATGAATGGGAAGCAATTGATGTGCTCAAAGCAATTTGCAAAACACCAGCAATTCAAAATAGAAGAAAGTACAAGGCAATTCAAATCAGAAAAAAGAATGTGGAGTGATTGACAAAGCAAGTGCTAATTAAGCAATTAGTAATAAAGCAATTTCAAACATACTGATTTCTAGACCCCTTCCTTATTTTAACTCCCATCTAATTTGATTCCAGAACACCACAGCGTTTCCCCATAGCCCCCAATCCAGAGTGGTGTGTCTAAGGATCTTTCCAGCAGGGTCAAGCAAAACACACACAAAATGTGGGGAGATGAAACAACCCACGGGAGTCCAGCAAGATTGGAATGAACATTTGGAAAACAGCAAATCTAGGGTAAAAACTGGACTGCTCCTACAACTAGTGCAGGCATAAATGAACCCTATAAGAGCAATTGGGGTGTAAAAGAGCTTCATTTTTCATCTGCCAAACATTTTCCCTTGTAATTATCAGAGAGGGAACCAGACCTCTGCATCAGTTTGGAACTGAGTCCAAAGGTGGAAATCCTCTGCCTTCTGTACAGGCTCAGGATTCTCCAGAAAAAAATAATCCTTGCTGTAGGCTTCTTGTGCTGTACCAACCTGCTTAATGTGGCCAGCACTGCACTTAAATTTTCAAATCCATTCTTTTAAAACTTGACATGAGCCAACAGTGTGACGCGGCAGCTAAAAAAGCCAATGCAATTCTGGGCTGCATCAATAGGAGTATAGCATCTAGATCAAGGGAAGTAATAGTGCCACTGTATTCTGCTCTGGTCAGACCTCACCTGGAGTACTGTGTCCAGTTCTGGGCACCACAGTTCAAGAAGGACACTGACAAACTGGAACGTGTCCAGAGGAGGGCAACCAAAATGGTCAAAGGCCTGGAAACGATGCCTTATGAGGAACGGCTAAGGGAGATGGGCATGTTTAGCCTGGAGAAAAGGAGGTTAAGGGGTGATATGATAGCCATGTTCAAATATATAAAAGGATGTCACATAGAGGAGGGAGAAAGGTTGTTTTCTGCTGCTCCAGAGAAGCAGACACGGAGCAATGGTTCCAAACTACAAGAAAAAAGATTCCACCTAAACATTAGGAAGAACTTCCTGACAGTGAGAGCTGTTCGACAGTGGAATTTGCTGCCAAGGAGTGTGGTGGAGTCTCCTTCTTTGGAGGTCTTTAAGCAGAGGCTTGACAACCATATGTCAGGAGTGCTCTGATGGTGTTTCCTGCTTGGCAGGGGGTTGCACTCAATGGCCCTTGTGGTCTCTTTCAACTCTATGATTCTATGATTCTATGAAAAAACCACCACCACAAAAGCAGCAGAAACTTGCCCCTACCCCTCAGTTTTCATGAGAATATTTTATGGAAAGTGGTTTAGGGGAGAGGGGGTTTCATCCGAGTGTAAATAACAGCAAACCTATCTCTCAAGAAAGCAAAACAAAAACCAAGCATATTTTGACTCCTGCACCTACTGTGTTCTTTACACATTCATTCCTTGTCCAAGTGCCAAGATACTACACAGGAAATCAGTTCTCAGCAGAAGTTGCTCACAGCTTGCTTGCGAAGAGCCTGTGTTTCTTGTCACTGATGCTTCTCATTTTATTCCCTCACTTGCTCCCTTCATGTGTGCTGACTACAGTGGTTCTTGGAGCCCAGCAGGAAGGGGTCGATGCTTACTTCCAAGTAAACATGCAGATGATTGTACTAGACAATGACTCTTGTCGGTTACTCACCTGGATGTCCTTTCCTCTGACTTTATAGACTCCCACGATGCCGTCTTGCGATTCAACTCTGCTCCAACAAACGGATATGAGAAAGATGTCGGAAATAAAACAACCATGCGCATCATTAATTCCCAAGTAAGGCACTTGAACATCTGCATACTTGTATTGTTTTCCGTATGTCGCAACTCCTCCTAGAACTGAACCAGAAATCCTGGGGAATTCTGCTTTGATTTTAAATAACAGGCCCCAGTTTTCATCATTGCTGGGAACTGTTAACATGTCCAGCAGTACTTTCTAAAGATTACATACCAAGGGGAGGAGAGAGGTGATGGATTAGGTGCTTTTGCCCCTCTCCCCTGCCTCCAGGGGATTCCCAAACTGTGGTCCATGGGGTACCAGTGGCCCACAAGCTTTTTATTCAGGTGGTTGCTGGTGTGTTTGGATTTGTAGTTTTAGGCAGAGTATCCATCGTATTAGGGACACGGGTGGCGCTGTGGGTTAAACCACAGAGCCTAGGACTTGCCGATCAGAAAGTCAACGGTTCGAATCCCTGCGAGGGGGTGAGCTCCCGTTGCTTAGTCCCTGCTCCTGCCAACCTAGCAGTTCGAAAGCACGTCAAAGTGCCAGTAGATAAATAGGTACCGTTCCAACGGGAAGCTAAACGGCGTTTCTATGCGCTGCTCTGGTTCACCAGAAGCGGCTTAGTCATGCTGGCCACATGACCCGGAAGCTGTACACTGGCTCCCTCGGCCAGTAAAGCGAGATGAGCGCCGCAACCTCAGAGTCGGTCACGACTGGGGTCCCTTTACCTTCATCCATCATATTAAATATTTTCATTGATTTTTATTTTCATTTTCATTGTTTCTTTTATTATATTTCATTTTATTGTGTTGCATTGTGAATTATATGGGGTTCAAATAGCAATACAATAAACCACACTAGATAAGAAATAAAAGAAGCAATAAAAGTACAATGAGATATCATACAGTATCTTGCTAGTTCCGCTGGCAGTGCATGAGACTCTTCATCTCGGGGTGGTTGTGGGTTCGAGCCCCACGTTGGGCAAAAGCTTCTTTCCTTGCAGGGGGGTTGGAGGACTCAATGACCCTCGTGATCCAACTCTATGATCCTGTTATTGCAATTGCTACAACAGGGAGACAAATCATTAAGTGGTCCGCCAAGACCCTTGCTCAAGTGGCCTATTGAGAAAAACGTTTGCAAACTCTTGGTCTAAGCCTCTCCTAATTCTTTTTTTTGTAGTTTTATACGAAACAATATTTATTTATTAGGCTTCTTACTCATCCTTCCCAGGGCAGGTCGCAGCTACCTAAAAATGCAACATTAATATAAACTGAAACAGTCTTCAATCTACAAAAGAACTGCAGTAATGTTGCACAGTTATGGTGATAACATGTTCAACTGAGGTGGTTGATAGTGCAAAACAACAACAACAAATAAGCAAGGCGTGGGAGGTGGAAACAATATAGATGCGGTGTTTGACAAAGTTGCATGACTATACTGAAGGAAACAAACACACACAACCTGTCCATCTATATACATGTATATACAGTGGTACCTCGGTTGTCAAACGTAATCTGTTCCGGAAGATCGTTCGACTTCCGAAAATTTCGACAACCGAGGCACAAAGGGCTTACTGCAAAGTCAATGGAGAAAATTGAAAAAAAACTGCAGCGGACGCTGTTCAACTTGAGGCAATTACTTCCGGTTTTTCGGCGTTCAAAAACCGAAATGTTCAGCTTCCGAGATGCTCGAAAACTGAGGTAGCAGTGTGTGTGTGTGTGTGTGTGTTATGGATAGATATGCAGTGCCCTCTTGTGGTGGACACGTATGTTTACTTTTCAAAATGAAGGTTTATTTGTAAGGACAGTATTTTGATTTTTCGTTTCCTTATCTCTGAATTGAGGATAATAGCAACCTGTGTCTCACAGTCCGTCAATCCAATAATTCTTTTACGTGGGGTGGGTGCATGATGTGCACAGCAAAACATATGTTCCATGCCTACCTCTCTATGTCATCACGAAAGGATAGCCAGAGACATTTGGGCAAATTTAACAAAAACCACCTGGACAGAAATTGCTTTCCTCTTCTCTTCTCCTGCCCCCCCCCCTCAGCAATATATCACAGCTTCGATAGCCTACATATCGTAGGGGTATTTAAAATGAGTGCCATCGTTTCATCCTCTTTGCTCTTCAAAATATGGCAACCCTACACTGCAGGGATGGAGAATTTTAGACCCAGGGCTGATTGTGGCCCTCTAGGCTCCTCTGTCCTGTCCTCAGAACTTTCCCCAAGTTATACCCCCCTCCCAAAAAAAGGCTGAGGTTTTTTTTAAGGGGGGGTAGTATGTTGAGAGGTAATGCCATCTCTTGATCTTATGGGGATGTTTCATAATCATTTGGAAATGTTTTAAATACGTGTGTTTGTGTGTGTTTTGTATTTTGCAGATTCTTACCAATCCTAAGCACCAGTTCACTGACAACCCCTTATATAAAGATGTTACTCTAGTCGCTTGGGATCCTGCACCCTATTCTGCAGATCTGACTGTGGTAAGTCAGCAGCCAGGATGAGTTCAGCACCCGCTGCAACCTCCTCATTTAAAAGCAACTAGGTTCAACAATGCCCTTTTTCAAACTGTGAGAGTGTTCCCAGGTCACAGATTTCCCATCGCAGGAAGCCTAAAACTACAGAGGAGCGGCTGCTGTGCTACTGTTTAGCGCTGCTCTCACTGACTTGGGCCAGCACAATAAATCTAAAAATGGTTTTGCTTCCGAACTGAAACAAACAAAATTCCTACTCCATGTCTAGGTGAGAGATACGTTATCATGAAATCCACCCTAATCAGAGCACATTAAGTATTTGAACGAACTTGTGTTGTCGTTTTAGGAGCTTAGCTATGGAACAAGCAGTAAAGAATGGGAAATAACCCAATAAACGGACTCAACCTATCTGCCTTCTTTTTCCACCTGCAATCTTGACTAGCAGATAATTCCTGCTCCTTTTTAATCGGCTCCCTTAACTGTCTCTTCACAACAGACGCTCCTTGCCTGTCAATCCCTCTCTCACCATTTCCATCTAACTCTCCTGCTGTCCATTTTATTCTTCTCCACAGCTTTTTGGATATAATATGCCGGTTGATATTATAAATGGGAGCAGCAGAATGTATTGCTATAATTTCTGCAGTTTACAGGGGAGCAGAGAGTAACACACCCACCCACACAGAGAGTGTGTGTGGGTATTTAAAATTTATTGTGGAATTAATTTTTTTGCCAGCTTTATTATGAATATTTCATCTCTTGACACTAGAGGGAACTGTCTTATTGCACAGAACACAGGAAACTGCCTTAGAGCTGCCCAGGGTGGCTAGGGAAACCCAGCCAGATGGGCAGGATATCATTAATAAAATTATTATTATTATACCGAGTCAGATCATTGGTCTATCTAGCTCAGCAGATCCTGCACTGACCGGTAGCATCTGTCCGGTTTCAGGCAGGAGACATTCCTTGGCCTAACTGGGGACGTTGGTGGCCTTTGGCATGCAAAACAGATGATCTACCACTTGAGCTACGTGACCAGTATCTGGAAGTTTTTCCTGTTACTATGGCCTTGCACAACCTTCCTTCCTTGTAGCACCTTCAGGTCCTCCCACCTTCCTGTCCCCACATCACCTGGTGCTTGTTAACTCAGTCATCCTGATCTAAGTGCCTGGCCACCTGTGATTATTTTCCTTCTCTTCTCTCTACCAAAATTCATTTCTGTGGCTCAAGTGCTGCCACTGGCATACCTTATGAAAATTTAAGTTTGCAGGAGTTTAAATAATGCAAACAACTTGCGGGAGTTGTAAACATGCAAAGAAATCTGGAGTAACTGTGTTTCACTTGGGCTTTTTTTTTTCTTCTTGCGCGGGTGGGGGGTGGGGACTGCACATAGAATTATGGAAAGCAAAAGGGGGAGTCCTGTCCTAGCTGGGAGTAAAATGCTGTAGCACAATTCCTGTATGCATCATCCCACTGCCTGCAAGCCTACTACACCCTTGTGCAAATTAATTGAAACAAACAATGTAGTTTATTGTACAAAACTCACATCTACATGTACAAAACTCACATATACATACATTAGTAACGGATATGACCTCTGTTATTTTTAAGCAGCATTTGAACACTGTTTAGCATGGAGTCTACTAGTTTTGAATAATCACTGTGGATTTTCGGATCCTTGTACCACACTTGAATCAGCGCCTGAATGGACTTCTCCATAGTCGTACAGTCTACAGCACAGAGGCGACGTTTGCATATGGCCCACAAATTATCAATGGGATTTACGTCCGGGGAATTCCCTGGCCAATCAAGTACCTATATTTGCCACTCTGGCATGAATTTCTTCACCATGTTCAATGTGTGACAGGGGGCTAGGTCCTCCTGTAATATCCCAGTACTGTCATGATACCTCTTTTCCAGCACTCTTTCATAGAACCTCAATATATTGTGGCGAGCGCATCATTCCTTCTATTGGCTGCAGGCTTCCGACACCATAACGATCAACTGACTTTTTGTGTTTGTTTTGAGAACAGGATTACGAGTAAGATAGAAAGCATGCTTTGTTTCAATTAATTTGCACAAGAGCGTATATTGTTTTCGATCCGATGTGCCCAGCATAGCTCTTGTGACATCCAGCAGAAAGACCTGTACCCAGAGCATGGACTAAGCATGGTATAGTCCTGCCCACAACTGGTGTAAACCCACCCAGATACAAGTGTGCATGCACACGAAAGCTCATACCAAGAACTGACTTAGTTGGTCTTTAAGGTGCTACTGGAAGGAATTTGTTTTGTTTTGACTATGGCAGACCAACACGGCTACCTATCTGTAACCACCCTAGAGAGTTAACTCCCTTTTACCTGCCGTCGCATAGCAAGGACACACATTGGCTAGGTTGCACCATATAGCAGAACGTTCTCATTCCGAGAGCTGCGTGATGGTTCTCCCAGCTTGTTTACCATGGGAAAGCTTCACATAAGATTTGGAGTTTTGTCAGCTGAGCTCTTAATTCTTCCCAGAGAAGAGGTTGGTAACTTGGGGGCTTGTGGGTGTTCTTGAACTGCAACTCCAATCATCTCCAGCTCCCGGATATTATAACAAGGGCTGATGGGATTTGTAGTTCAGCAACATCCGGAGGAATGCAGATTGGCTGCACCTACGTTAGTGGCAAAGCCCAGTTCTTTGTCATCTAAAAGTCAATTGTAGAGCACGCCCAGATATTTGTTGGGATTGATTAGCAGGCGTTGAAAACTGTATCAGTTCTGCTGCTCTATCTAAACTGTCTGCGACATCAGGGCACCCTAACACATGCTCATAAGAGTTGCAGAAATCCATATCCACTTACTTCTATGCCTTGAAGGTGTGTTTTTATATCCACAGGGAGCTGACAAATGTGATGCTTTAGATGCGGGTTGGTATGTGTTTAGCACGCCCTAGAAAATGTCTGGTTTTTTGTTTGTGTTTTGTTTTCTCCTACCAGTGGTTTAAGCAGCCAGACTACAACTTGTTTACTCCCTATGCACTGCATCGCAGGAGGAATCCTAAACAGCCATTTTACATTCTCCACCCCAAATTTATATGGCAGCTCTGGGATATCATTCAGGAGAACACCAAGGAAAAGATACAACCCAACCCTCCTTCTTCAGGTTTCATTGGTAGGTGTGCTTATCGGTAGATTTCTTCATTAGCTGCGTCTGTAGAGTATGTGCTGAAGTTTAGCATGTGCGGCTTGACTGTGGTGGTAATGAAATTTGATTTGGAGATGGATGGAAGAAGGCATGCTGTTTAACAAATAAGTACCATATATACTATTAAACAAAGGGACGCAGGTGGCGCTGTGGGTAAAACCTCAGCGCCTAGGACTTGCCGATCATATGGTCAGCGGTTCGAATCCCCGCGGCGGGGTGCGCTCCCGTCGTTCGGTCCCAGCGCCTGCCAACCTAGCAGTTCGAAAGCACCCCGGGTGCAAGTAGATAAATAGGGACCGCTTACCAGTGGGAAGGTAAACGGCGTTCCGTGTGCTGCGCTGGCTCGCCAGATGCAGCTTGTCACGCTGGCCACGTGACCCGGAAGTGTCTGCGGACAGCGCTGGCTCCCGGCCTCTAGAGTGAGATGAGCGCACAACCCTAGAGTCTGGCAAGACTGGCCCGTACAGGCAGGGGTACCTTTGCCTTTACCTTTATACTATTAAACGCACATGTCTTATGAACTTTCCAGGATTGTGTATCTGCAGGACTTGGAAGAAACAAAGCTTTGTCTAAAACCATTTATTACTAAAGTATACTCCAAAATTTATATAAGCAATAAACACAGAAGGCATCATTTTAACCAGGTCAAAGTCTACTACTATAACCAATATTCCAGCAGCATGTTCTTTGTGGAGCTGGAGTTACAAAACAGTGTTCATTTTATGACCTGTACTGCACCGATGCCTTGAAAATGTCTTGTGTGTTCAGAATGTGAAACACTGATCAGAGGGAACTGTGCATTGTCCTAAATCGCGCAGGTATGGCTATGACTTGCTTGGGTTCAGTTGTGCATAATTGGGGGTATGAATGGAATGTGTTGGCACAGCAAGGTGAAATTGTGACTTGTGACCCCATCTGACATCAGGGACACCACAGTGATAGGTGCAACGAAAGCCCAACAGGACACTTTGAATATACAAGCCATATTCAGAGGAACAAAAAGCAAACCTGTGATAAGAACACATAATGGCTTTTACACACTTGCTTTTCCTAGCTCTTGGCTCTGAACTGCAGATTCTTTTTACAACTCTCTATATGGTAGAGCAGTGCACAAGTAGCTCCAATCAGATAAAGCTGTTAAGCACAGAGGAACTAAGCCTAGCTGTTCCCCCAATTCCCCATCTGAAACAGTTGAGTGGTAATATTTGGAATATCTTAACTGGGGCAGCGTATTGGATAGGAGAAGCGAGCCTGCAACAGTTGTATCTGCCCCGATGCAGATCCCTAGCTGGATGGAGAGTTGAGTATAGAAGGGAGATAGACGCAGGAATCAGACTTAACAAAAAATAAAGGTAAAAACTGAAAGCAAACATTTGATGCTTGTGTCACCACTGAATATGAAACATACACCACATCAATAACCAGATAACCATGTAATGCGCTTGAAAGTGGAAATTGTATAACTGTTTATTTGAGAGATGAGTGTCGAGGGCAGAGTCATACATCAGCATCTGATGCTATCAGTCAGCATAAATGTTTCAGGGATGAATTTTTCAGTGTGACTATAGATCACCAAATCTCACAGAAGATTGCTGATTCAAGCTAAAGCTGGCGGACTGGAATAGCTGGTGTTGTGAATGCCAAGGGATGTAAATTAGAGAAGATCCTGCTGGGTTATTTGCAATACTAAAACCTTACATTTATGGACGAATATTCTCGGTGGCAAATTTCGGCATAAGTGAATGAAATAAATGAGGACTTGTCATAATGCGACAGACCTTTATTTTCAATAATACACACACACACACAGATACGGAAGGATGTTAAAACTGACCTATTTTCAAATGAGCTTGAAACTGCCTTTTTGTTAAAAGGCCGCGGGGGGGGGGGTGTCATTATTTATTGTGGATGAAATAAAAATAAAAGTTCAGCCTATGTCCTAATTCACTGGATAGCTCAGGCTCATTCACATCCGTGGTCTAGATAGCAAAACTGCAAGGCATGTGATGCTTAGTGGACACCGTGCTTATCTCTAGTCAGGACCAGAAATGCTAAATACCCACATCCTTGACTTGAAAAGTGAAATCACGTCATAGCTGCCAATTCCGGAAACATTGGGATTGTGGGAGCTGGCCACATCTCTTATTATAAAACAGGGATAGGTTTTGAGGAGAAGCTTTTCAGATGGCTAGGAGGTGACAAGTAGGAATGAGGAACGATATGCCACTGTGCACTCTTTACTTGTTTGTCCACACGCCCAGAGTGTGTGAAGTGTGTAGAGCCAGAGGAGGACTAATGTATCACTAGATTACATACTACACAAAGGCACTCTCATAAAGCCATGGAGCTCCTTCGCAAAGTCTTACTGTGTGAAACACTCCAAAACGCTTATGCTTCCCCATCTAATTTTTTTTAGGCACTTATGAGGACGACTCATTTTGCAGCAACACGGTCCATACCCTGTTCCCTTCTCCATTTTACTCCCATGGCCATTGGTCCAGATTTCCTCAAAAGTACCGTATTTTTTGCCCTATAGGACGCACTTTTCCCCCTCCAAAAATGAAGGGGAAATGTGTGTGCGTCCTATGGGGCGAATGCAGGCTTTCGCTGAAGCCTGGAGAGCGAGAGGCATCGGTGCGCACCGACCCCTCTCGCTTTCCAGGCTTCAGGAAGCTATCCGCAAGCCTTGCGAGCCCGGGGGAGTTCCCGACGGGCGCACGAGGCTTGGGGCGGCAGCTTGCATCCTGAAGCACGGGGTGCCCTCCGGAGGACGCCCCGTGCTTCGGGAAGGTGTCCGCAAGCCTCCTGCGCCCGGCGGGAGGTCCCGCCGGGCGCACGAGGCTTGGGGCAGCAGCCTGCATCCCGAAGCACGGGGTGCCCTCCAGAGGACGCCCTGTGCTTCGGGAAGGTGTCCGCAAGCCTCCCGCGCCTGGCAGGAGGTCCCACCGGGCGCGCGAGGCTTGGGGCGGCAGCCTGCAGCCTGCCGCCTGAAGCACGGGGTGCCCTCCGGAGGACGCCCCGTGCTTTGGGAAGGTGTCCACAAGCCTTGCGCGCCTGGCGGGAGGTCCCGCCGGGCTCGCAAGGCTTGCAGGCAGTAGCCTGTTCTGGGGGCTGGGGTTGGGGTTGGGGGAAGCTCGGGCTTCCCCCGCGCCAGCCCCACGCCTGGGGGGGAGATTTTTTCTTTCTTTCTTCCCCCCCCCCAAAAAAAAACTAGGTGCGTCCTATGGGGTGGTGCGTCCTATGGGGCAAAAAATACGGTACATCTTTTTGTATTTTTATTTCTGGCGTTTGTATGCTACCCTATAGCATAAAGTTTTTAAGGTAGTTTACAAAAACAAAGTGGTTTTTTGTGTGTGTGAAATGTGTTTGAAATAGGTCGATGTTTTCCCATCCTTCCCATCCCATCTGTGTTTGAGCCTTATGTTAAATGGTTGCTAATGGAAGTGCAAACTCAAAATAAGCTTTGGCAGCTGCTTTTTCCTCTGACTGTTTGGAATTTAGGACTAAATTCTGTTTGCATGTTCACCTTTTGATCTCTCATAACTTTTAGAAGTATTGGTTTTGGCAGTCGATACAAGAGAGAGAGAGATGTTCTCTCTGTGATAGCTAATTGGTAAAGAAAGCTACTTTATATGTGCAATTCATTATCACGCAAATACACTCACATTGACCTGATATTATGATCAATAAGTGGTGAACATACATGTGTGAACTGGCTTTCATGTCACTAGATTATGTGCTAGTCAATCCATCCGTTGGTAGGCCTCTAACGAATGTTTCAATGCTTTCACTCTTTCAGTTTTCTAACTTTGCCATAAGTTATCACTGCAGCACCCATTTTAAAGTAAAGATGAACTCAGTTTGAAAATAAGAGAATCTGTACTGCAATGACATTTCTCCAAAGGCCACTCAGGATCCTTCTCACATCTGCACAAACATCTGCCAGGCAGGCATTTCCGCCAAGCCTGACATATTAACATCTCTGCTTGATTTATGGCCTGCTAGTAGCTTATCAGACCCTATCTCAGTGCTCAGAAATTAACATAATGCTTGCCCCAACACCTGCTAGAAGTGTTATGACTTAAGAAGGATTGGGAAGCAATTTGGCTTTAGGAAAGCAAACTATGTGTGAACTAACCACAAAATATTTTATTGAATTCCTGTTAAAGGCTTCCAGAGGTAACATGACATAACAAAAATACAACAGAGCTTCTTGGTAGCACTATATCTGCTCCCTGTTTGTGCAAGAACTGACATGATGGAACAAGCAATACTATTATGAAATAGCTATGTAAGACTGCTGTGTGTACACACAAAAGCACACAGAGAGAAAACCCCACATAGATATGAAAATAGATTTAAGCACCAGAAGCAGGTGTAGGCTTGAGAATCACAAGCCATGCTTAAAACAGAGCTGTAGTCAGGTGGCATAATATAAACGTTTGTGCACGTAATGGACTTAGACGGAATAGTGTTTGAATCAGTGGTGGGAACCAAGATACAGATGATGCTAACAAACTTTTATTAGTGTGTGTGTGCACACATACACACCCACAAAAACGCTCTCTTCAAATAAGCCTAGAAAATATCAAGATCTGAAAACTTTCAGGGCTACTTTCTCTTTTAGGGAATTAGGGAATGAGCAATGTGCTCCAAGGATGTTTCACTGTGTGCATGAAGCAGCCCTGGCTCAGAGAAGGGGGCAGTATGGAGAAGACAGAGAAATGCTATTGGGTGACTGGGAGAAGGCAGAATTACTCAACACCTACTTTGCCACTGTCTTCACCCGAAAGGAAAGCAGTGCCCAACCTGGTGATAACAGAACAATGCAAGGAGGGAGCTGCAGCCTAACACAGGAAAAGAGGTTGTAAGGGAACACCTAGCCACTATTAATGAATTCAGATCTTCAGGGCCTGGTGAGCTGCAGTACCAAGAGTACTAAAGGCGCTTGCTAATGTAATCTCAGAGCCTTTCTATAATCTCTGAGAATTCTTGGAGAACAGGCGAGGTCCCTGAAGACTGGAGGCAGGCAAATGTTGTCCCCATCTTCAAAATAAGGGGGGAAGAAAACTCAGGTGTAAACTACTGGAACCAATGGGATCCAAGTTACAAGATTCCAGCTAAACCTCAGGAAGAACTTGCCAAGAGTAGGAGCTGTTCAACAGTGGAACAGACTGCAAGAAGTAGGGCACTCTTCTTCCTTGGAAATTTTAAAGCAGAGGTTGGCTGGCCATCTGTCATGGATGATTTAGTTGGGATTCCTTCATTGCAGGGGGACTGGACTGAACTAGACTACCCTCGGGGTCCATTTCAACTCTACAAGTCTGTGATAGCATGTTTAGAACATCATTTTTGCACAAAAGATCTGCTGCAAAATGGCAAATTAGTGTGGTCTTATTTTTACTTCTTTTTTTAACTTATAAATAAAATATGCCAATCTTGGACTGGGAACCAGTAGATATTTTGAAACGATTGGTAATTTTTGTGATTATATTGCCAACGTTTACAGATGTATGTCTACAGGTTTTTTTTTAATTTCAATGGAAAAAGCAGCTATGATTCATGTCAATGGGTGCGCATAAAGATTAGTTTTCCTCCAATGAAGAGAATGTGAAAGGATTCCACGTTGTGGAACTTCTCTGGTCAGTTTGCCACATGGGAATCAGAACACTTACGGTTTTGCAAATATTGCTGTGATCATTTGTACATATGTATCTTGAAGTTTTATGGCTACTCCGTAGTTTTGAATGAAAGTTGCAGGAATTGTTAGTGCTTAGTTTCTGGAATATGCAGCATTCAAAATGTTCTCAAAATCGAGTTTTTGCTAAACTAGAAGCTGAGCTGAATCCCAATCAGTTTTCAAAATATATTATTTCTTTCATACTAAACAGTTGGTACAATAAGGTAAATGAAATTACATTCTTGTGTACTTCCAATCTCCTGGAAATGACTTTTTAATTATCTTGCTAATTACATAGTGTAATTGCATTGCACAAAGATACATGCTGGAAGTTGAAAAGCTCTTGAGTGATTAAAATTGCCGAGGACAAATTAAATTTCTTTCTTTTTTTTAGAGTCCTTAATATCCATTTATATTTACTATTCATACAACGAACTTAAACATTTATTTAATTCTGATAAAAGAACTTCAACACAACCCCCAAAATCCCAAGAGTTTGATCTTCTGCTATTGAGCTAATTTCAAACCATTGTTTATAATTCCTAAATACATAGCTGTGCGATAAGAGCTTGTGACATAGGTAGCTGAACATTGCACTGTTTTTGGCTGACAAATCCTACATTGATGTAGAAGATAATTCTGTGTAATGGTGCATGGATTGTCATTGCTATGTATGAGAGTCTATGCTGGAAGGAGAGTCCACCAGCTTTCAAGGGAGTCCGTTCCACTGTTGAACAGCTCTTGCTGTTAGAAAGTTTTTCCTGGTGTTGAGTCAGAATCTCCTTTCTCGTAACTTGAACTTTGGATCCTTCTCTTCCCAAGCATGAGAAAACAAGCTTGCTCTGCCTTCCATGTGACAGCCCAAAGATATTTGAAGATGGTTATCATACTCTCCTCTCGGTCTCCTCTTTTCCAGGCTAAACTGCTGGGATAGTTCAGTAGAGCATGAGACTCTTAAATCTCAGGGTCACAGGTACAAGCCCCACATTGGGCAAAACATTTCTGCATCGCAGGGGGTTGGACTAGATTGGCTTTGTGGTCATTTCCAACTCTATAGTTTTATGATTCTATAAAACATGCCCAACTGACCACTCAGTAGTTCCTTAAATCTTCTTCTTTTGCCCTTTTTGAAGATGGGGACTACATTTGTCCACCTCCAGTCTGCAGGGACCTCACCTGTTCTCAAAGAAATCTCAAAGATTATAGATGAAGGCTCTGATATTACATTCACAAGCTCCTTGGGTGTAGCTCATTGGGGCCCTGGAGATTTGAATTCATTTAAAGTAACTAGATGTTCCCTTACAACCTCTTTTCCTATTTGTGGCTGCAGCTTCCTTCTGGCATCATTAGTTCTGCTATTGCCAGGTTGGGCACTGCAAAGAACCTACCACAGTGGTACCTCAGGTTGCAAACGCTTCAGGTTACAGACTCTGCTAACCCGGAAGTAGTACCTCGGGTTAAGAATTTTGCTTCAGGATGAGAACAGAAATCGTGTGGCAGCGGGAGGCCCCATTGGCTAAAGTGGTACCTCAGGTTAAGAACAGTTTCAGGTTAAGAACGGACCTCTGGAACAAATTAAGTTCTTAACCCGAGGTACCACTATACTTGCATGTTCCTCCTCTTGCTTCAAACACAGCCGAAGAAATCTTTATAATTATTTTTAACCTTTTCCCCCAAGCCTGAGCTTCTTTCTGAGCTTTGCCCCACCCCGGACATTCCCCCTGCAACTGTTGGCTATGTGTGCATACTCTTCCTTCGTGATTTCCCTTTCATTTCTTAATACATGCCCTCCTTCAATATCACCTCATCTGTAAGCTCCTTATGCAGCAACACCTCCCACTTTTCTTTCTTGTTGGAATTGTCTGCATTTGTGCCTTCATTATTTCACCTTTAAGAAATACATAGGGCAGGGAAATACTATTAGGCAGGGGAAAGTGGGAAACAGATTCACATCAGGTACCTAATGGTGAACAAGGGCTGAGGATAGTGTTGTCCATGCTGACTTCTTAGGCATGGGAATGTGCTTTACAAAAGCAGTAGAAAGCACATACTGGGTAGGGATAACTCAAACAGTAATTAAAATTAAGTTTCCTGTTAACAGCTGTAGCTTTCTAACCTGGGGCCAATATGTTTTTTTTTTAAGCTAAAACCATAAATATGTAGGTTATTTGTACATGTGGCCTCTTCACATGTAGATTTCGAAGAGACTGTGGGGGTCGTCTAGTCTGACCCCATGCAGGAATCTCTTGCCCAATGTGGGGCTCGAACCCACAACCCTATGATTATGCTCTTATGCTCAACCGACTTGAGCTATCTTGGTGCGCATATATTGGCTAAAACGAAGTTGCTGTCCCATCATCATTTAATAACAATAATGATCTTCCTTATAACCCTGCCCCCTCCAAATCTGACTGATACTAATTCACTGTACAGTGGTGCCTCGCAAGACGAAATTAATTCGTTCCGCAAGTTTTTTCGACTTCCCCACAGGGCTCTCCAAGCTGCGGATAGCAGCCTGCTGCCCCGCACGAGGGGCGCTCTTAAGCAGAGCGCCCCTCGCGCGCGGTAGACATTCACAGCTTGGGGAGCCCTGCGGGGAACTCTTCTGAAGGCTGGAGGCGGGAGAAGGGCTTTTCTTCCCACCGCCAGCCTTCAGAACAGCCTTCTGAATGTTGGCGGTGGGGAGGAAAAACCCTCCTCCCACCGCAAGCCCCGGGAAGAGAGGAGAAGCTGCGCGCCTTCTCCTCTGTTCCCGGACCTCCCACCGCAAGCCTTCAGGACAGGTCCGGGAACAGAGGGGAAGGCGCGCAGCTTCTCCTCTCTTCTCCTCTCTTCCCGGGGCTTGCGGTGGGAGGAGGGTTCCCCGCTGTCCCCGGAGATTTCCCTATGGGCTTTCGTTTTGCGAAGCAAGCCCATAGGGAAATTCGTCTTGCGAAGCCGCTAAAAAATCGGAAAACCCTTTCGTCTTGCGGGTTTTTCGTTTAGCGAGGCATTCGTCTTGCGGGGCACCACTGTACTTGCTTGAGAAGGGAGATCTACATTTTGTGTTGTGAAAGTGAATCGGAATATTTAAAGCTTATTACCAGCCTCAATATGAACCAGCAGATGTGTGAGCTAGCGCATATTTACTACTCTTTAAAAAACCAGTTAATACTGTACACACATTAGTACACATTTGAAAACTATTCTAGAGGTCAGTGCTTATCAGGTTACAAAGATCTAGAATGAGAGTTTTGTGAAGCTGAGGCAGAGGGAGCTAACCTCAAGAGAATGGGCTTTGAGGCATCTACCATTAACTTCAAGCAGTTACCTCAAGACATTATTCCCTTGCATATCTAGAGCACCAGTCCTTTCTTTGGTGCTATAATCACATAATTCCTACTTGATTCAGAGTCAGAAACAGTTAATAGCAACACGTTTTGTTCCTGCTTAACACACAGCAGATTCCTTAGGGGGAAACAAAGCAAGCTGGCAATAAAACTGCAACATATATGATATAGATGGATTAGGCAACAGCTTGTACTCGTTCACAAGAATGAATTTTCCTTGGACATCTGTGGTGGGCTGTCTGAAACAGGCTCTGGGCTTGACTCTGGGCTCAGAAGGCAGTCCATTTTCTCGTCCATTTGGGGAAGCGCTTGCCTAGTGGTTCCACCTTCTGCTTTCCGGTTCAGTTGGATGACTGTGACCTTTGACTGGCAGGTGGTTTCTCCGTCAGCCGCTGAAGCAGGTTGGCAGTGGAAAAGCATCAGAAAGCATTTGTAGAACTGGAAAACAAAAATACCCAACCAGTTTCATTTTGCTAAGCTGCAATTATCAGGTTACAAATTAGGATAAAGATTCGTGCATTTAAAAAGTTAAGTGAAGATTCCGATTCTGCTGTTTACATTGCAATTCACCCTTTCCCAAACCTTTTCACTTTGGAGCCTTTGAAGAACGTGCTGCATCAACTCTGGCACCTCACAGCTCGTTCCTCCCTCAGTTTGAGTGCCAGAGCACAATGGCCCTCAAATTGGTCCTGGGCGATGTACTTTATTGGCTCGAATATAAGCCGCACCTGAATATAAGCCACACATTTAAAAGTCATGGGGGAGGGGGAGAAAAAAGACAATAACCGAATATGCCACTCCCTTCCTCACTTTCTCCCTTCCTGGCCTTGGGGGAGAGGGTGGGGGAGTATGTGTGGGGCGGGTGCCGCTGTGCTGTGCTCCTGCCGCTGTTTACCCCGCACTCCTGGCTGCATACTGGATTCTTTTTGTAAGGTCATTAATATAAGCTGCACTTTAACTTTTCACGGTCGGAATTTGGGGAAAAGGTGTGGCTTATATTCGGGCCAATACGGTAATTTGATATATTGCCTAGGCCTAATGCTGACCCCACTGGGCAGAATGGAGCCTCCTTGACTTCAATAGGAAGGAAGGCCAAGTTAAACATAATACAGCCAGACACGATAGCATTGGTTAGCATTTTGCCACGTTGGCTCTAACCTGCAAATCACCCTCTGAGAGCAGCTCCTCGTCTTGGGCAAGTTGGCCCTGGAGCAGACAGGATGTCATACAAGTCACTGACTGGCTTGGTTGTCGTGCCTCACAGTGTGCAATGCCAGAGGAGCAAGGTGGTGTTACAGGCAAGAGAGGCAGTTCCTGAACCTTAGGAAAAGCCACGGCTGCTGCTTTCTGCTTCTTTAGCTTGGAGCCCACCTTAAGAGAAGACTGGGGGTTAAAGGCCATAGGGGAGGGGGCTTATCTGGCTCCCTGGAGGACTTGTGAAGTTTAGCAGAAACTGGTGGGTGGTAGGACTGGGAGCTCAGGGCTTGCCCAACCAAAGAGTAAGTAGGGCTGGCCGGGAACATCTTTGTCCATTGAGGCAGAAGCTCTAGGAAAGGCTATCGTGGCACAGTAGCACCCAAATGTATTCCCTAATTCACAAGCTGAGATTCCTGCTTGATGACTCTCGAGGCTCCTTCCAACTCTACAACAGGAGGGAGGGAAAGCAGTAGCAAAAAGGGGGGGGGGACAATGAAAAGAGGCAGCTTGAAAGGAGAAACAACAGTGCTATCTACCCCTTCACCATTTATTTTTTTTAAAACAGAAGGAGGAGAGAAAAATGAAGGCTGGAATTAATTCACAGGAGCAGCAGAAAAACTCACAAGAACAGAGGAGCTATGAGAAAGGGAATTTGGTTGAGGTCAATGGCAATGGATCAACTCCTGTTGTCTTGATACTACTGGTGCATTTCCTGTTCTTGGTCACCAGGTGGCAGGCAGAACCCACTCAACAGCCCTTTGTCCAAAGAAAATATATTGATTCAGCACCACCACATGCTAGAGATGATCAGTAATTTAGCAAACAGAACTGGACTTGATTTTTGCATGTGCAATAATTAAAAAGGAACCTAAGTTTGGAAACTTATTCTGGCATTTTTAAATACCCTAAATGTTTCCTCTGTTTTCAGGGATTCTCATCATGATGTCCATGTGCAGCGAAGTCCATGTATACGAATACATTCCTTCAGTCCGGCAGACCGATCTCTGCCACTACCATGAACTCTACTATGATGCGGCTTGTACCTTGGGGGCTTACCACCCGCTGCTTTATGAGAAACTGCTGGTGCAGAGGATGAACAGAGGCTTCCAGGAAGATCTGTACCGGAAAGGAAAAGTGATTTTGCCAGGGTTCAGGTCAGTGAAATGCCCTGGATGGAAGTGATTCCCATACAACACTAAGAAAGGATATTTCTAGAACAAAGTGCAATAAGGTGCTGCTGTCGTACTAATAAACAACAAAGAAATACTTGAAAAAAAACCGGATCCTAGACCAATCTAGTCTTGAGTCTATAAACTGTAATTAAGTAGCAGGCTTGGGGGAAGTCCTTGCTTCCGAGGCCTGAGTATTTATTATTGCTTTGAAAATAGGTTTTGGGGTTTGTTTTGGTTTTTTTTTTTTTTTTTTTAAAGGCTTGCTTTTTGAGAGATGCAAACTATGGTGAAGGTAAAATACTGTGAGGATATATGTGCCAGAAATCATCAAGCAGTTATACCACATGTGCCCAATTGCAGTCCTTTAGACAAGGCAGATTAAACACGAAGCCTAACCTAGTGAAGCAGTCCTTACAATCAAATAAAAGCAAACTTCAGCTATATTTTTCACAGCATCTTTTAAGATTTTCCTCTCTTCCCTCTTATAAAAAGTGCCAGATGTTTACTGAATACAATGAGCCATGTTTTCGTTTTATTTAAACTGTTCTGGTGGCTGAGCTTGGAACCCTAACCTTAAAACACTGGTGCTGGACTTTTTTAACATGTGTTAAGACATATTTGGTCAAATACATAAATTGGTAGCATGCACAGGAAAGGTTGAACAGAAAACCACCACCTGGGTGTTTCAGAAAATAGCATATTGAAATTTGTTTCCGTGCCAACGTGCTGGCACCAGTGTCCATATTAGAACAAATATATTTTTTGACCTTTTATGTGGGGCTGAATTGCCACACATTCATGTACGCAGGCCTGCAGGCTGATTCTCATTCATCATGCCATGACAACTCCCTCCAAACACCCTCATGACAGCTACTGTAGTCAGGATGAAAAGTCTTACCTGCAGATGAGCCATCAAGGGATTGTGTGACAATCACAACCCACAAGCAAACAACACAGCTTATCTGTAGAAAGCAGTTGCTTTCTAATGCTTTGTTTCCTCTACCACCTGTGTGGATGTGTCAGGATGCTGTCACTGGCTCCCGGCAGTGGTTGCCCAGGAAAGTATAAAGACAAGGAAAAGTTTCTTACAGTCCTTTTTTATTCCAAACTTTACAGAGAGAGGCTATAGAACCCAGCCTCTTGGATAATGGCGTTGTCCCAAGTGAATCTTCACACACCCCAATCTCTTCCACTTCCTCATTCATCATCATCATCTTCTCTACAGGTATCGCTAAGTGCCCTCTGTCTTGGAGCTCTTTGCTCTCCAACTTTTAAGGCTCGCTGGGTTCTGGGAGATGGCGGGTCTGGAATGCTTTCTAGTGACATGTCAACCACCTCTCCCATTATTTCTCAGCTTTTCCCCTCATCTGCCTCTGAGCTGTGACCACCCCCCCACACACCCCCGTTGAAAATCGATACTATCTTCCTCTTCCTCCTCCCTGGAAGGTTCAGGATGGGAAGGCGGTCTCCACCATTCTTCCTCCTCTGCCCAGTCCCTGACAGGATATTAGACTAGAGATCTTCAGCAGCCTTTTCCATTTTAGTTTTCTTTCGCTGTCCCAGAGCCCCAGCTGCAGCGCTATTCAGGGGTAAGTGTCAGGAAGAGAGGTTGGGGCAGAGGGCAGCAGGGCTTGTAGTCTTCTGAATGTTCACTACCACTGCAGTATTTATTGGCAAGCCAAGTCAAGGGGAAGCGAGTGAACAGAAGAGAGGAGCTTTGGGGTTGACAGAAAGTAGTAAGAAGAGAAGAGGGAATTCATCAGGTTATCTTGTGAGCCAAAGATGCAGTGAGATGCCAAACCCTGTAGGTTCTTGTTGTTAAGAGCGGAGAGTCAAAATTCTGGCCCAGAAATATTCAAGCAATGCTTCTGCATTTGCAACATTCACTTTCACCCCCACCCCCAAGTTTCTAGCAATAGGTAGCAAGATCTTGATTCTACTTCTAGGTCTTAAGAATGTAAAGACAATTTAGCTGGATCAAGCTTGAAGGCCTATCTCATCTTGCATTCTGGTTCCAGCAGTGGTCAATTAGATGCCTCTGTGGAGGTTTGCAAGAAAGGCATAAAGGCAGTGGGCTTACTCTGTCACTTGTCCCCAGCCTCTTGACATTGACAATATCTCCAAACACAGAGCATGCATTGGGCTGCTGTGTCAACCTGCTGTGTGTCACTTATCTGCCTGTCTAATCTTGTTTCCGAAGGTGGTGTTCATCTTCCACATCTTATTTTTCCCCCAACGATATTTTTTTTTTTAAAGTGATGAGTTCCATAATTTAATTCAAAGGAGGATGGATCAGGTCTCCCCCTTCAGGCCTACATAAGACTCCTGTCAAATGCAAACTCTTTCTTGCAAAAGACTGCTGAGCACCAACAGAGACGTTCTATAATCTTTCACCTTGTTGTCGTGGAAGGTTAGCCCTCCAGGTGTTGGGAGTGCAGCTTCCTTCCTTCCTTCCTGTTGGCCATGTTGGATGGGGCTGATGGGAGCTACCGTCCAACAAAGTCTAGAGATACACATGTCCCCCATCCCTGTTGTGTTTGCTCAATCAGAAGTATCCCAGTAAAGGAAAATATAGTGCACATATCTCATTGCTTAGGCTCTTTAAAAAAAAATATTACCCAGCTGGGGAGGGGGAGAGAGAGAGAGAGTTTGCATCCGTGCTTGTATGCATATGTTTCTGCTGTATTCTTAACAATAACCACCTGCCTGAGGCATAATTCAATTTAAACAAATAATTGTGTTGGGTTCAGCATAATTTAACCATGGCTTAACTTAACATCCCATTTGTTTCAGTGGGAGCTAATCTCATTATTGCTAACACAGCAACACACACCAAATACTGGATCATAGGAGTCAATTCCTAGGGGCCGAGGTCCCTTCACCACACCCCATAAAATATCGGAGGGGGCTGGGCCCCACCCAAAGTTGATGGGCATTGCCATTCATATAGTGTGTGTGTGCCATGTCATGTGATCCATTATGTAGGGTGGGGCTTGCCTAGGTTCCCCAGTATTTTATTCAAGTTGGCACCCCTATACTGGATACTTTTCTGAATAGTGCCATTTTAATCAAGTTTTATCTAAGGATTCAACTGCTTAGACATTCCTTCAAGAACCTTAAATTAGTGGTGGCCATGTGGTATCTTCTTAAATGTAACTTAGAAGCACTGCTTGTCTCCAAACTGAGGTCTAGTACAAACCCAGGGATGCCACCAGAGATCCTGAGTCAACCTTCCAACAAAGTCTGGTTTTCCCTCTTGCCATTTAAGTTCTCCTAACTCAACCACTTCACAATCGAAACTGTAGTTGTTTATTCCACTGACTTCAGCAGGGTTCGAATTGGAAACTTTAAAAATATTATTATTGGTTCATCTTCTGATAAGTGTTCACTTTGCAAAATTCCACAGATGAAGAATAATGCATTTTACTTCAGTGTTGAAGGGAGATGAGAGGGGAATAGGAAGAAACAGGAGGGGAACTTCCGATTTTGTTTTTTAAAAGTTGCAAGTGAAAGAAAGAAAGAAAGCATTAGCAAGTGATAGCTGATTGAAAGTTCAGACTGTTCAGTTTAAGACAGTAAATGAATGTGTATTAGATGTTAAATAGAATTTTGTATGTTTTTAGGCCACCTTATTATATATATATAGATATATATATAACAGTGCATTTTTAATCTATATCAGAATTATAAATGTTCAGTAAATGTCTGCAACTCCTACTTGAAGTCAGTGAGAAATCTCACTTTAAAAAAGTATGAAGTCTGTTTAAGCCTTTGCTTCTTCTTCTTTTTACAAGTTAAAAAAAACAAAAAAGCAAGGGTTGCTGGGAGAAGTTAGTTTTGATTGGCATAAATATGTTGAAAGCTTCACACTTTCTCTGCACTGATGGCTGTACAGTTGAAAAGTTGCACTCAACACCTTGGGGTAAAGCATACTTGTTTTCTGTTATTATTATCTGTCATGATCTACACTTTCCACTGTGAATTTTTTAACGTGGTGCTCTCTTAATTTTTTATGCATAACGCCTTCAGAGGGTCACTTTGAGGTGTTCTCATGTTTGTTACAGGGAAATTGATCTATATACTGTTGAGCCAATCTTTGTTTTGCTAGCAAAAACAAAAACATTCATCTCTTGTTGTTTCTTCCATGGTCATGTGTGACTTGGAGGCATGGCCAGGTACATGCTTCACCTTCTCAGTTTTTCCCCTCTGCTTGCTACCAGAGTTACTCGTGTTGAGTTCAAAAGCACTGAATGTGGCACTGGGCACAAAATCCAGCTTCCAGCGACTTTTATCATTTAATTTTTTTAAAAAAAGAGGTGCTTTGTAGCCTGTGTGGCTGGCAAAAATATCCCAACAGTGTTGAGCATTGCCTCCTCCAAACTCAGAGAAGTCAAGAGGCAGTGCTTTAAAAAAATATTATAGGAGCCTAGGGCAAGGCTTCAAGTACCCAGTTTTCTTCCTTGCAGAATCAGATTAAAAATATGGAAATTAAGGAAATCATGCACCCTTGTTTAATTAGCTGACACACAAATCACAGTATCCAGCTTTTCTCTGCACAGAATCCAGGTTATTTTGCAGGCCAATTTCCCCCTGCACATATTCTTTTGCTCAAAGATAAGTTCCACTGTGTTCAAATGGATCTTGCTCCCTACAGGTGCATATAAGACTGCAACCCTCACATGGCACCTGGGAGTAAGCCCCATTAAACTCAGCAAGGCTTACTTTCAAGTAGATGTAGGGTAGTTCTGTCAATTAGCCTTGTGGCAATCGCACGGCTAGTTGGGAGATGGGAAGTGCCTAGTTTCCACTGAATTGCGTAAATAGCAATCCTAACCCCACTTAACTTGGAGTAAGCCCCATTGAATTCACTAGGACTTACTTCTGAGTAGGCTTGGTTAGGGTATGGCCACAACAGCTCTGCCCACCCCCCACACCAGACAAAATACTTAAATTGTGACACCCTATTGCCGTTGAGTAGGCCCTGTGGCGGTGTGAGCTCTCATCCCTAAGTCAGAGGAAACATTTATGGGTGTTACGCTCATCATGCAAAAATATTTGAAGTGTTAGTAATGAAAGCTGCAAAATGCTCCACACTTGTTAAAAATCACCCTTTCTAAAGTGGATCATTAAATATAAATGGAGGTTTTTGAAAATATTGCCCTAAATAATTCTAGCTAGGAGTTGTTCTTTTGATTTTGTTCAACGAGGTTTTTCTATCCCTAAATTCAACTCTGACTTCATTAATTTCAGAGTGCCTTGTCTTGGACAGATTGCAATCCATAATTTTCTTAACAAGGTCCCCATCTTTCTTTCTCTCTCACACACAAACCATACTAGGGTAGTTTTACATGTGCTGAAATTGAAGACAGACAAGGTTATGACTGGGCCTTCCGCATTTTCTTCTTAAATTATTTGAAAGTTCAGCTGCTTACATGGCATGCAAATTTGGAGTAAAGATCAAGTGCACCTATAGAAGGAAGGATGGGATATAAAAATAAATGATGATGATTGTATTTATTTATTTATTTTTAAAAAGGAACCAACCTCTTTCCCTCCCTTCCTTATACTTTGCAATTTGAAGATAAAATACTGAAAATGGCGTGAAATTACAGGCACATTTCAACGAATTTTAAAATCTCATATAGAGACATTTGCAGCCATAAAACTGCAGCTTTCTGTGCAAAGAGAACATCTGGATTAACTGTTTATATAAGTACCTCATGTCTGTTGAAGGTTTATTTAAATAACCGCCCTGAGATCTTTGTGATGGAAGGTGGTGTATGAATTGCATAAATTAAATAAAAATAAAATGCATTTTTATATCGCAGGTTTCCACTCTGTAACATGGCAACATAATTTGAACCTCTGTTGTTACATGGCCAGCTGTGTACATGCCTTATATTCACACATATCATCTCGTTTTCTAAAGCTGTAGTCACCGAGCTACTCAAATAGAAGACTGTGTACTTTTTAAATAGCCTTGAGAATTATTTTGTATGATAATTTTTTAAGTGAATGTGCACTCTTCAAGAAACGAAAGCTTGAGATTTTCCAGGAGTCGCATTTTTAAAAACAGTGTTTATATACATTTTAACACTTTTGTATTTTCTATTTTGGTTTTATATATTTTTATGTATGCACAGTGTACAGATTTTTCTTGTAAATAAAGTTTGTTTTTGTTTTTTATTTGATTGGATGCCTCAGTCTCTCATTATTTAACATGAGGGGATTAAAATATGTATCTTACAAAACAAATGTTGCCATTAAGGAACTAACTTGTAGGTAAAGATAAAGGGACCCCTGACCATTAGGTCCAGTCGTGACCGACTCTGGGGTTGCGGCACTCATCTCGCTTATACATTCCGAAAATAAGCTAGGTATTAGTCTCCAAGCTACTTTTGATGAATAGCCTTGTGAGAAGTGACCTATCCCTGAGACCTACCGTATTTTTCGCCCTATAGGACGCACCTAGTTTTTTGGGGGTGGAAATAAAGGGGGGGGAATATTTCCCCCCCCAGGCACGGGGCTGGCGCGGGGGAAGCCTGCTATCCACAAGCCTAGGGAGCCACACCTGTCTCCCCAGGCTTGCAGAGAGCTGCGCGAAGCCCGGGCGCGCTGAAGAGCGCCCGAGGCTTCGGAATGCAGGCAGCTCTGCGCAACCTTTGGGAGTCCGGCGCGGCTTGGCGCCGGGCTCCCGAGGGTTGCGCAGAGCTTCCTGAAGCCTGGAGAGCGAGAGGGGTCGGTGCTCACCGACCCCTCTCACTCTCCAGGCTTCAGCGAAAGCCTGTATTCGCCCCATAGGACGCACACACATTTCCCCTTCATTTTTGGAGGGGGAAAAGTGCGTCCTATAGGGCGAAAAATATAGGGTAATTTGATTCCCTCCTGCCACAAGTTACAGAACGGGGGGAAAGGCAAGTGTGAGCAAAAAGATCTATAACTGCTAAGGCATACTGAATTTTTAAAAAACTACTAATTCACAGACCTCGCAAAGGAAGCTCTGTGTTTAAGAAGGCTTCCACAAGCTAGCCTTAAAGGTTTCCTAAAGACTGTTGGCATCGCAAGACTTAACAGCTACCTGGTGTGCTCAAAGGCATGGATAAAGTGTACCAGATCTTGTGCTCCTCAAAAAGACCTCTCTGGAGTAGAAGTCAAGTCCAAATGGGTAAAGGAACACCATTTCCCTCAGTAGAGACCTAAATGATCTAGGCTTATTGGATGAGCATCATCTCACTCACTCTGCCTTCACAGCTCTTAACATCTTATAATCTCTACTTCCATGGCCTTAAATAATACATGGACATTATCATGGCACCAAGCTATTCAGAATGGATAACACACACATGCTTAAAATTACAAGGAAAGCCATTCCCCACACCCCAATAATTTTTACATGGTCTTTAAAAAGATAAAGGCCATAGCTTCTAGTTTTCATGTTGCACTAAATGTAAATGTCTACATTTTATTTCTGAGTACATGCAACTGACTGGTTGTTCTACAGTACTCTTTTCAGTAAGAGCTGTAGTACAAAGGTTAATTTGAAGGGGCACAAGCTTTTTAAATGCCAGTCGTACAACCTGTAGCCCCAGTCACTTTTTCTGAGATCTGAATGGCTCTGCAAAAGGTCTTCAATCCATTCGTTTGTCATCAAACATTAAGAATACCCAGGCTGAACCCAATTAGAATACCTAAGCTGAATCCATAGTCAACTTTGTGATTGTACAAGGTCCTAATAGTCCAGCTTTGCAGACTGCACACTTGCATGCAGGTTTCATCAACAAATCTGATGCCCAACAAATCGCTATTAGTCAACTGCTGATTTATCATTTCTGTTTGTGAACTTATAAATCCGTCTATGTATGAATGTCAGAAGCAGTAATTCATGAATGCACAATTTTAAGTCAACGCCATGTGTTTGAGATGATGGTGGGAACCCTGTAGCCCTCAAGATGCTCTTGGGACAATCCCACCCACCATCCCTGACCCACCATTAATGCTGGCTGGCAAAAACGGAAGTTGGAAGTCCAAGAACATCTGGAACATCTGGAAGTTCTCCATTCACTGCTTTTAAGAGAGAAACTATGAAGGGTGTGTCTGGACTGCATCTATGCCAAATGTTTCCACACTTCTGCTTCCAACAATTTAGCCAACACTTTATTGATTTGTTGCCTGCCCTTCACCCAAAGGTCCCATCATTAAAACACAACGTTAACAACAACAGAACAACTTGTAACCATAAAAAATAAGGCGGGTCCTAACAGTATATACCCAAAGTGTCCAAAGAGGTGCATCTTCAGCACCTTCCTTCAGAAGCCAGATACACCTCTGTGAAGATGGAGTTCCACAGCTTAGGGGTTGCCATGGAATGCCCTCTCCTGGACCGCCACCCTCCCCCAAGCCTCTGAGGGTAGAGACACTACCCAAAGGGCCCCAATCTGAGCACTTGAGCTAGTCTGATGGGAAGGAGGCAGTCTCTCTGATATTTGGGACTTCAAAAGGGCCTCTCAAGATGGGGAAGCTCTGAGGAGAGCTCTGTGCTCTCTCTCTATTCCCCAACAAAACTCACTTGGGAGGATAATGTTGATGCAGCGGTCCCACATTCCCAATAATCCCCTTGTTTGGGTATTCCGCTAAAGGAATCCAGCTGTTGTGGATCCTGTCCAATGCCCTGCTGCTTGCTAGGGCTATGGCATGACCCCCAGTGACATCAGGGGAAGCTTCCAGGTGTATTTGCATCAACAAGCTCCTCCCACTGGTTGTTAACCTTAGGATGACTCCCCGCTGCCCGGGGTGGAGTCATGTATAGATTGTTTGATCCAGTGCCTAAGCCAATGCCACTCACATGCTGTAACCAATAAAGTTGTGGCCTTCTTTAGCCCATTAACCTAAATATACATGTGTCCCTATGTCTTATTTATCTCAAAGCGGGTGGCGGGTCCTTGACTCACAATGAAGGGAATGGCAGCTGCTGGCTCTTGCTTCCACCAACACGGTCATCATTTGCCGCCTTTCAAATTCTACTCCCCTTCTAATTTTGCTGCCCCTAAAATTCTGCCACCCTAGGCAGCTGCCTGATGGTTAAAACTGGTTCTGCTCCCAGACTGGGGCTAGATATGATTGCCAGGGGCCTCTAGTGACATCCTAGACATTTTTCCATATAATCAAGGATAGCTTCAGAAGTGAGCAATAGAATAAATAATTGTGTTTGTTTCCATAATTTATATCTTGTCCTTTGATGCGTGGGCACACTCAGGGTGGCTTGCAAACCTCCAGATACATTTATAGCCATTATACCAGCCGTTAATTTGATAATAAAGTGGATTCCTAATGTTTTCATTACGCATGCAACAGACATTATGCTGTATTTGTGATGCTCTGTTACGTTTTATCGTTTTGTATTATTTATTGTTTGTAAGCTGCATTGAGATTCGTTTGAATCAAAAGTGCCATAGAAATACAATCAATCAGATCAAACATTGTGACAAGCTAACTTTAAACTTAACTTCTGTGCTCTAATGAAAAGTAGCATATCCCAGGGCGGAAGGTCCTCCTAACTAAGGCAAAGTTTCCTTGAAAAATGTCCGTAAGTAATTGTTGGCAGACCCAAGGACTTCTAACATACAGCTTGAAAGAGAGCACTTCACCTAGCTCCTTATCCAACAATACTATGTCAGAATTATTTAGCCAAGCAAATTATGATTGATGGATACAGAATGACATATGCCCATAGGCCAATCTTCAAGTCATCATTTCAACATCCAGCTTCAATTGGAAATGCATTTATTAATGGCAGCGTTTGATAAACAAGATTAGAATACTGTTTCTATAAGAGAAAGTAAGGTTCATTCCAACACTCTAATTCTACGATTCCGTGTGTAAGAGAGAGGGTGGGAGAGAAATAGAGGAGGGCAGGGACCTTGAGAACTGTTCCCCATGAACATTTATTATTATTATATATTTATTTGTAGCATCAGTATAGCACACTGAGCAGGGACACATCACCTGGCCACAGTTTTCTTCACTATGATCAGAGTGTGGTATTCCTATTTAAATTATAACAGTAATTTCTAATTCTGAATCTATAAATATGAGTTAGTATACACAAAGCAATGTTTTCCTTCCTCCTCTCTTTTGATGATGGATTTCCCTGAGTTGTGGGTGGGAAGGGAGTATGCAGGACTATTTACTGTTGTTTTGGGAATGATAATAAGCTGCTTCAGAGGTAATGTTTGCATGCGGGGGAAAGTACAGTGGTGCCTCGCAAGACGAAAAGAATCTGTTCCGCGATTCTCTTCGTCTAGCGGTTTTTTCGTCTTGCGAAGCAAGCCCATTGACAGCTTAGCGGATTAGCGCTATTAGCAGTCTAGCGGCTTTTAGCGATCAGCTGAGAAGCGGCTTATCAGCGGATCAGCTGTTAAGCGGCTTAGCGGCTTAGGAAAACGGCGGAAAAAGCAGAAAAAAACCCGCGGGAACTCGCAAGAACATTTTCGTCTTGCGAAGCAACCCCATAGGGAAATTCGTTTTGCGAAGCGCCTCCAAAACAGAAAACCCTTTCGTCTAGCGGGTTTTCCGTCTTGCGAGGCGTTCGTCTTGCGGGGCACCACTGTAGTCTGTTCTCATGTCAGCACAAATTTGGAAGATAAACAGGCAAACTCCTAAAAGTTTTTTAAGACTTCACACATTTTTAGTCCTGCCATTACCTTGAGATTCATCTTGAACGGTTAGAATGTAAATCTCCTTGGATGATAATGTTGAAAGAACAGTTTGTGTAGGAAGGATGTAACAAGTACAGCCATCCTGTGTGTGTTCTTGCATAACTATTACACACATCTGTGTGTTTTAATGTCAATTACTGTGCTTTCAGAATCAGTTTTACACCTCTTGGAGATGGAAAAGGAATAAAATTATAAGTGTGCTAGAAAAGAGTCATAAAGCCTGTAGGCTGTGGGAAGCAGCTAATTGGGTTATTAAATAGTGACTTAGCCACAGGCTGTCACACTATATACAAAACGAAAAATAACATTAAAAATACAGAATATAATTTTAAATTACAATGACAGGCATCAATTGAGAATAGCAGCATTTAAATATGAAATGCCAAACTTTTAAAAAATTAATTCCACAGACTATTAAAGCCATCACATTTTACAGCCTTGGTAGTTTTATAAAAATTGTCACGGTCAGATTAATTGAAACTTCTATTATAGCTCATTATGAATCAATCATCCTTTCAATCCAGGCCAGTGGTTGCCAAATGTTTTTCCTCCAATAGATCACTTGAAAATTGCTGAGGATCTTGACGCACAACTTAAATTATTATCATTCTTTTTTGTCTGTTGTAGCAATTGTAACGTGCTGTGCTGCACTGTGTGGTTTTTCAAATTGTATTTTCATTGTTTCTTAAATCTGGCCCTACTCATCATAGTCGTAGACATGCCTTAGATTTGGTGTTTACCTCTACATACATGGGTGACCTGAGACAAAGTTCCAGTAGAACAAAAGAAGTGCCATGGTCAGATCACTTCCTGATGCAACTAGACTTCTCTGTGACCCTTCTCCTCCACAGGGAGGTGGGAACCAATTCAAATGGTCTTTCCCACCACTTAATGAATCCAAATGGCTTCCAGAGATCCCAATCCAGAATGAGAGTCCTACACCTTGCAGTTAGTGGCCTGAATGGGCTGGAGAAAATGTACTTTTCCTCTGTAGTTGTACAGAAATACATATTGCACCCTTATATATACAGTGGTATCTTGGTTCTCAAACTTAATCCATTCCAGAAGTCCGTTCCAAAACCAAAGCATTCCAAAACCAAGGCGCACTTTCCCATAGAAAGTAATGCAAAATGGATTAATTTGTTCCAGACTTTCAAAAACAACCCCTAAAACTGCAATTTAACATGAATTTTACTATCTAGCGAGACCACTGATCCATAAAATGAAAGCAATAAACAATGAACTGCAGTCACACAATCAATCAGTAGCTGAACTGGGTTCCACGCAGTCACAAAAACAAAACAAAAAAGAGCCACAAAAATGCAAAATAAATAGCAAAAACAGACAGACCTCAGCGTAACACTCAAATCGGAAATGTGGCACTCAAATCGGAAGCACTCAAATCGGAAGCATAACACAAAACAGAGCACGTTCAGCTTCCAAAAAGAGTTCGCAAAGCGGAACACTTCCGGGTTTGCAGTGTTTGGGTTCCAAGTTGTTTGAGTATCAAGGAGTCTGAGAACCAAGGTAGCACTGTAAAGGGAGGGGATCTTACAGCTAAAATGGGTGAAGATGATGGTGAAGAAGATGACTATGAAAGGATGAATTATGCAACCTTTTTCGTTGTATCTCTCACTCTTCCTTTCGCCCTCTAGCCCTTACTAGTTTTTTTATTGTATTCCTCTTGGTGGAAGGTTGTCTTGGCTCGTTAGTGTGAACTTATTGTGCAGACTCCAAAGATAAGTAAATATTACATAATAATGAAAAAGAGATGAGATCACAGTTGCTACTGCTTTAAATAATATATGAGGTAGTGAAGCATTCTTTTCCTTGATTATCTGACTCTCACAGAAGAATTATTCTTACCAACAGCTCTTGGAAGTCTACATCCCATTTTCAAAATATACTTGCAAGACAAATGAAAGGGAGAGAGGAAATGAGGAGAATATAGTACATTTCAGCAGGTTTCTACCACCGTACTGCCACATCTTTTCAGCTAACTGTTCACATTTTTAAAAAGAATTATGATGATTGGATAATTTCTCTACAACCTGCCATCTTGAATAAGACTATAGGTTGCTATTGTTATTTTATATCCTTTTTACATTAGCGGTAAGATGTCTTGAGTAAAAACCTCCTCTAACGTTTATAAAATCCTAACATGCTGTGTTGAAATTCTAACATTTTAGAACCGGAAGTGAGGTAGCTATTTTTAAAATTATTATTATTTATTCAGTTTGTAGAATTCCCTTCATCTCAGGATTCATAGCATAAAAACACAAAAATACATAACGTAACGAATGAAACAATACCCCCCAAAATGATGTTCGTTAGATCTTTCCAGTATATAGATTTAAATATAACTTAACTGAATTCTGTAGGAACAGTGTGATAGAAATAGCTAACAGTGCACTCATATGAGCCATTGTACTGAGGCAAGAGTTCACAGGGGTGGGTTCAAGGTCTCAGCATTGGGCTGGAGCTGAGGACATGGTCTGTTGTGTTGTAACATTGCTGGGTGAGCCCAGTCTCACCACAAATACGGAAATAGATCTAGAAAGAAACTCACTTGGAGGAATCCTAGGTTTCCTCAAGGATCCTAGATCCAAACATGAAAATGCTTTTAAGAGGCATTCCCACGAGAACCAAGAATATTTCTACAAAGAGTCACAAGAGAGCACCATTCAAGGATGACACTTTTCCACTGGCAAATTAGATCTTGCCTATTTAAGCATGTGACATGCTGACATGTACCTAATTTTCTGAAGGTATATTATTTAAAATCACAATGTATCCCTAATCTGCAAATGGTGAATTCAATGCTTTTGCTCTCGGGCAGGGAGAATGACACAAGAGACTTTCAAGATGTTCAGGGAAAACAACAAGCATGGGTCTATGAAGAGGCATTTTTCCAAGTTTCCGAAAGTCAGTACAAGCAGTTATGATGACAAAGATGAATTTCCTATTGTGGTGTGAAAAGAGGTGATTCGGAGAGATGAGCACAACATACATTACATGCCTGACAACTCTGACAGTGTTGCGATATCTTAATATATTAAGCCCACGCCTTCATTCCACCCCCAAAGCGCCACTCCCAAACTGCTATTATTTACTAGTCAAAATAACTATTGAGCTTATCGCCCAACTAAAGTAATCTTGGTTGTCCTGTGAGTTTTAATCTATTAACTGTGCAATCCTATGCATAACTACTCAAAAGACTATCCCATTAGGTAGAGCGAGGCAGCCACAGAATAAAACAGCAAATTGTTGAGCACCAGCAAAGGTGGAAATTATTTACCTTGCCTTGGGAGGAAAGTCCTCCATTTTGAGTTTTCTGCTTCAGATGCTAATAACTCTTAATCTAAGTAGTCCTCAAACAAAGGAATATTACTTTGGGAGCACAGAAGTCATTTTCCATTACATAACTGTAATGCTCACCTGTTTGTTCATAAGTATGTAGATGACTGGATTGCATACGGTGCTGCTCTTTGCCAGAATAGATGGTATGACGCTTGCAACTGGGGACACCAAGCCTGGTCTACCGAATGTCGCAAGGAGAGCTATAACTCCATAGGGCATCCAGCAAATCAGGTAACAGATGATGGTCGTGATCACCATGAAGAGGACGTGGAATTCTCTTTTACGGGCAGAAGTCTTCCTTATTTTTCCAACCTGTTAAAAATTACAGTGTCTTATTAGTAAGCAGTCCAAAATATCCAAAGTATAGCAAGTCAATTTAAATGGTCAGTGAAGTGTAGGTGGGTTCCCACCAGGCAAGACACAGTGATAACAGCAAGAACCTTTATTGAACAAACAGAACTAAACAACAGGGGCAAAGCAACTGCTTATATACATTTCTGAAGGCCTGGGCCACTCCCACTCCCAACGTGATTGGCTATCTAAACTTCCAAGCTGCAAATCATGACTCAAGAGTTTAAGGGCCAATGGCAGAGGCCCAAATCCAGAAATGTTCTGTGATTGGATATCATTTATCGAATCAGAACACAGGGGCTCAGAATCCTTAGTCCAGACTCAAGCTCAGGCAAACACAGACCACTGAATACATAACAGTCAGGCCCTTGATCTTTTGAGCAGGACCAGCCTTATCATTATGCAGAACAAGACAGGTTCCTCAGGCTGGCTTTTCTTGCAATTTATTGGCTGTTAACTGCTCCCAGATACTGGTTTTAAGCACCCCCACTGCCTCACCCCTGAAACAAATCCAAAGTTAAAATAAAATTGGGTGTCACATGGGATCTGCAAAATACCCGGTACACCAGATTGTTTTTAATTAATAAGCTTACAGGGCAAATCTTAAACATGCCTGCTTAGAAGCTAATCCCATTGAATTAAATGGGGATTACTCCTAAGCAATTGTGCGTAGGACTGCAGCATCATTTTCTGTTTTGGAGCCCCCTTTGGCATTGAATTCATTTGAATTGGCTGCTCTTCACCTTGGAACGCTTTAGAATCTGAACAATGGATGGTCAGAGTTGGCTCCCAAATAGATCCCCAGGGCACTACTAAATGGTTATGTGTGTGTGTGTGTTAATTGCTCAGTTTAAATTGAAAGGAAAATAAAATATTCTTTAAAAGTTGTAAAAAGTTGTAAATATTGTCCCTCTCTTGGAGTTCTGTAGGTAAATGGACTTCTGGAATGGATTAAGTTTGAGAACCAAGATACCACTGTATATATAAGGGTGCAATATGTATTTCTGTACAACTACAGAGGAAAAGTACATTTTCTCCAGCCCATTCAGGCCACTAACTGCAAGGTGTAGGACTCTCATTCTGGATTGGGATCTCTGGAAGCCATTTGGATTCATTAAGTGGTGGGAAAGACCATTTGAATTCAAATGTCCTTGAAAACAGCTGCTGAAGAACCAATCAATCATCGCATGTAAATATATTGTACTACTACCTCATACAGCTCCTAATTAGTGTTATATAACTTCTAAGTCGATATTGTCAATTGGTAGCAACATTCTAGAGCCTGACAAGTGTGCACAGTGCTCACAGATCAGTGCCTGAACAACAATCCTGATGTACAGAAATGGACTATCCCTGACCTGAATCATAGAGGTTACTCTTTGGAATGTCTTTAATAAATAAGATGCAATGTCTAAGTAGAGGCACTGTACACTGGCACCTATTTTCTTTTTTTTAAAAAAAAAACTGGTTCCAACTCAAGCAAGTACCGTATTTTTCGCTCTATAAGACGCACCAGACCATAAGACACACCTAGTTTTTGGAGGAGGAAAACAAGAAAAAAATATATTCTGAATCTCAGAAGCCAGAACAGCAAGAGGGATCACTGCGCAGTGAAAGCAGCAATCCCTCTTGCTGTTCTGGCTTCTGGGATAGCTGCGCAGCCTGCATTCGCTCCATAAGATGCACACACATTTCCCCTTACTTTTTAGGAGGGGAAAAGTGAGTCTTATAGAGCAAAAAATACGGTATGTTCATTTGCCCAGTACAATCGATGTTAACATTTCATACTGCAAACAGGAAACTGCCGTCTGAATGCCCACACCCCAAACCATATATTAATATTTACCTAAAAAAGCTGCCTAACACCTAGGCAGACTCACTGTTCCATCTGTTTTTGTACTGCCTACACCAGGCATGGCCAAACTTGGCCCTCCAGATGTTTTGGGACTACAACTCCCATGATCCCTAGCTAACAGGACAAGTGGTCAGGGATGATGGGAATTGTAGTCCCAAAACATCTGGCGGGCCGAGTTTGGACATGCCTGGTCTACACTGACTGCAGCAACTCTCCAGGGTATCAGACAGGGAGTCTCTCCCAGACCTACTGGGAGATGTTGGGGATTGAACTTGAGATGTATAAAGCAACTGTTTCTGATTATCTGTTCCACCATCTGTGGATTCTGAGAAGGTGAAAGCAGCTACTGGGGAGGGGAGAGGCCAAGACCAGTCACCCTGAATGGGCTCACACTGTTGACTCATAATTATCGCAAGGCAAGCACTTTCACATCACACCGACACTCCTCATGTTGGGCCTTCTGGGGTTGTGTTTACCAGCATCCATCAGAAGACAAAGCATTTTGGAACATCACAGAATCAGCTTACTTACAAGAACTTTTGTCAGTGTGTGACTTTCAGAATTGGCCTGAGCCTTGTTAAGAAAAGCATGAACAAGTGGAGACTGCAATAAAATGTTGCAGAATGTACTCTTGTTCAATGTTCTATCTAGCCATTTCCCCTTTCAGGATATTCTAGTCCCACTTTCCCTCTGTCTCTTGATTATTTGTGCCTTCCTCACCCAAAGAAACTCAGCATTCCATGGCCACTACTACTAATAATAATTTATTGTTTATTATTTATTATTTATTATTTAAACCCCACCCATCTTGCTGGGTTTCCCCAGCCACTCTGGGCGGCTTCCAACAAAATATTAAAATACAATAAAACAACAGACATTAAAAACCTCCAATCATCATTGGATTGGGGAGCGGGTTTCCTCATGAAATCACCCCCAAATATTTTAATACTTCTGTAAACCCTAGGGTTCTGACAACACTGTATACCCTAGGGTTTACTGCAAGTATGCTCCCTCTTGTTTCTGAGCAGTCTTATTTTAGCGACACAGCCATTCTAACTTGGCACCCAAGTCTGTTATACGGTATATGTAAGGTTCTTGTATGTGTCTGAGGCACTATAGGGCAATATAGAGTGAGAGGCACAGAGTAAGCAAGTCTTCAAACTTGGCCTGAATTCAGTCTTCGAGTGCTCACAGCGAAAGCAGGCAAGTTACAAGCAGCATAGCTGGGCCCCCTTACAAATATAGCTTGCAGGAAGAGTTCATTACAGAGGCACAATTCCCTCTGGGCCCACCCAGAATTCTGCATTTGCCCTGAAGCAAAATTTTAAAAAAATCCATTTACCCACAAACCAAAATAGATGCATTTATCCCCAGAGAGACATAAACTATCAGGAAGTCCCAGGGTTGGGGATCCTGTCACAACGCATTCATCCAACCAACGCTCAAGAAACAACGAAGTTCCTTCCGGGTCTCCCATCCCAGCAACAACTGGTTGCCAAGTGAGATTATACAAGCTCCTTTAAACAGATGCAATCCTACGGTGCTTCCTTCTGTGTCTGCATTCAGCTACTCCCTCTAAGGAAAAGAGAGGCTTTCTCTGATGCGCCTAAGCATGTGCCGCTAGCAAGACATCCCTAGATTCTTTTTGACAGGTGAAACAACTGCAACAGGTCTCTAAGGGAGATAAAAGTGAGGAACACAAGGAAGCCATCAGGATTCAGCTCAGATAGCCTCTGAGACCTGCAGCGGCAGGTACTATCACAATAGCTTTAGAAAGCGGAGATGAAATATTCCAGGTAAAAACATAGCCAGGATGAGACATCAACCACCAGCTTTCCCCCCATCTCGCAGCTGTTAGACTACAGGTGAAACTCAGAAAATTAGAATATTGTGGGAAAGTTCATTTATCTCAGTAATTCAACTTAAAAGGTGAAACTGGAAAATGAAGTCAGCATCCCCATAAAACTCGTCTGCGGAAGGAAGCATAAAGTGCCCCCAAATCTCCTGGTAGACGGCTGCGTTGACCCTGGACTCAACAACAGTGGACCAACACCATTAAGTCCAGGGTCAACACGGCCGTCTACCAGGAGATTTTGGAGAACTTCATGCTTCCTTCCGCAGACGAGCTTTATGGGGGTGCTGACTTCATTTTCCAGCAGGAATTTGGCACCTGCCCACACTGCCAAAAGTACCAAAACCTGGTTCAATGCCCATGGGATTACTGTGCTTGATTGGCCAGCAAACTCGCCTGACCTGAACCCCATAGAGAATCTATGGGGCATTGCCAAGAGACAGATGAGAGACATGAGACCGAGCAATGCAGAAGAGCTGAAGGCTGCTATTGAAGCTTCCTGGTCTTCCATAACACCTCAGCAGTGCCACAGGTTGATAGCATCCATGCCACGCCACATTGAGGCAGTAACTGATGCAAAAGGGGGCCAAACCAAGCACTGACTACATATGCATGCTTCTACTTCTCAGAGGTCCAATACTGGTCTATTTACAATCCTTGTTTTGCTGATTTCATTTAATATTCTAATTTTCTGATATTGTTAATTTGGGGTTTTCATCAGCTGTACGCCTTGATCATCACAATTATAACAAATAAAGGCTTGACATATCTTGCTTTGCATGTCATGAGTCTATCTCATATATTAGTTTCACCTTTTAAGTTGAATTACTGAAATAAATGAACTTTTCCACGATATTCTAATTTTCCGAGTTTCACCTGTATCTCCAAAAGAGAATATTTCCATTTAAAGGAAATGTGTTTATATTAACAAGCAATTTGTGTGTGGTAACAGGTAAGGATTCCTAAGAGGATACGAAACACTGAGAAGTTAAGGGATCAAGGGCTTTGAGGTGAGGAATCCTCATGTGCATTTAAGCACAAGTTCCAATATTGCTGCCACTCAAATGTTAGAAAGTTCAAACAAATTTCTTTGCTTACTATTCTGTGGGTAATTTTCCTGTGGAATTATTGTTCTGCCCTGTTTGCTCTTTAAGGAAATTCTTGCTAACAGGTACAAGGATGTATTATACTGGAAGCATCACCAGGGGTTTATGGCTTGGGTCAATGGCATATAGTACACAGACAGAAGTATAAAGCCAGAAGAGATGTCATTTCCTAGTACATGGAACATTAATGTGTTATTTGTGCATTCTACTGTAAAGAGTGGCACCAGACAGAAAGTCCCCTTTCCTTTAGTAACAAACAACCCCTAGAGAAGACAACCTCTCTTTGCATTCAGCCAAATACAGTATACAATAAGAAATGAATTTTCTTATTCTTGTACACATCCAGATTTTTTTTTAAGTGCACAGTATACACAAGAGACTTCTAACAGAAGTAAAAAGTGGTTTTTTGAATGAATATGGACCTTTGAAATGGCTAACGCCACAATCCTAAGCATGCCTACTCATAAGTAAATCCTAATTCTGTTGAATTCAATGGGGCTTACTCCCCGGTAAATGAGGTTGGGAGTGCAGCCTTAATTAACAATTAAAGTCTGTTGTTAAGAATTCTGTGCCACATTCTCACAAGATACTGTGAGTGATTTCCAATTAAGACGTACTGAGTAGCTCCACTGAAATCTGTTCTTTTGGCTATTGCCATATGGAACATAGTGCAAATAGTTATGTACAAAATACACACATCCGTTATGAAGGTTATACACATGTTTTAATTCTAGTTTTGCCCTTTTTAAAGGCAGTTTAACGAAGTTTATTATTTCCCCTGAAATAAACACCATATGACTTAGCAATAAACAATCCGGAAAAATCAGTCTGATTATAGCAGATCCTAATGTCCTACAATCTTGGCTTTGAAATGTTAGAGCGCTTTGTGAATATTGTAGGTTCCTATTGGGCAGATATTTAATTCTTGAAGGTATTCAGGTAACAGCTTTTGCTCTGACAGGAATCCTCCAGGAGTTAGCTCCTGAAATCAAATATATCATCTAGCATTACTCATAGCCCTAATTTCAAAATTCTCATGCAAAGGCCAACCCTGCTTACTCAAGTACTTAGAACCTGACTAAAATTGGATTCTCGGGGCTTCAAATGAGGAAAACATCACTGAAAGCCAGGAGATGTCTACCACACTGAAGAATAAGTAAAAACTGAAGACTTCTCCGGACAATCAATACATGCATAACCCTTCCAAATTTTGTCCTTTGCATGAGAGTTCTCCAAGTTCTAACTCTTAAGCAACATCACAATATCCAGCCAACAGCTAACATGTGGTGGAGCCTGAGAAAGAGCAGAGCATAAGCAAAGTTTAACTGCTGTACATGTTTTTGCAGAAATTATAAAATGCAGGAATAGCTGCCATGGTGCCCCTCCAGACATTGCTTGACTACAGCATCCATCATCCCTCCCCACTGGGTTTGTTGGCTGGAGTTGATGGGAGTTGGAGTTCAACAACATCATATATCTCATTAATCAAGGTAGAATAAATTAGGCTGCAATCCTAACCCCGTTTGGTTCCATTGAACTGAAGGACTTACTTCTCAGTAGACACTGTAGTAATTAGAAGTGCAATCCTAAATAACAAATTAATCACAAATACTGTCAACTCGTCAGATCCATGAGGACAATCAAAAGGCGCCTGGTTCATTAAAGCTAATCAATCCTGCAGACAACCCTTAATGATGCTGAAGTTGGTTCATCCATTTACAAATTAGGTAAAACCATCTTATTAATGGAGAGCAATGGATAATTACCAGTTCAATTCATTATTCAACCTAAACCATTTTCAGTCAGTTCATCAGTGTCCGAGACAGATAACCCCTATTCATTGATGGAAAGGTTTGATGGTCTGGACTTGGTGAATTTACCTGTCATAGATGATGCTATTGCTACCCTGTCTGATCAGAGGAACAGCCTAGGTGTTCTCCTGGAGCCAAGTATTTTCTTCATCTGCACTCAGAACCAAACTGCATGAGTTTACCTTCAAGGCCAGAATATAAATATTTTAAAGAAACAAACAAAATGTTTACTCTGAAGGAGCAGTTTATGAAGACATGCAGCTCTGCTACTGAGGGAAAGTAGCTATGGCCCTGAAAGCTTCCTAGATAGGAGACGATTTATCTCAAAGGAGAATAGGATAGAACTGTAATAAACAGAGATGCCACTAAGTATAGGGGACTTACTCTCAAGTAAGTGTGCAGAGGATTAGGGCCTTCGAATATGAAATGAGAGAAATCTACCGTCTTTGAAAGCCTTCAACTCATTTTTTAATGTATGTATATTAGAGGGCATGTATCTGAAACGCAACCTACCTCAGAGATAGCATATAACGCCTGTGATGCGCTTACCTGTTTGACATCATAAAAGAGGCGGGCGTAGCAGTATATCATCACTATTACGGGGATGACTAAGCAGAATATGAAGAGGCAGATGATGTACGACACTGACTCTGGTGTTTCAGAGGTCCATCGGACGGAACAGCTGGTGCCTGCCCGCTCGAGCCCATAGCTGCTCCAGCCAATGAGAGGGGGCACAGTCCAGACCAGAGAATAGAGCCAGGAGCCCCCAACTCCTAACAGAGCCTTTTGGTAGTCGGAGCCACGTTTACTGGTGAGGGTGCTGTAACGTTCGTAAGACAGAATGGCCAACGAGATCAAAGACACAATGCCTGCAACGAGAAAGAAGTGGGGACAAAAATAATTAAGAGAATCACTGTGTGTTATTTCATATGATGTAAAGACTTAAAGGGCAGAAAGCGAAATACCATTTTCTGCATGATTAGAATGTCAACGGGAATTATTATTATTATTATTATTATTATTATTATTATTATTATTATCATCATCATCATCATCATCATCATTTGTTAAATTTGTATACTGCCTATCATCCATAGATCTCAGGGTGGTTCATAGCATAAAATTACAATATAAAAAACACAAAAATACATAATAAAAACAAAACAAAACCAATAATTCCCCCTCCCAGGGTCAATAGGAAGAAGCTGGCAAGGCAGACAAGGTCAAGTAACACATTTTATTTTCCGTTTTCCCTTCTATAGACACACAAAAAAAGGCATGACTGAACTTCAAACTTGACATTTATGATAGCGATGTCTCCCTCCACTGAGAATAATTTTGCAAAATTCACCCCAAGCTGATTAGGGGACTTGACCCCCTGGTCTCCATTGATCTTTATGGTTACTTCCTTGTCACCAAAGGACATACAGATGCTGGAACTGTGTAGTGTAGTGTAGTGTAGTGTAGTGTAGTGTAGTGTAGTGTAGTGTAGTGTAGTGTAGTGTAGTGCAGATATGCTTTTAAAGCTTTTGGCAATCTCAGAATTATTCAAATAAAATATTCAAAACTCCTGCCTCTGTCTCAATGGAAATACATTCCCTTTGGTAAAGACAACTGTATCTGAATACATTTTTTGTAAAGTCATGATGACTGCTTTAAAGCAATTTCCCAAGTTTTCGTCAGGACACAGGAGAATATCCCTGCCAGCTGGTCTGCCGGTGAGAGGGCTGGCAGGCAAGTGAGAAAGAACCCATGGAAGATGCACTCAGCTTTTCATGGGCATCATTTGCTCACTCATCCCCTGGGGGTTAGGAAGAAAAATGACAGAAGTGGGCAGCTAGCAATCATGAGGTGGTGCCAGGAAGCTTTTGGGAGCAAGAATGTGGTCCTAAGTAAGCAGATGACTATGCTATCCTCTGATGACCATGGCCCTGAGTCAACCATTTCAGTGTGACTGATATTCACAGGAGGACACAGACTACAGAAGATGTGGCTCCTATGCCTGTATCTTCCTTTCCTGTGGGATGGCTTGTGCTAGTGTGGGAAGTAATCATACAATCCGCCCAACCCAGATGGTTTCCTCCTACAGACATGAGTGGAACAGCTTGAGTTCTCATCTATAGTCTTCAGGTTAGAAGTCTATTTTCTTAATGGCAGAAAAGTCTTGTGTGAGCATTTGAAACATTATAATCTTTGTATCTTATTACTGGGTTTCACTTCCATGAGTCATGAAAGGAGGGGGGCTTGTCTAGATGTCATCATTGGGTTCATCTCCAAGCCTGTGATTTGATATCTGTAAGATGGGGTTTCTGCAAAGAAAAAGAGACTGCCATAGTGGTTAATCCAAACCAGGCCTTGGCGCAAAAACATTCTGACTTAGGCTAGCATCTAGACACTTCAGCCTTCTGAAGTTTGGCATATAGAGCAGATATGTCTACAAGTAAACTCAGAAAGTGTTTGGCAAGATGGCCTTATCTTATAATGGAAGACTGGGGTCCGCAATGGGAGGTTTCTGGGACAGATCCAACAAAGGGGTAGCAGCAAGCTGTTCAGTTGTCAAAATGGGGCACGAAAGATGTTTGGGAGGAGCAACAGATGTAGCAATGGGACCTGCAACTTTTCCAGTTTGAGAGAGGGAGAGCTGGGCTCTGCAGCGTGGTGTCCACAGTAGCTCCAAGTGAACTATCATTTGCAAGGCTGTCCCCTACAGATTGCAGTGAAGGATCAAATATTTGAATTAAGAAAGCTGTGAACTACTGTTAAGGAACATGTTCTGCCCTGTTCCCCCTTCTTTGACATGTATAGGAATGCTCCTTTTATTTTTACATGGCAGAGAATTCAAACAGTTCCCCCTTTGTGGTGTGTTCCAGCAACAAATGTTATCACGTGGGCTGCCAAGTTCATGCGTTGTCTGTGTCCTGGACACAGGGATAGACTGAAAGATATGGACATGGGGCTCCCACCATAAGAATAAGTACAACTGCATGTGTTGGCACCTAGAGAACAGGGCTAACCAGCACATTTTTTGGAAGCCACTTCAATACCTAGGCATACCAAATGGCCAAAGTAGGCTACAAATTTACTAGAAGCTAATTCTTAATCCACTAAATTGAAACGTTTGTTTGTTTGCACTGAAATGCATATACTATGACAGCAACATTGATATTTACACACAGCTGATGTGAACATGGGTAAGTGGGGAGTGTCCTCTGGTATGTAATGAGAAGTTTTTTTATAACAGGCAGACAAGAAGCATTTGGAAACTAGCAGGGTTTGCTATGGATTATACAAGTGCGTAATTGTGGTGTTGTCTGCAAATCAATAAATGCTGTTGTTTATTGACCTGGAAATCGTTTAATGATGCCCCAATTACAAAGGCATTGCCACCTCTACATAAGATTTGTCCCCTTTGATGTTTGGGAAAATACCAATGTAAACAGCCAAGACACGTCCACTTAGTTAACTTCAGGTGGGGGGGGGGAGAAAAAAAATCTTATCAAAAGAAAAAGTATTTCACTAGGTATGCCAACAAATTCAGAGGATTGTGCTTACAGAGAAAAAAAGAATGTGGGTTCGATTCAATAGTGACTACTTCCAAGTGATGGAGACAGATCCTGATAACAACTGGATTTTATATTTTCAAAAATGGAAGAACCACCACTAAATGTTTCTACATCCCAGCAGTCCTCAGGACAATCCCAGGTGCAACAATACACCTATAAGAGAGGCTAGTCTAATAATATTAATATTATTATTATTACCACCATCTCAGTGCAGTAACTAAATGCAGACTCTGTGAGGATGGAGAAACTGTAACCCTCTGGGTGTTGTTAAGAGTCCAGCTCCCATCGGCTCCAGCCAACATAGGCAATGGCCAGGGAAGACGGGAGTTATAACCCAACAATTGCAAAGCAAGAATCTTCCTTTGATGGGCAATGCCTGATGACATATGATGTGCACTCTTTATAAGGACTTGAGGAATAAGGTCATCACCCCTCTTATTGTCCATTCCAGGTCATCCAGCCACTGCCAGGGTGCCCTTTCTCTTGGCAGATCAAGATGAGCAGGTGACAGCAAAGGTTGCAAGCTGGGGCAATTAGAATAAGATTCACTATTTGACTATCGATTCAAAACCCTAAAATGTACTGTCATACCTCATGTTACATCCGCTTCATGTTCCGTTCTTTCAGGTTACGTCCTGCAGCGACCTGGAAGTACCAGAAAGGGTTACTTCCAGGTTTCGCCACTCACGCATGATGACATCACGCGCATGCACAGAAGTGGTGAATCACAACCCGCGCATGCGCAGATGCACCGGTGCGGGTTGCGTTATTTTCATGTTGCGAAAGGGCTTCCGGAACGGATCCAGTTCGCAACCAGAGGTACCACTGTATTTTATATAATTCACTTTTATAATTTTATATAATTCACTTTTTCTTTCTATTCTTTGTATATCGTATTGTTTTATTGCTATAGCCGTGCACCTATTAAAGTTTGCCACAGAAGGACTCTCCATGTGGGGATCTGGTCCTCCAGTCGAAAGTGGTTCATCACCTCCGGCCTTGGAGTACACTACAGAGTATGTGACCTATGATTTAAATCCCTTTTTTGCCTTTAGATCAGAGGCTGAATGGAAGCAAAAGGCAGTTTGCTCCCCTTCAGTTTAACTTCCAGCCCTGACAGCCCAGGGCTTTGTCTACACTGCACTGCTGTTTCCTAAACAGCGTGAGGAATCCATATCGGACCAGATGGGAGTGGTGCTACATTAGCAAATTAGCAAGTAAAATCATCACAACCAACCGACACACACACACAGATACACACACCCGTGGTAATTATACAAAGTTGTGCAGAGGTTGCCCTGGGTCGTTTGACCCTTTTTTAATAGTTCTCTTTTCTCCTACAAAAACCACGCAACGCTTGCTTTTAAAGTCTAAGATGACATATGACTTTTCATTGCTGTACTTGCTCTTGTCAGACTGAATGTACAAGAGAGGCAGGTGACACTTACGTTACTGAAACATATTTCCATGAATTTGCATCTGAGACTGGACTGATATCTACAGACTGGCTCTGAGGCAGGCAGCAGCACTTCCTGTTCTCACAATTAACACACACACACACACACACACACACACACACACACACATACTGCCTCAGTATATATATGACATCACAAGATTCTAGGCTACAGCATTAACCCTTTGAATAGTATTTTGGATGCATCGTTCCCACAGTTTTAAGATCATGGGCAGCCTCAGTTCCACCTGAAACAACTCAGCTGGACACGATTCTACCGTTAGCAAAACAAGTTTCTACTGTACTGTCACCACTGGTTCACTGACCTGCAAATCGGTTCTTAGGGAAATATTTAAATGTGAAAGATCAGAACCAGGGACACACCTATGGCAGAGTTAAGTGCTGTGGCTAAACCTGGACATAAAGAGTAGGACGTTCCTTTTTGAAATGCGTATTATCTAAAGAGCACCAATCATTTTCTGCTCCTTTTCCATGCACAAGTTCATTAGCAACACATTCCATTTATTCCAATTTAGAATCCTGGAGTAAACCTTTGAACTAATTCTACCTCCTGGGTATATGAGAATAGATAACAACAAACCAGAGGCCTTAAGGGTTTCTAAACATGCTTGAGGACAAAGCCCTGTCATTGTTTATAATCTGGTTTGTTAAATATTGGGAGTTCAAGCATTACATTTGAAGCTATAGTTTTAAATTTTAAAAAGTTATGCTTTCCCCATAAAACTTCCCTGTGGAGGGTAAGGCTTTTACATTTTATTTCATTAATAAGTTACTGAAGTATAAACATGTGTGAGCAAACTCCCACCAGCTATCAACACCCATCTTAAATAAGTGTTTCCCCCCCCCCTTCCCCCACACCCCCTTTTTAATGAGAAAACTTGCCAGGCATAAAAGATCTTTTAGGTTACGCTGATGACTGGACACACGTAAGTGACAGGAGAAGGACAAGAACAGTCACTTTGCCAACAAGTGACTTAAATTACCTTGGAAATGAAAGCTTCTTAAATGCTACTAACTGCTAACCTTTGATTTCAACTAAGTGTAATATATCCCACAATGCACATGGTAGCATACTAATAGCTTAATTGTGAGCTGAAGGTCTTTAAAAGATCAAAATAAGTCTACGTAAACATAGAAAGGGGGGAAGTGGCCGTTTTAAAATGATGGCAGAAGTTTGAGTAAAGCAGGGGAGAGAAAGTTAAAACTTGTTAAAACTCTTTTGAAAACAAAACTTCAATGTCTCCTCATCTCTACTCAAACCTCTGCTGTCGTTTTAATCAAACCACTTTCCCCCCTCTCATTGTTTCTCCTTTCTTGCTCCCATGCCATGGCCACTGCCGTTGTGCAACTTGACTTCACTTTTGCTTCCCTGCCTCACCCTGACTTCATGGAAATCCAGGGATTAGCCCCCCTTCAAGGGAGTTGCATGACGACATTCTTTCATTTTTATTATATAGAGCAGGTTTGAAGGGAATTTCAGTAGCTTTTCAGAGTGGTCTTACATGCAATATCCAGTTCACACCAGAGGTTAAGACTGTCCGTGGAAGTAATTTCTGCACTGCTACTGGGTTGTTTGTTTGTAAGGTGATTATTTGTCATCAGTGACACCAGTTACTATCCAGTCAGGAGTCCATGACATCAATAACCTCAAGTGACATTTCCCTACCATCCCTAACATGTCTGTGAAATAATGGACAATATCAACACAACAATTACAAAGCATGCACACTGAAGCCCAAACTTAGTACCAATACGATTACCGGTAGTTATCCTTATGTCCCAGAGAATAAAAATGTTTTTACCTGGTGCCACATTGTTTGTAAAAAAGAAAAAAAGTTAACACCAATGTGCCTCCATGGAGAGAGCATTCCAAAGACTTCAGCTATTACAGAGAAGACCACAGCTTTGCAAGAGGGCCAGAACTTACCATACATTTCTGTCTGTAAGATGCCCCCATGTATAAGATGCCCCCTATTTTGGGGGACTCCAAATTAAGAAGAGAAAAAAACCTCAGCACTACCCATATATAAGACGAGCCCCAATTTTAAACTTAATGTTTTGGTTAAAAAAACCTTGACTTATACACAGAAAAATACGGTAATACTCATGGATGTGCCTTTTATTTAGAAGGTCACAGATTCCTTTCCTGACTTTCCCCATTAAACGCTTGAGCACAAACATTTTTATAGGATAAAGGGGGCAAAATTCACACACACCCCAATGGCAAGAAAGGGGACATGACTATAAAACCAGCATATGTCTCTCATAAAGGTATACCCTTAGTTCTAATCGCTTATTGTGTTTTTCATTTATTCTGGTTAGTCCCTCCCCTTTTGTCCTTTTTTTAAATTCCTGAATTACTTCTGCATTCTTGATAGGACTCTGATAAAGTACTTGGATCTTTATTTTAAAACTAAGGCAAATTTTGGCTTTAAGGTGACAACACACTAAAATGGCAGATTGATTCCACCGAAATCAAGGTTACCTACTTTTTAAAGGAACATATATCTGGAGCTGAAAGGGATAGGAACAAGGCTCTTCATCAACTCCAGTTATGAAAGTGTTATTAATCACAATGCCTGGTTAAATAGGCCAGATCCAAAGACTCTAAAATTAAAACTATCCAACTGAAGGTCAAAGCCCTGGTTACAGCTAAAGAGTGTGTTTGTCCTTGAAACTTATTTATCTAGAATTAATTTTGCGATCATTCAATTGGTAATTATTGGTCTTCGTGTTCTTACAAATTGCCTTAATAACTAAAGAAGGCCTGCTACTTGTTAAAAGTTGAGATTTGCTTTACAAACATTAATTTTAACAGATTTCTTATCCAAAGGAGATTCTGCAGAATATAAATGCAAACATCCAAATAGATTCTTTTCAATTATTCTGCACAGAACCAACACTGCCTAGGTTTGGATCCATTTTCCGTTTATTAAAACCCCCTCTAAAAATAGCCAAGCAACTTCTCTTTAGTTATGCCCCCTTTTATTTATCATGGGATGCTATGTTCTTCTGTACCATTTTAAGGATTTTTCATTTATATAAGGCCAAATACACTAAAACTAAGATACAATTTTTTTAAAGGTTCAGCCGTCCAGAAATGCTATCATGAATGCTGACTCAAGGCTACTTAGGACTATGAATTTCACAGGGACACAAATTACAGATTTCAGCCAACAGTGACATTTCCCAATGTCATCTGGATAATAAATAAATAAATAAATAAATAACAAGGGGGAAATACTATTTCGGTTTTACAATTCAGGTGAATATCGAAGGCTGAGAAACAATAATTCCATATTGTCTTATTTCTTTTTGACATTAATGAATACAGTACAAGGCTTTGTGGATCTCTCCAGAACCTGCTGTTGTCGCCACTTAATTCCGCCACTGTGCAGGGGTGAGGGCAGAGTTGTGGAGGCAATGTGGCAGCAGGGCAGTGGCAGGGCAGCACTTCCCGTTCCACCTCAAGCAGCAAAGTGGAACGTGACATCCCTGATTAAAGGGACCATCCACAGCTTCAAATAACTGTTACGGCAGCCACACCTTCTCGGGCTACGTAAGATTTGTGTAACCCAAGTACAAAGAACCTGAGCCGCCGCCGCCGCCGCCTTCTTCTTTGCTGCCCATAGCAGCCATTTTGTTCTAGAATGCATGACACTTATATCAATACAGTTGTACCTTGGATCCCAAACACCTTGCGAGTCAAACATTTTGGCTCCCGAGCACCGCAAACCCAGAAGTGAGCATTCCGGTTTGCGAACGTTCTTTGGAACCCGAATGTCCAACGCAGCTTCCGTTTGACTTCCAAAGTACCACTGTATAAGAATACTGGCATCTCCTTTTCTTTTCTTTTACACCAAAGAAAAAGTACTGCTTGTAGGCCACACAGAAAGCAGGAGAGTGTGATCAAGCAACCTAGCAGGAGGACAGGAAAAAGGGCTCCCATTCATTTGGTCTTTTTTTTGTTTTGTTACGTAAGTGGTAGGTGGGAGTGACATACAAAGCAGCTGGGTATGAATCCACATACAGCTTTACAACTGGGGTTGCAATCCACATTTACTAAGAGAGAGAAAAGCCCCACTGAAAGCCGTGGAACTTTGCTTCCAAGTGAAGATACTGTTATAGATCTGTGAGTTCTAAATGCTTGGGCTTAATAGGATTTAATCAGAACTGGGAAAAAGCCAGACCCAAGTGTGTGCTGGGGGTAGTTAAGAGGTGTGGACCTGCTGATAAGCCTCTGTCATTTGCACATGTAAAAGCAGCAATGCAGGGTTTCAGACAGGAGTGTTTCCAAACCCTACCTAGAGATGTCCAAGACTGTAGAATGTACCTGAACACTTCTACATGCAAATAACATGACCTGCCACTATGCTATTGTCCTTCACCCCTGTACTTATGCAACAGGAATGTTAAAAACAGCATGCAGGGAGAGGGCAAGTATGGAAGCCATAGGAATAGAACCTATCTACCGGTATATACTATGCAACAACAGTCCTATTTCTGTTTGCTGAAAAGTAAGCCTCATTCATTTCAATGGGGTTTAATCCTCCTAGGTAAATGGGCATCATATCACAGCTCAAGGTAGCAGGGGAGGAGTTAAACCTCACTAGTAGCAACTGCTTCTTTCACAGATCTCTCTCTTCTCTCACAATAATTTATGCCCACAAAGAAAACAAACACCCTCTAACATTCAGTATGAACCACACTTTCATTCATCTGACAGGCATGATATAGTTTGTTCAAGATGAAGAATACCAGGCAGAAGAATGCCAGGTAATTTGGAATTACGTGGCTGAGAATTTTCTCAAATTACATTCTTCCTCTTGAAGCTGAATTGACAAGTGTGTCATGCTTTGATCTACAAAGACAGGTGTGTTGGGTGTCTTTCCTAGCATCAGTGGAAGTGGGCAGAAAAGAGGAACCAGGCATAAAATGCCTACATTTCTAGATAGCAAGTACAAATTAGTACAGACCAAATTGCAAGAGGTTATTGTTTGATGGCAGTGGATTAAAGAAAGTCTAATGGGCATGTGCTCCAAGAGGTCGACTTTAGATTACACATTAAGACAGGATGACCTTCCCAGTGTAGCTGGATTGCAGCCCTCATCATCCCTGGCCATTAGCCATGCTGACAAGGGCTAGTGGGAACTAGGGTCCAGCAACATCTGAGGGGGCCACCAGGTCTCCACCATTGTTGTAAGAGGAGGGATACCAAGAATGGAAGAGAGGCAATTCAACATTCTTCATTTTCTTTGTTCATTCATGAGTTATATGTGCAAAGCGGGTGGGAACCCGATACATACTCTTCAGTGACTTCTGTAAAAGAACTTAACCACCCTGTTCACACATTTTACAGGACATCTCTGACCCGGTGGATTCTGCTTCCAACCAAAGTCAGATGAGGTGAATCTTTTGTGTTTTATTAACTGCTTTATTGTGCAAGGGCACTGGGCCAGAAGATTGACCGGGAAACCTGCCTCCTAACCAATGAAGCAAGCATCTGTCTCCATAGCAGTCTTCTCTTTTGGTGTGAGAAGGACTGTTAACCTAATGGAAGATTATGAAAGCAGCCGTGACTAGCAGGACAAAATCAGTTCATAAGTCAGAGGGGAACCCATAATTTCTTCTGAATAGGCTCCTTGCCACTTCCTGAACAGCAGAGGAGGGAGACTATATTAAGGATCTTGCTGTTCTAACCCTAGCTGTTGCTGTACCTGTACAAAGGCAGTCAGTTATGCTGCTATTATAGATTGATCTTAGCAATAAAGCTGTTGCTGTTGGGGAGATTGTTGTTGGAATAATGCATGAGGGGACTATGCAGGGTAGACCATCCTGCATGTGCCAACATGCAAAACTGCCAGTCCCCCCAGTACTGATGGATACCATGTGTCTACTGATATATGCACATAAAGGTCCTCCATGGGAGGATGACCCTGGCCCTGTCTTACAAACATATATCAGTATGCAGACAGATCCCTTTCACAGAATATCTGCATGTGTGTAGCAAAAATCTATGTGCATCATATGCAGATGTTGGAGGTAGCCAATGCACTCTTGTAGCCCATGCAATCTTATTACTACCACACCGCCATATTCTTTCAAAGTGTGGATCTTCCTTATGTGGCTGCTAAACGAGAAACCATTGCTTCACCACATGATAGGTGCATGATAATCAGCGAGAGAAAAACCATCCTGCCATTGGCTAGTTGCAACCAGACACCTGCTTCATTGGTTCAACAGTCACCAAGCCGACATATTTCAGGACGAAACAAAATTGTGTGTGTGTTTATTTGCCAATGGCAAGCAGTAAGCAGAATGCAAGCGCTTATATCTTCACATGTTCATGAAACCTTCCTTGCAACCCCAGCAGCACCAAAAAAAGCAAAACTATCTGAAACCCCAAAATGGGAATGATCTTTCCCCAGCCCAGATGTGCTATGGAACACATAATTCAACCCTAAGATTATGATCAGGACAATTATGCCCAATAAAGATGTGTGATTCAGAGCTTAGAATAAAAATGTGGATTGAGCTACAAACATCTAACCAGCCTAGGAGAGAATAATGGTTAGTATTCATCTAAGTTTTACTCACAGTTAAACCTACTGAAATTGATGAACATGACTGAATTGGGTCCATTCATTTCAGTGGGTCTGTTCTGAGTAATACTTGGTTGAATACCACCCAGGATTTATTTACGAATCTTCTTAATGGGTTACCAAAGCAGTGAAACGTAAGCTTCCAAACTCTTACCGAAACAGGAATTGACAAAGCCATACCACCGGCAGCCATGCTCCCCTCCAATCCACTTGCCATAGATGTTGGATACGAAACTGAATGTGGTACCCGAGATGCACACCAACATATCGCTGGCACTGATGTTCAGCAGCAGCATGTTCACAGGGTTGCGCAGGGTTTTGAACTTGCAGAAGAGAATGAGGACGATCAAGTTATTCAAGAAGCCAAAAAGCAATATGAACCCAAGAAAAACTGCCACAATTGTGTGACCTGTTCTAGAGAGGCCAGTTCTTGGCTCATCTGTAGACGTGCTGAGGTTGACTGTCAAGTTGGCATTAATTTCTGACATCATAGTAAGTGAAGAACCTTATTTCCAGATCTACTAGCTTCTGAAGGCCGCCATCTTTCCATTGCCAAGTCTGGGGGCTTTATTTAGTCTGTCAATCGTGACATACTAACGATTAATGTAGACGTTGCATTGCTCATTCAGAAACACACTACACTGTTCCTCTCTGCCCCAACCTATTATCTGTGCAGAATAGAAGATATGAATCATTTCAACATGTCCATGATAGCCCAAAGATAATACTTTTTTCAGAACTGCAGAGCTGTGGTTATGCCTTTTCTTCATCCCAGCTCCATAATATATTTTCATAACGCTCTACTATGAAGTTTCTCTCATGCTACTTCTGGCATCCTGTATACAAAAAGAGGAAAACATGTAAGCGTTGCAATCAAGGCAATAATTTTAAAGAAAGACATTACATAATGTACTGTCATTACATAATTTACGTAATTTCCCCATGTTATTACTCTTTCATCCCTTTTCCTGGATGTTAGTTTGAGGGTTACTAGGATTCTACAGCAGTGGTTTATTAGGGCATAAGGTAAAGGTAAAGGGACCCCTGACCATTAGGTCCAGTCTCCAGTCGTGGCTGACTCTGGGATTGCGGCGCTCATCTCGCTTTACTGGCCAAGGGAGCCAGTGTACAGCTTCCGTGTCATGTGGCCAGCATGACTAAGCCGTTTCTGGCAAACCAGAGCAGCGCAAAGAAACACCATTTACCTTCCCACCGGAGCGGTACCTATTTATCTACTTGCACTTTGACATGCTTTCGAACTGCTAGGTTGGCAGGAGCAGGGACCGAGCAACAGGAGCTCACCCCGTCGCGGGGATTCGATAAGTGTGTAATAATCAGCAAGAGAAAAACCATCCTGCCATTGGCTAGTTGGCAACCAGACACCTGCTTCATTGGTTCAATAGTCACCAACCCTACATATTTCAGGATGAAACAAAATTGTGTGTGTGTGATTATTTGCCAATGGCAAGCAAACCTATTTATCTACTTGCACTCTGATGTGCTTTCGAACTGCTAGGTTGGCAGGAGCAGGGACCAGGCAATGGGAGCTCATCCCATCACGGGGATTCGAACCGCCGACCTTCTGATCGGCAAGTCCTAGGCTCTGTGGTTTAACCCACAGCGCCACCCGGGTCCCTTTTATTAGGGCATAGTCACACGCAAACACAGTACAGTTGTATCTTGGAAGTCGAAAAGAATCTGTTCCGGAAGTCTATTCGACTTTCAAAATGTTCGAAAACCAAATCACGGCTTCTTCCTGCAGCCAATCAGAAGGCACAGAAGCCCTGTCGGACATTTGGGTTCCAAAAGAATGTTTGCAAACTGGAACAACCACTTCCGGGTTTGTGGCATTCGGGAGCCAAAACATCCGAGTACGAAGGCGTTCGGGATCCAAGGTACGACTGTACTACAATGAGTTTTTGCTATGCCTCTAATGGGGAAGCTATGGCTTTCCACATGTCATTAGACTCCAACTCATGAATGGCAGTACCACTTTTCAAATGCTGGCATCCTTGCCAATTAACCAGACAATACAGCGGCAGGGCAGGCTGGCAGCTAGGTCAGGGCTGGAGTGAGTTAGTAACACTTAGTTTCCATTGTGATCAATAGGAAAAGTTCATCACAGCTAGCTTTTCAAATCCCACAAATATCAATGAGACTGAAGTGGAACAAACTTGCTTCAAGTCCAATCTCTTCAGTTCTTTGATTAAATTGTAACTGCTTAGTAGTCAACACAGAGAGTGGAAACAAAAGCAATTTGTAAAACAATAACATCAAGAATATATAATTAACAACTCCCACTCTGGTTCTAAATAAATCATCTTGTTCTTAAACAACACTGAGAGTTCAGTGGGGTTTTTTTGGTACTACTTAAGAAGAGATTATTGAAGAGAATGGAGTAAAATGTTTGACATTTTATAAATGAGTGCTTCTAAGGCAAGGTTTTGTCTCCTGTTCCTCTTTAATAGCACATTTTTCATTTCATGTAGACAACGTATTACAATAAAATGGAAATGGAACATTAAAGCAGGTTGTGCTGAAGGCAACATAGGCTTAGGAGAGCATTCTTACAAACTGCACTTTCTGAGACGTTTGCTTAGATGGTGTTACTATATTCCTAGTGCTTTGCAGTGTATTTAGTAGTGCATAGCTGCTATCTACATTTAGGAAATGCCATGATTTCTCCCCCACCCCCTGTCAATTAGGAAACACCAGCACAATAGTGGGGTGCACAGAGCATTCATGGTTGCTGCACAGTAGTATGTGAAACCCTTGGCTGGCTTACACTGTATGGTTCTCTGCCTCTGCTCTAACCTGACAAACAAGGCAAGGTTTCCACAATCAAAATGGACTAGTATAGAATTCTGTAAAACTAAAACTGAACATTGCTTTTAAAAATAATGTCTTCTGGTCATTTAAGAAAGGAGGGGCTCTGCTTCTATGTAATGAATACTGAACACACTACCAAAATTAAATGGTGTGTCATCAATGAAATATGTAACATCTGTATCTTAAGTAATGTTGCGTCTAGAACAATACTAGAAAAAGCCATTACCTATGACAGGCTTCCACAAACTCGGCCCTCCAGATGTTTTTTTTGGCCTACAAAACCCATGAGCCCTAGCTAGCAGGACCAGTGGTGAGGGATGATGGGAACTGTAGTCTCAAAACATCTGGAGGGCTGAGTTGGAGGAAGCCTGACCTACGACCTGTGTCTACACTAGAGTCTTATTGCATAAATAGGTCTCTATGTCTGTTGTTGTCCCCTCTCCTCAATTAGGAGGTCCCCATCCACCATAAGGTCCCCAAACCCAAAACCTCATGCGGGCATGCACGCAGGTACAGTGGTACCTCGGGTTACATACGCTTCAGGTTACATATGCTTCAGGTTACAGACTCCACTAACCCAGAAATAGTACCTCAGGTTAAGAACTTTGTTTCAGGATGAGAACAGAAATTGTGCTCCGGCGGCACAACGGCAGCGGGAGGTCCCATTAGCTAAAGTGGTGCTTCAGGTTAAGAACAGTTTCAGGTTAAGAACGGACCTCCGGAACGAATTAAGTACTTAACCTGAGGTACCACTGTATTTGTGGATTTTGTTTTATAAAAGATGCATTTCTGAAATCCAAGGTATTTTAATATACCTGGTTTGCAGTAAAAAAAAAATTAAAACAATGTGCATGTGTGACACTCCAAGCCAGGAAACCTTAGGTCCACTGTGGGTATGTGTGCACATCTTATTTTTATTTTACTGCACAAAATAGCAGTATTTTTTTTAAAAAATGTGCACCACTCCTAGCCAGGTAAGGATTTGAAGCCACTCACATGAAAAGCTGCCACTTCCTTTTTTTCTTCCCCCTTTTTCAATTTCTGCCTCCTATACCTCCAATGACAAGTTTTATTTTATTTTTATTACAGCTGTTTCATGCAAGAGAGCTGTTTTAAAAATAAAAACACCAGAACTTGCCTTCAGCAATAACCAGTGGAAAACGGCAGGCTGCATATTCTTCCTGTAGGTCGATGGAAACAAAATAGAAGGGAGGCAGGTTGATAGAAGGAACCCAGCGATAGGTCACCACCCATGTAAAAGTAAATAAATGACCCAGCGATACAATGTGTTCCACTGCATCCATAGTCAGGTGGTAACATGACATTTTACACTGGATTTTCTTCTCTTATTGGATTATCTGTAGCTCAAGAAACCCCAAATTTATCAGGGAGAAATGCAATTTTTAGGGTGCAAGTTAAGCATTTTAATTTCAAAATGGTTCTCTGGATATTTCCATGAATGCATGAAAAAAAGGGTTTGCTAAACTTAGTAAAGGGGTTTGCTAAACCTGCAAGAAAGTAACAATTTTGAAAGTGTGCCTGGGAAGGATGGTTGTTTTGGTTGTACATGTCCAATTTAAAAAGGGAAATGATTAACAAGATCTGAACAGAATTTCCAGGTGTTGTAAGTTCCCAAATCCTGGCCATGTCCTGTATACTGCAAACTTTAACAACAGGAAAACAGGTTAAATCTGAACATCTAAATATTCCAGGTCAAAGAGAAGTAACATCTGGCAAGTTAAGAACAGCACAGAATGCAAATCACAAAGTGAAGTAAGCAAATTAAGCTCAAATGAACAAAAAAACGATGAAGAAAAAATATTTATGATTTAGGGTAACCTCTGGCATAACATTTTTGTTTATATCGGGGGCTCTTCTCCAAGTTAATTGTCTTTCTTAAAAGAAATGTTTAGCCTTAAGCTCCTTACACACATGTGCATATAAATGGAGCAAGTCTGAATTTACAGCAAATCTGTTCCTTGAGATTCCCAAGTGAGCTAAAGACCTAACTACGCGATTGTGTTTAACAAATCCCTGATAGCCACTCATTTCTGCAAACAGCAGCTTTGGGGTGGGAGAAACAGCCTAAACATTCCCACTCAGAAATAAATTATACAGAATTCAACAGGATTATTCCCAGGTTGGTGAAGTCAGGGTTGCAGGCTAAATTTTTCTGCCTGCCTGCATGCCACTTCTTTGTTCAAAATTGCCAGTTCCCAAAGTTGTTTCTGCTTAGAAATCACATTTTTTTGTGGGATCCTGGTTATTAAACTGATGAGAAACAGGAAAAAGTCCCCACACTCCACAGTTTTAATCCAGTATCCATTTTTTTATTTTAAAAAAACCTTTTAAAAGAAGTCTCTCCCCCCCCAAAAAAAGGCTTCCCCCCACCTCTTAGACCTCACTCACATTCTGCTTTCAGAACGCACAGTTACTCTACACTTTTGTGAACTAAAATCAAACTAGTAGCATCAGGTACCAACAGGTCCAGGGCCTCCAGAGAACCTCTTCATTTTGAACATCCATCTTGATTCATTTGCGGGGAGGTCAGATCACCTGGCGCCAAAGCCAAGCGCAATCCCGTGCTTTCAGCTGCATTTCCCTCTCACTTTCCTTACAGCACCGAGTTTTCAGGGGGGGGGGGGGTTTGTTACACGACAAGGCAACAAAGAATGACTTTGTTGTGCAAGGCAACCAAGAATCAACTAGAATGGCAGATTTGCCGGCTGGGATTCGAGCCCACCTGAGAACTGTGGCAATCTGGAAGCTCGCGCTCGCAGAAATAAACTTTGCAACCCTAAGAAACACTAGTGAGTGGACTGGACACCTAACGGGTTCATTTGTAATTATGAGGGAAGTGTCCCTGTTGCTTCCCCCTCCCTTCCTTCTTTGCTTCAAGCATTCGCTTCAGAGAGGCTCTCTCACCTAATCCTCTGTAAAGAAAAAAAGGCAGCTTTTTCACATGTGGTGGTCTTGTAATAAGGTTAAAGCTTACTGGGAAATGATATATAATGAATTGAAAAAGATACTTAAGATAACATTCGTAAAAAACCCCAGAAGTTTTTCTCTTGGGAATTATAGGATTAGAACTACACAAACAGTATAGAAACTTATTTATGTATTCAACTACAGCTGCAAGAATATTATTTGCCCAAAAGTGGAAGGATGAAAAGGTCCCGACGAAAGAAGATTTGATGCAGAAACTAATGGAGTATGAAGAAATGGCAAAACTTACCAGAATAATAAGAAATCAAGACAATAAACTTTTTAGAAAGGAATGGAAGTGGTTTATTGAGTATTTACAAACTGTAAACTGTTCAAGACATTGGCAGGATTATTGTAAAAACCTGCAGCTTTAAAAACATAAATGATATACGGTGGTACCTCAGGTTAAGTACTTAATTCGTTCCGGAGGTCCGTTCTTAACCTGAAACTGTTCTTAACCTGAAGCACCACTTTAGCTAATGGGGCCTCCTGCTGCTGCCACGCCACCGGAGAACGATTTCTGTTCTTATCCTGAAGCAAAGTTCTTAACCTGAAGAACTATTTCTGGCTTAGCGGAGCTTGTAACCTGAAGCGTATGTAACCTAAAGTACCACTGTATAAGGAAGTTTCTTAAATTCTTGTGCTAGCCTCTGAACAAATGGGGAGGAGATGGGAGGCAAGGCAATACTGTTCTTTTCCTAGCTCCTGTGGAGATATAGTATCACTTCAAGTGTGAATTGTATCCTCCTTCCCTTATTCCATCCTGAAGTTAAAGCTTACCCCCCCCATATATGTGTATGTGTGTGTGTTATTGGAATGGGAGACAAGGATAAAAATTCCAATAAAACACCCCCACCCCATATAGATAGATAGATAGGGTGGTAAGACCCCTCAAGTCCCTAGAAGTTGGCTCCTATGGTGCAGACATGGAGTGGGAAAGCAGCTGGGGCAGCAACTCTTTATACAAATACAAATATAAAATAGAAATAGAAATAGAAATAGAAATAGAAATAGAAATAGAAATAGAAATAGAAATAGAAATAGAAATAGAAATAGAAATAGAAATAGAAATAGAAATAGAAATAGAAATGTATGGAGGCTCCCTCCCCCACCCCCGTTGATGCGCATTGCCACTCATATGGTTTGCCCCGTCTTGTAATCAATTATGTGGAGCGGGGCTTACCTGTGCCCCCCCCCCATATTTTATTGGCACCTCCCGCCTGCGCGACGCGCCAAGGGAAGCGTTCACCTTCCTCGCGGGATTCGCCATCGGCACGGGGGGGGAACGCCAGCAGTCTTTCCCACCCGGGACCCCCTTTAAGGCTTCCCAGGTCTCACCCCTCACTCGAAAGAAACCAAGCCGACGGTCGAGGAGGAACTGTGGCGCGGCGCGTCCCGCCTTGGGAGGAGTCGTGTCCCACCCGCTCCGCGGCGGAGCTCCGCGGGAACCGCGCCTCCAGGGCTCTCGCCCACAGCGCCCGGACGGAGCGGCCGCTTGGCGAGGACGCGCGCCCCTTCTCGCTCACCTGCTGCTGCTCTTTCGGAGAGTCCGGGCTTCCCTCCGCGCTCGGGCTCGCTGAAGTGAGGGCTTTGGGCGCTTGGCGAGCCGTTTCCCCTCCCTTCGCTTCCCGCCAGCCACAACTTCCAGCTCGCTCGCCGCCCTCCGCCCCCTCAAGTCCGCCCGCGCGCTTCCCTCAGCCCGGATTTTGGGGGGGGCGGGGAGGCGACGGGAGGCGGGGTCTTCTCGGCGCTGCCCGCCCGCCTCTTTCTGGCGAAGGGACGCTGGTTGGCGGCGAGCTGCCTGGCGCAACGGGGGCCGCGCTCTGACTCCGCGCGGGAATCTTTGGGGAGCTCAGGGGAGCTCTAGAAAGTATGCGAGCGGGACTTTGCGCAGGTGCGGGCGGCGGGGGGGGGGCGGTGTGTCCTACCTGCGCGGCCGGAGGTATGGGGCGAGAGCTGCTGAGGTCGGGGGCTGCTTTGCGCGCTGGCCAAGGGCATCTAGCTTGGCCACCGTGAGAACCCGGCCGGGCTGCGTGTACTTGAGATCTATAGAAAACACATTGTTTCTCCCAAAGAATCCTGCGGGCCTGTAGTTTAAAGGGACTGGGAATTGTAGCTCTGTGATGAAACAAAACAAATTCCTTCCAGTAGCACCTTAAAGACCAACTAAGTCAGTTCTTGGTATGAGCTTTCGTGTGCATGCACACTTCTTCAGATACATGCACACGAAAGCTCATACCAAGTGTATCTGAAGAAGTGTGCATGCACACGAAAGCTCATACCAAGAACTGACTTAGTTGGTCTTTAAGGTGCTACTGGAAGGAATTTGTTTTGTTTTGACTATGGCAGACCAACACGGCTACCTATCCGTAACTGGAGCTCTGTGATGAGTTAGCTACGTTTCTTTGGAGGAAATGTTGCGCTTTGACGGATTAGATGGGTTTGGGGGCTGTTGTTATGTTGCTGTAACCTCTTGCTTTAAAAGCGTGCTTCATCTATGTATGTTTAATATGCGTTTTTATTTTCAAAAAATTAAGGTGGTGTTCAACATATGCAAATGAAATAGACAAAAACATCCAAATGGTGAGAAGATACAGTGGTACCTCGGGTTACATACGCTTCAGGTTACAGACTCCGCTAACCCAGAAATAGTACCTCGGGTACTTTGCTTCAGGATGAGAACAGAAATTGTGCGGCGGCAGCAGGAGGCACTGGCGTAGCGTGGGTTGTCAGCACCCGGGGCAAGACAAGTAATTTGTGCCCCCTAACCCGTGGATTTGCAACCCCTAACCCTAACCCCCAGATGTTGCGCCCGGTACGGCCGGGCCCCCCCTGCACCCCCCACGCTACGCCACTGGCAGGAGGCCCCATTAGCTAAAGTGGTGCTTTAGGTTAAGCACAGTTTCAGGTTAAGAATGGACCTCCGGAACGAATTAAGTACGTAACCAGAGGTACCACTGTACAGTGGTGCCTCACAAGACGAAATTAATCTGTTCCGCGAGTCTCTTCGTCTAGCGGTTTTTTCGTCTTGCGAAGCAAGCCCATTGACGGCTTAGCGGATTAGCGCTATTAGCGGCTTTTAGCATTTTTAACATTTTCGTCTTGCGAAGCAAACCCATAGGGAAATTCGTTTTGCAAAGCGCCTCCAAAACGGAAAACCCTTTCGTCTAGCGGGTTTTCCGTCTTGCGGGGCATTCGTCTTGCGGGGCACCACTGTACTGCCAAGAACCAGCTAGTGACTGGTCAAATATCTCTCCTCTTAAAATCTCTGTCTGGCACCTTGAAATGGCAGGTAGTTCCCAGCAAAGCTGTGTAGCCCACTGGACTCCCAATGCCAAGTTGTTTTAGCTACAAGTGGGCCGTGGTTGCATACACACCACAAAGCACTTCTTTACTCCCAGAGAATCCTGGGAGCTGTAGTTGTTAAGGGTGCTTGGAACTGCTGCTATGTGAGGGGTAAACTGCAAGTTCCCAGGATTCTTGAGGGTCAGGGGAATATGCTTTAAATGTATGGTGTGTACACAGCCCATGTCCTGCGTCACGTGGGTTACACTAGCATCATCTTCATGTTCTTATTTTTAAGGTTGAGGTTCATTTAAAAGGAATAAGGGGGCAGGGAGTGAAAGAAGAGGAGAGAGAGAGGGTGGGATATAGAACAAAGGCAGGCGCCGAAGCAAGATTAAAAGCGGGGTCCCATTTTTCAGGTCGAGAATAAGGTTCCAGTCCTCTTTCAATGGGATTTAGTTCTGAGACAGCATGCCTAAGAACTCTCTGCTCTAATGGGTCCTGGGTGTATGGCCCAGATCTATCAGATGCACAGTTTCATTTTAGAAAGTGGATGCCAAAGACTTTGGCTTGGGCCGGGCAAGATTCAGGTGCCTTTACTCTATTTATATACCATGTGTTCCTCAAGGGAGTGCTGCATACATGGTTCTAACAACTGCCGTCATTTTATCCTCTTGACAGCCCACTGAGGTTGGTTATGCAGAGAGGTGGTACGTATTATTAGAGGTGTGTGGTGTCTGTTAAATAAGTCTGGGGAACATGGCTGACCCCTCCAGACTCCCCGTAACAGGCATCCATAAATAAAATGCAGCAATCCCAAATAAATGTAGGTAAGGAGAGCTTGCAAAAGTGCTGTTGACTTCTAGTCGAGGTGAATAAATGTGTAGGGTGGTTCTGAGCAGCTGGGAGCAGGGAAGAAAGGCAAACGCTGCAGATTAGTCAGTTTATTTCTAGGAGCAGGGAAGAAAGGCAAACGCTGCAGATTAACTGTGTAATCCTGATAGTAAATTGATTCCCTCCCTTGTCACAGCACTTAACAATGGCAGAACTAGTACAGCTGTGGCCCCGTCTCCTACTCAGTGTAAGTACCCGCCTGCGATGACTTACAGAAAGCGGATTTCTTCTTATCTCGCAGCATCTCTAGAAGGCTGGCTCTCTTTTGCACCAGTAATCCTCTCCACCACTGAGGAGGAACAGCCAGCTAGGAAAAGTAAATGCAGGAGGAAGAGAGAGAGAGAGAGAGAGAGAGGAGGGAAAGCCTGGGTGCGTGGAGGCTTGAGAGAGGAAGGAAGATGTAGATTAGAGGTGGGCAGAAGATGAGGACCTTTTGGTGGATCTCCTGAGTTAGATCTCTGAGCTAAGCAGGAGTTCGACAAAGCAAAGCTTCGTGAGCCTATTCTCGCTAGCTTGTACAACTTGCACATGAGTGGAATAGGGTTTTTTATGCCTCGGGAATGAGGAGGAAAAGGTTCCTGGGGGAAAATAGGAATTCGTGCAATGAAAACAAGCCCCTGGGTTTGCATAGGTGCCCAGAGGTACCTTGTTCGACAATTCCTTTGTTTTTCTTCCTTTGCACCTGGTTCAAGTTAATGGACCTCAGGGTTCTGGTGGGAAGCAAAGGAGATCCCACAAACCTAAATGACCTACCCCTAGGCTTTTCTCTGCCACTGTCTGGAACAAGGGTTTGGGGGCACAGGGACATCAACATTTTCTTGGGCCATAGCACAACAAAGCCGAGCACTAACTAAACTTGGTACATATCATTTATGGTGGGAATGTTAGTTGCCGCAAGGTTTTGGGGGTTTAATTTTGACAGAAAGGATAAATGTTACTAAAGAAGCTGTTGTTTGTTGCCCAAAATTAATGTTACTGAAAATTTTTGATGATGCCAATGTAACTATGTTATCAAAAGAATTGGGTATATATGATCTTGGCAGCACAAGCAGTAATTGCAACTCAATGGAAAACAGACCATTTAATGTTTGGTACTACTCGCTATGAAATATAGCTATAATGGAGAAACAAATACATAATTTGAGATTATTTTCAAGACAACTCTTTGTCACAATCCTGGCAAATATGGATCTATGCTTGATGATTTGATAAAGTTTATATAAACTTTACATGGACTTTGTTATTTTAATTCATGTGCAGCATTCTAATTTTTGTCTGTTACTATAATTGTTCTCTCAGCTTTATATACATACATTATAGAATGAAACAACAATAATAAAAACTTTTACCAAAAACAAAGCAGAGCACTCTACGGAAAAAGAGAGATCTCAGTCAGGGACATTCTTAAGTTTATATAAAACCTGCTTGCATGCATTGTAAACTTGTCCATTGTTAATCCCTGATGAGGTAGTGGGTGAGAATGTCCTCTGGGGTCTGGACAGCAAAAGGCAATCCATTCTTAGAAACACAGACTGGTGGTGTTCTTTCTTCTTCTTCTTTTAAGCCTATCCTCTGAGACTCCCCTGTCCTATTTTTTGTGTGCATGTGAATACATTAATGCAGGATCAGGTCAGGAGGCACTTAGGGATGACAAGGTAGTAGGACCCTCCTTTCTTCTAACCATACATGGTTATTTGCCAGAAGCATCTCTGCATCTCTGATGATTAAGAGATGGAAAAAGGTAACCATTACAAATTCTCTTTTATATCTCCCAGACAGCAGTATGCTGCCAGTTTTTGAGGTGCAGTTCCATATATACAGTGAAGGGGGTGCAGTGCGCCCCAGGTGTCATCACTGGGGTGTGTGTGACAAAATTAGTTTTTTTTAAAAAGGAGCTCACGAAACTTGTTAGGAGTGATGTAGTGGCTTAGGCGCCTGCAGGTTCCGCACTGCCTGAAATGGCAGCAGGAGACTTGCGTCTGCCTACTGCCTCTCCCTCAGCCACCCTACAGCTGAGGGGGAGGCAGTGGAGAGACTCCAAGCATTGGAGAGGCTCGCCCCACCCCCATGGGCGATTGCCCCACCCCCGGCTGCAGGACATGCCCCCACACCAAGCACCTGAGCGGCTAGCTATGCTGCGGCATATATCTATCTTCCTTGTTGCTTATGCAAGAGTTTGGGTCAAAATGTCCCTGTAGTGGAAACCTTGTGTGGAATACAAGAAAATGAAGAATGGTGGTCTTACCTTATAAAGTCTAGTGTGAAAGTACAATTTCAGCAAGAGGTTTTGTGCAAGGCTTCTCTAAATGGTGAAGGCAGTCACATTGTACAGCAGTGTGGGCACTTCTCATGTATGGAATTGGAACGTAAAATATTGGCCCCTGCAGACAGAGAAATTTAAATATGCTCTCTGGGATACCATCTTCTAATCTTTGTAAGATTGTTATCTGGTCACCTCTCATGTCCCAAATTGTTTAGTACTCTATCTCACATGAGGCCTGTGGGCTCAGAGCTGAACTACACCTTACACACCATTCACATGGAAGTATTGTATGCTCCCAACAGCATTCTGTGCTCATGACCAGTTCTTCCAGTGACCATTTTGCAAGAGCGCTAGCATACATAAATAAGCAACTCAGTCCTAGTGCATGTTGCTTACCTGGTAGGAAATTCTACTGAATTCGCTGGGGCTCCTTCCCAAGTAAGTGATCTGCCTTCACTTGAGATATATACATTTTCATAATGGCCCAAGTTTTGAATATCTCAGTGTGACATTTTGAAATGTTTTCAATATACCGTTGCTTATATGTTTAGGGCCTTTCCATGCTTACCATTTGTAGTGGTATAATTGTGTCTTATCTAGCATTTTTAATGTTGGCTGCCCACATGTTGCTATTACCACATGTTGGACGTGGGTGGCGCTGTGGTCTAAACCACTGAGCCTCTTGGACTTGCTGATCAGAAGGTTGGCGGTTCGAATCCCCATGACGGGGTGAGCTCCTGCTGTTCAGTCCCAGCTCCTGCCAGCCTAGCAGTTCGAAAGCAGGCCAAAAGGTGCAAGTAGATAAATAGGTACCGCTCCAGCAGGAAGGTAAACTGTGTTTCCATGCACTCTGGCACTCGTCACAGTCCTCCGTGCACCAGTAGCGGTTTAGTCATGCTGGCCACATGACCCGGAAAGCTGTCTGTGGACAAACGCCGGCTCCCTCGGCCTGAAAACTAGAGGAGCGCCACAACCCCGACTGGACTCTACTGTCCAGGAGTCCTTTACCTTTACATTTTACCTATTAACACATTTCACTAGAGTGAGTTTTCCTTTCCACAGTAATGGTGGGTTATGCCGAAACAGAGAAAAATTCCTTGACTCTATAGTCACCCCAGTATTCCCTGGTGGTGGTGTTTAATGCCTATTCTAGAATACTGATCTTGTGGGAGGTTAGAAGAGGAACTACATGACTGTCTAAGCTATGGCAAACCTGGCTACTGTGATGAAACTTTGTCTGCAGCTAATGATTGATGTCATAGGCAGTACTTTGACCCAATGCCGTCATCTCTGTCTCCAACAGATCACACTCATCAGAGGGAAGTGTCATGATACTGAGTTCTCCCAAACCACACACACACACACACACACACACACACCAACCCTCAACCCTTCCGCAAACAAAATGGGATGATGCTTGTTCACATGCCACACAAATGAAAATACTGAGGATCCAGTCTGGATCTTGCCCAAAAGTTTGATGTTTTTGAGTATATATTATTCTGGCATGCTAGCTGACTGATGTTGACATTGTGTGGTAACATGCCGTAAAATTGGGGTGGGGTAGAGTGGGGGACCCAGCAACTATTCTACCATAAATGGCAAGCGCAGAAAGACCCTTAGAGTAGAATGGGCTAATTGCTCAATGTTAAAGTAATGAGGCATGTTTTCAGGAATACATAACATCCCTTTTGCAAAAAAAAAAAATAAAGCATAACAGCTGTTTTTCTCTGACAATGTTGTTTTGAAAGCATTACAGGTCAAACATTAAAACTGCAGCTCACAGTTTAATTGCATCTGGTTTCAGGATTTGTGTTTTGAGGATGAAGCTAAGCACAACGGTTGAAGGTGCCAGATTGCAATTTGGTGATCAGTTTGGCGGCTTGGTAAGCATATATGTACAGCACTCTGTGGGTCTTGCTATTTAAATGTATTATATTAATAGAGATATAAATGTTCACTCGGTGAATATTAATGTTCTTACCCCAGGCATCACATTGTGTTTTGAGGAATTCCTGGTCCCCCAAAACATTTAGCTACAATATTTTCATTGCTGGACAAATTCGTCTTCTCTTCCCTCTGCCAGCTATCATATCTGTTGTGATAGTATGGTCTGGAATGAGTTTTGCTTCTTTTGTTTCTTTTCTCACATTTATATGCTTTCTTTCTTCCATTTTGGCTGGCAAGGCATGTTTTCCCAGGTGGTTCACCCCTACTAGGCATTGAACAGACCAGACTAGCTTCAGCTAGTCAGTAGTCACATGTTCCTACCACTTAATCTGTGTCTGCAGTGTCATTGTTGGATTATAGTGTCCAGATTGGGTGCGGTTTATATTCATATTGGCCCTAATATAAGCTTCTGGTCAGATACATTTTGGACTGTGACCTTTACACATCTTCCAATCCCGAGCTCATGGGGTGGTACAAAGTTACTTCGGCACCTGTTTCCACCGCGTCATTTTCCTCTTGCAGAATGTATGATGAAGGAGACAAAGGTCACAGAAGACCACTAAGGGAGCAAAAGGTTAGATAGAGGGCAAGATGTTCAGACAGCTGTGGCTTTATCTGTGGGGGGGGAGTGTGCTCCACAACCCAGCGATCATTCCTACATGTTCTCTCTCCCTTCCCGGCCTTGGGGGAGAGGATGGGGGACTAGGTGCGGGGTGGGCGTTGCTTCGCCGCGCTCCTGGCGCTATTTACCCCACGCTCCTGGCTGCATACCGTAAGGTCACAACAAATCATAGAACTGTAGAGTTGGGAGGGTTCCGAGGGGTCATCTAGTCCAGCCCCCTGCGATGCAGGAATCCTGCCCGCAGCTGCCCCCGGGTGTGCTCAAACCACCAACCTTCAATACCTAGGAATACATTTCATTTACCTGCATGCCGCCACCTCAGTGCTGTTCTATGTTTATTACTTTTCTAGCTGTAAATGATAATAGGCACAACTGACGAAAGCTAAAATATTGAACCAAGGACTCAGCTACACAGCTGCAAATGAAACGTTTTAGATGTGTTGTACAGTGCAATATACAAATGTGACAATAGATGGCGAACGTGAGCTATGCCAAATTCAATGTATTTTTCAAAACTTTTTCTTAAAAAGCATTTTCACAGTGTTTTTTAAATATATGTGTAGATTCCACCCAAGTATGGGTAAGGACAAAACAGACTACAAGCCCATATAATTTTATTTAAGTTTTAAGAGGGATAATCCAGCTACAACATACTCAAAGCAGACCCATGAAAAGTAAATGGACAAGTTACTTAGGTTTATTTCAATGAGTCGTACTGAAGAGTATGACTAATATAGGATATGACCCAAGAAAGCAGGTACTCTTTAAATTCATATTATTTGTTTCAGTTGCCTGCCATACCTATTTAACCTAAAGCAGAAAAAGTGCTTGAGGCACTTGTCATCTTAAAAATGTTGTGACCGATGATCTTTGGCTAAGTTTGACCCATACTGCAACTCCTGTATGTGTAAAAAGCACCTTTCAGTTATAGCAGCATTACACCCTTGATTTTCGGCATCAGTTGGTTCTTCTGGTGAAGGTGTCATACTCCTTACATCCTTGGGTGACATTGAAATTGGAATTATTTAGAAATTCTGTACGCATCTATCTTTCTATAGAGAAATAGCATTCTTGGGAAGATGGTGAGCCAGTAGCTGCCACAATATAAATGTCAACAAGTTATAGAAGAAAGGCCAGAGCAATTTTTAAAATAAGAAAGAGAAAATTGGAGAAAAGATCAATTGCCCAAGGATATTAGCTTTTAATTTGAGGCACTTTTATTTCTAAACAGAACCAGAAATGCACATTCAATTGCAGCCTACACCGTACAAAGGAAATGACAAGTGTGTCTCTACTAAATGGTAACGTGATCAATAACCATTTATGTGTACTGTATTGGCGATTAATGCTTGGATTTTGGTTCTGTTAGTTGTTGTCACAGAGAATGAGAGATGCAAAATGTATTTTATTGGATGAATTTCCTGCGCCTGTGAAAACAAACATAGTTCTGTATCTGGAAGAAAGGTGAAGTAACCGATTCTGAGCAATGAGCGCAAAGTTGCGTTGACAATACGAATGTGCTCTGCTACTTCAAGTCACCAGCAGAGTCATTATTCGTTTGTTTGTTAATTCCTCGCTCTTTGCCCTAAGATTCCCAGGGTGGGGGACAGCATTAAAACACAATATTAAAAACAATTTAAAGCAACAATCACAAAAACAAAGTGGGTCCTAGAAACACACATCTCAGGTGTCAAAAGCCAGGGTGAAGTGCACTGCCGGTAAAGGTAAAGGGACCCCTGACCATTAGGTCCAGCCGTGGCCGACTCTGGGGTTGCGGCGCTCATTTCGCTTTATTGGCCGAGGGAGCTGGCGTACAGCTTCCGGGTCATGTGGCCAGTATGACTAACCTGCTTCTGGCAAACCAGAGCAGCACACAGAAACGCCGTTTACCTTCCCACCGGAGCGGTACCTATTTATCTACTTGCACTTTGACATGCTTTTGAACTGCTAGATTGGCAGGAGCAGGGACCGAATAACGGGAGCTCTCCCCGTCGCGGGGATTCGAACCGCCGACCTTCTGATCAGCAAGTCCTAGGCTCTGTGGTTTAACCCACAGCGCCACCCATGTCCCCACTGCATTGCCAGTACTTAGCATTAAAAATGCACACTAGCTTCATGCACCTGTGTCTTAGGTACTGGCTTTTGCATCTATGGGCTTCCAGTTCTGGGGCATGCAGCATTATGTATGTGTGGACTTGCTTCTCTTCTGCACAACACAGAGAAGCTGTGGAGACTCACTGAGGCAGGGAAATCTCAGTGGTCCCTGTGTATGCCTCTTGCACTGCCCATCAGTATAATCTTTGGCTTCTCCAGTCACTGGGGAAGTGGGGTGAAGGTACATGATTGGCAGGAGATCCTGTTGCAAACCACTTTCTCCCCACATCTGATCAGAACTGGGAATGGAACTGCCCTTATCCCACCTTGCAGGTATATGTCAGGCTGAAGGGAGCATGATTCTGAAAGCGCCCAGGGATGGTCATCCCCGGGGTGGATCTACACAAAGGGGGAGGGAACGCTAGAAATAAGTAAGAAATTAAATGTTTATAACAAAAGAAGAAAAAAGCACTATGGAAAATCACGTAGAACTCTTTTTTTAACTCCCCAGCACCATCTGGTGTTGCATGTTTATAACGCATTCAAAACACTGTTTTTTGACTAATGTAGCTGAGTCCCCAGTCATGGAAATAGCATCCCGTGCAGCCTAGAGGGGGAATACTGGCTGAGGGGAAGGGAGTGAGTTGGAAAGGATGCTGGTACTGGGGAAAATCCACTGTGGTCTGCAGGGTTCATGGGTGATTTGGATTTCCTGCAGATTATTAGATTCAATCCAGAGCCTCTCCCAACAGAGTGATTTCAAAAGTGGTTTGCTATGTGGCAATGGGCTGCTTTAGAGACATCTAAAGCATCGTCATGCTTTTCTTTGTATTCTGGCCCACGCTTTTGTTTGGGAGTTTTTGTTTTCCCTCCCCCTCTTAATTTTAAAATCTCCAGTCCAGATTTGTTTTTCAGATGAGAAACAGGAGACTTGTGTACAGTGTGATTAATATGCAAAGAAAGCTATTTCTGGAGAGCTTGGCTCATCCAAACAGTCAATCCCGCTGACTTTTTTTCCCATTCTGACCACAGAGTTGTTAGTCGCTCACTGTAAATTTGCATATATTTTGCTTTGCCATTGTTTCTGAATTTAATGTATAGTTTTCTCCGTCCTGGAGAACCGATGATAAACAAAACAAAACGCACAAAAGCAAATAACCCCTGTCCCTAAATATAGAATAAATCAGAGTGAAACTATTGTTATGAGTTTTTGGGCGCCAGAACAGTTTGTGCGGGGGAGGGGGGAGGAAGTAGGCAGGATGTCTGGGCCCCCTTCTAATTCCTGGATCCAGCTCGGATTCAATTGCTGGAATAGCCTAAGTATGAACCATTAAGTGAAACAAAGGAGATAGAAAACAGGTGGGCCTCCCTGTCCCAACTGTCTGTTAGTTAGAAAGACAAAATGTCAGAGCTGAGAGATGAGTTATCCGAGCTAGAAACTGGATACAAAAAACTTCAGGCTGGAAAGGCAGAGAATGAGAACCATGGGTGATTTTTGCTGTGGCAACGGAGAAGTAAGACCCTTTTGCAGTGTTGATATTGTGAACCCCTCCATCGTAGGCTCAGGGTGTATATATCTGTAGATAAACCATATCTCATAAAGACACCACAGTCTCCATTTTGCCTCATTTCCCAAAGGAAACACTAACCCTAAGTAACTGCCTTGAACCCCTGGAATCTCACACCATTCAGAGATTGGGATGATATGCAACACTGTATTAAATGCCCCTCACAAGCCTAACTAAATTGTAGCTAAAACAGGGTGGAAAAGTGAGATTACTTTGAATTCCGAAGAGTTTCCATGGAGAGGAGTGTCTAGGAAACTGAGGTATGTTAAAAACATACATTTAACACGCCTAGTTTAAAAAATAGCATCCGTGTTGGAGGACAACTGGAATTAGGACCTGAGGGGGTTTTTAAATATAAAATTAAAATAATCCCTTCTCCCACCAGGTGGCTTTTTCCAGTCCATGGCAAACAACTTAAGGGACACGGCTGTGCATGGGGGAAAGGATTAAAATCCTCTCCCCTATGCTGTGGTTCCAATCCTGATCAATGTAGAGGGTGTGCTATTATTGTTTAAATGGAAACAATTGGCAAGTAAGAAATATATGTTAAAGGAAATCTGGAGATAGTTGGAATCAGTACAAATAAGCCTTTTATTGCAGAAACTGTATAAACATGTTGCTTATACAATGGGAAATCTAACATCTGGCTGAGAAGCTGTCATTAGGAAATGTTGGGAATGGATTTATGAGCTTGTGAATTGGATACCAAGCCAGGAAATAATAGGGGTTTTATGGAGCAAATTAGTCTCTGCTTAGGAGCCACTTTGGCAGTGAAGCAGTATATAAATTGATAGTAATACTCAAGAGTATTACACCATGTCTATTATTTTCAGTGGGCTGTACTCCGGATACAAACCACACACTTTTAAAGTCCGTTGTTAGTTTGCTTCAGTGAGCAGTACTTAGAGCTATAAGATACATTTTGTTGATACCTTTTAAATTGCACAAATCTATTTCTAGCCCTGTTTTGTAAAGATGAAACTTTTCAATTAAGGAAGAAAAAGTTAGCATTTCTGCCTGTGTCCTCCTCCCTGCTCTACTTCGCAGGTTGCCGCTTGCAGGGGGGCATAACAGATGCTATGAGGTTTCAACAATAAGTTACCATGGAGACCAGCCAAGGAAATGCGGGTCAGCTGTGACCACACATTGTCCTTGGAAGGAACTAGCCTTTGCCACTGAATTGCTATACTTCTAGGAGATAAACACAGAGGGAACATTTAGAGTGTCTTGGAGAGGGGGCTGTGTGGAAATCAGGCATGTTCTTAAATATATTCTGTTGAAATCACTGTGATTCAAACATCCTCAATTTTGACTAAACTGTGCCATTACTTATTCGCTTACTCAATCTAAAACATCTTGCCAACTTCCTAGCCCATCCAGAGGCTGTTGTAACAGCTTTCAGGTCAATAAAGGTTTTTGCAGGATGCAAAAACAAGACACAAAGATAAAACATTGAATCCTTCTCCCCCACCCCACCCCCAAAAGGCAATATTTATTCAGGGGAGTCAATATTCAGAAAGATGCCTGCTGTGAATTTGCGCTATAAAAGTATGTTGCTGCTGTTGTTTTATTAAACATTGCCAGATGTTGGCGTTCAGATGAATTCTGATACGCAACTTGAGGCCGTTTCATATACTAGACAAAAGAGTAAACTGGTTCGCCCCAGCAAATGTACCTGTTTGAAGTTTTTGCAGATCAGTTCTTTTTCCCCCACCTGCACATTTTAAGCACACATTTCAAAAACATATTGCATGGAGCGGCTTTCAGAAGCAAAGTCTCTAAGTTGCAAATCTTCAGACACCCCCTCGGAATTTCCTGTTTGGGGACTTTTTGCTGCCCTCTGCTGGTGACAATACTGCCAGCAAACAGCCTGCCAAGAGAGTTGCACAGGGGAACAACTGTGCCTTATCCAAACCCCACCAATGATATAAGGGTGTGGAGGTTGCATTGCTGTCCGAGTCAGAATCCTCCCTTAGCCATATCTCAGATAGCCAGGACGATCCAACCCAGTGTGCATAACCATCTGTCTTGGGAGTGGAATATGAACGAAAAATCTTTTGCAGATCACCTTAGTCTGTGTCAGGGTTTCACATTTGCATGTTCAGACCCAGAGACCTCCCCCCTAAATAAAGTCACACTTGACTCACGTTTGGTTTTTGGCAGAATTTAGACCACAACTTTATTGATTACAGGAAGTGAGTGGTTTCATAGGCTCTGGTTCGACTAGCTCCCTGAACCCTTGCAGATAGCGCTGACCCAGAGCTCTATCATAGGTCAGCCAAGAGTGAACACCTGGGGTAGGTGGAAAGCCTGGAAATGGACTATGTCCACTCCCCAGATGCTCCCCTGGACTCAGGCACGGGCACAACCCCCTCTCGGGGGTTCACCAAACCAAGTTGAGTCCCTGGATTCCTTTAACGGAATACCCTTCACATAGGGATGGCGAGACCGTTCTCCCATCCCTGTCACCTGAACCAGTGCCTATCCGCAACCTTACAAGTTGTGACAATTTGCTACGTGGCCTGTGAAACACAAATGGCAACAACCAATCAGCCAAGTGGGGGGAATTCCTGCCGTGCCCCTGTCCCAACGACAGATGACACATGACAGCATAACAGGGTCAATCGCAAAATGCCCTAAATATAGGGAGAGGTGGGCGGGTGTTCCGATGCACGAGCCGAAAGAAGCTCTGGGTCACGTACATAGGTCCCTCAGCCCATTTAGACAGCTCCCCATTGGCCAGATTTAACCCAGCAATGAGGGACCTACCAATCGGGTGTTGTGGCTGTCCAATATACCCACCCACAACCAAGAGGTCAGTTTCCAGGTCTCACAGCAACACGTGCCCTCTTTTAAGGAGGATACGCTCTAGCAGAGCAGCTCCCTTACATCAGCCTGCCAAAAATTAGCCCTTGCCACAAGCTGTTAAAATACATAGTATATAGAGTTTGGTGAGTGATTTAGGTCACGTTTCTAGAAAGTAATTATGAGTGCCTTGTGCACATTCCTGTCCTTTGAGGTCGTACTTCACTTTTTAGAAATGGCACACTGGCCTTTTAGAAAGGTGAGTCAAAAGTAGGTGCTGAAATGTATTGCTCTTTTCTCCAGGCACCATCTCTGCCTCCACCCCATCATTGACCTCTTGGAATATTTTGTTGTGTGGTGGCTAAAAGTATTTGGCTTCCTCTCATTCTAAGCATAGCTGGATTCAAATCCCTGCTCGGCCATAAAATGGTTTTGACCAAATCATCATCTCTATCTCATGTGGGCATTGTAAAGGCAGTGCCAGCAACAGATTGCTTTGTGCCCTAGGGAAGGCTAGCAACTTGCACGTACAAACAGGGGCCAAAAGTGGCTAGCTTCAGTTTTCAAAATTGTATGTCTTGTAGAAAGTACAAAAAGCATAAAACACGAAACCTCTAAAGTTGCTTTAAATTTCAATAAGAAATAATGCACCAATGTTTGATTAGGTTTCTCAAATACAAAAGAAAATGTTTTAGTACACAGATCCTTTTCAATAATCTTGTGAATTGTGGTGTTAAAATTTAAGTATGTGAAGATAAATGAGGGCGATATCACGTTACTCCCACGAGCATCCTGAAAAAAGAGTGGGAAGAATTACGAAATTGACAAATCCATTCTCCTATACTTATCTGTGGGGTTTCTTGCTTAGTTGGGCTTGGTTAATCTGCAGGGGTCAGCAAACTTTTTCAGTAGGGGGCCAGTCCACTGTCCCTCAGACCTTGTGGGGGGCCGGACTATATTTTGAAAAAAATAATAATGAACGAATTCCTATGCCCTACAAATAAACCATGGATGTATTTTAAATAAAAGCACACATTCTACTCATGTAAAAACACCAGGTAAGTCCCACAAATAACCCAGAGATGCAGTTTAAATAAAAGGACACATTCTACTCATGTAAAATAACAACAACAACAACAATTTATTATTTATACCCTGCCCATCTGGCTGGGTCTCCCCAGCCACTCTGGGCAGCTTCCAACAAAGTATTAAAATACAGTACAGTGGTACCTTGGGTTACATATGCTTCAGGTTACATACGCTTCAGGTTACAGACTCCGCTAACCCAGAAATAGTGCTTCAGGTTAAGAACTTTGTTTCAGGATAAGAACAGAAATCGTTTTCTGGCTGCGCGGCAGCAGCAGGAAGCCCCATTAGCTAAGTGGTGCTTCAGGTTAAGAACAGTTTCAGGTTAAGTACGGACCTCCGGAACGAATTAAGTACTTAACCTGAGGTACCACTGTAGTCTGTTAAACATTAAAAGCTTCCCTAAACATGGCTGCCTTCAGATGTCTTCTAAAAGTCTGGTAGTTCCCTGTAACTTTGCCTGGTTCCCTGTAACTTGGCTTCTCACAGTGAGGGAACCGACAGAAGGCCCTTGGCGCTGGACCTCAGTGTCCGGGCAGAACGCTGGGGGTGTAGACGCTCCTTCAGGTATACTGGACCAAGGCTGTTTAGGGCTTTAAAGGTCAGCACCAACACATTGAATTGTGCTTGGAAACGTACTGGCAGCCAGTGTAGATCTTTCATGTAAAAACACGCTGTTTCCTAGACCATTCACGGGCCAGATTTAGAAAGCGATTGGGCCGGATCCAGCCCCTGGGCCTTAGTTTGCCTACCCATGGGTTAATGAAATCTGCAGCCCAAGGTGCATAGTAAGGCTATGAACTGGCTGTGAAAGAAAGTGGCATGAGGCAGAATTATTCAAGGACCACAGTCAGTACTCATGTTCCAGGACGTGTCCCAACACAGCATAATTCCTGTGGAACCTGGGATGCGGGTGGCGCAGTGGGAGACAAAAAAGTTTTTTATGGCTTCCTGACTGGTGTGTCTTCTAAGCCATCCACCATGCTTGTCATCCTTAGATTATGTTACTATTGCTGGCCTTCCTGATCTTATTTACCAAACTCGATCCCTTGCCAGCTTTGAACCATGCTAACTCAGCTCATCAAACTGAAAACTATCCCCCCCCCCCCAAAAAAACCACCTCTAACCAATTTGTAGCCTGGTGCCTACCACAGATGCTCCAAGTGTCCCTATTTTTCAAGGGCAGTCTCGGATTTTGAGAAGCCATCCCGGTTTCTGATTTGATCCCAGAATCTCCTGCTTTTCCTTTGTTGTTGTTTAGTTGTTTAGTCATGTCTGACTCTTCGTGACCCCATAGACCACAGCATGCCAGGCACTCCTGTCTTCCACAGCCTCCCGCAGCTTGGTCAAACTCATGTTTGTAGCTGCGAGAACACTGCCCAAGCATCTCGTCCTTTGTCGTCCCCTTAGGATGTCCCTATTTTCATCGGAGAAATGTTGGAGGGCATTCTGCTGGACCCTTCCGAGTGTGAAAAAGATGAACAATCATAACAAGATTCAGCCTGGGGCTAGTTATTAGGAAATACATTTTTAATCCGTTTTGCCATAAAACGTTCAAAAGTTATTTAAAAACTTCTGTGTGTGCACTTGTCACGATGTTAAGTTCTCAGGAGGTTAACTGGCCATGCTGTTATCCACAGGAGTTATCCTCAGATTCCCTATCCCTGATTACAAGAAAGGTAAAATGTCCCTCTTTTTAAATTAGGGGAGATTCATTGCCCACCCCCACCCCCACCCGGTAAATACTGTACAGTAAAGATGACTTGAGGGGGAGCAAGAGTTGGAGAAAAAAATAGGTTATTTTTTCTCCAACTCTTGCTCCCCCTCAATTTGTTTTACTTTCAGCTATTTTGGCCTTTTAAAAAGATTAATTATAAAGCAGCTGGGTACTGGAGGAGATCCATACAACATTGTAAGATATGAGCGCCTTCTTGGATGGGTATCAGATATTGAACCGTTATGACATAAAAGCTCGGATGAAGCAGCTTGAGCTAGCACATTAGTTCTGTGCCTCCAGCACACTAATCAGCATGAAGCTATTAACATATTAATTTTTCTACATTACAACCATGCTGATGTTTGGATCCATTCAACTGGAAGCAAGTTAACTTGTTTCTGAATGTCTGCAGGCCTACAGAGCGATTATGTGTCTTTTGTAAAAAGCTTATCGGCAAAGTTGAAGAGGAACGGGAATTTCAATCCTAAATGGAAAGCTCAGATCTTATGTACAAAGATACTTTTTGTCATTTAAAAGTACCGAGACCTTGTTTCATGTAATTTAATGTTGTTGTTGTTGTTGTTGTTGTTGTTGTTGTGTGTTTTAGATGGTCTCACACCTTACATACCCCATTTGATTATTGTATTGTGATCGGCAAGATAGTGTAGAACCTCCAAGTGTCCCTATTGCCCAGGGACAGTCCTGAATTTACAGAAACCATCTCAGTTTCTGATTTTATCCCAGAATATCCCGCTTTTCCTTAGGACGGCCCTATTTTCATCAGAGAAATGTTGGAGGGTATGGAATCGGACATCCTCAGGGCTTTTGCCATACTTAGAGAATGAGGGAGGTGTTCATGGCACTGAGTGACATCTCTGTTTTCATCAGAGAAATGTTGGAGGGTATGGAGTAGGATGTCCCTATTTTTACCGGAGAAATGTTGGAGGGTACATTAGTGTGGTGGAACTCCCTCATGGCAGGGCCAGCCCAGGGCATTTTGGCACCTGAGGCTAACCATAAAATGGTGCCCTCTTCTCCACCAGAGAAAAAAGAGGTGAGTGAAGCTCTACATCAAAGGGGGGAATAAATATCTACATTGGGATATGCAGCCCCTGTGACTTCTGCTGTTTGAGGCGGTTGCCTCACCTTATCTCATGAGTGGGCTGGTACCTCCTGGTACATATCTATTGTCCTTTTAGCCCTTGTTGAAGATTTTCCTTTTTTCAACAAGCTTTTTGAAGTGAAGACTCTTGGCTAAGTCTGTTTAAAAAAATAAAATAAAAGTCCAGCACTCTGTCTAATTTATCACACTGGCAAAGGATCAAAGGTGTAGCAGTTGGGTAGAATTGCTGTTGCCACAGTCCTGGCCCAGTGGCCGAAAGGCAGTATTAGGCATATTCACTGGTATCTACCCACTCCTGAAAGCTGTTGGTGGCAAGGGAGCCCCCAGGTATTGGCAACCCTGATCAAGCTCACCACAGTAGCAGAAGTTATCATAAAAAATTATGCCAGTTCTCCTGGACAGCACATTTGAGAGACGTGTGTTCTGTTTGTAAATTGGTCCCTGGGAATCATAATGAAATAGGGATTATGAATAATAGATAATGGTGAATAACAGATAATGATGGAATGTGTGTGTGTGTGTGACTTTGGGGCTAGAAGATTGCAGGATACCAAGTGCAAAGAAAGTGTCAAGGAGAGGCTGCCTCTAAAAGCAATTGCAGAACCCCACTAAGTAGAACGTCTGCCTTTATCGCAGTAGCCACTTATTTCATTTCATTTTACATTTCTTGCTAAATGCTATGCTCAGCAGCAGTCCCCAGAAGGGCTGGAAGCAGAAGAGCAAACTGTAAGCTTTCATATTGTAAAAAGAAACCCAAGGGAGTGAACAAAATTGTACCATGCAGGGAGAGAGAAAATGCTCCCCCCAAAAGCTGTTGCCCGCAGAATAAGCAGGCAGCACCATCCACCACTACGGGGGGGGGGGGGGAGTTGTTATAAAAGCATCCCCCCCCCCAGACTTACAAGGGCTACAAACAAATTAACAGTCAAATTCTGCACAAGGTTAAGAGACACTTAACCCACTGGAATCAGTAGTCAATCCTCCACAAAGAATTAGGCTGTAAAAATTACAGGGGTTGAACTAGACTCGGAGGGATTTACTTCTAAGAACTCATTTTCATGATTGAATGGTGTGTCTTCTAAAACCTTGTGAAATACCCCAAGGGTGTTCCATCGCCAAGGTTAAAAATGAGCTGGAAATGTCAATTTAAGCTCTACAATTCTATGATTTCTACTATGATTCTGTTATTTCAGTGCTCATATTGGAAATGAATTGAGCTGTGGTCAGTGACCTTATATTCAGCTATGAAAAACAAGCAGAACTGAACTGCCCTAGAGACAGCGTAGAAGTAAGGCGGAACGAAATCCCAGAGACAGCCAACATTACAGCTCTGTCCTCTTTTGGCAAAGGAGAGCAGCAAGTCCCTGACCGGTTTGTGGCTGGTGTTAAGGACACGGAGGCTTCTACTGCTGCAAAGCGTGAGGCTCTTGTGAACTGCAAGTGTGTGCCGTGTGAGAAGTCACTTGCTGCACTGAGAAAGGCAATGAGAGATGCCCAGCAAATTTCCAGATAGTGTGGCAATAACTATCGGCTAAAGCTGGAACAGACCATTCAACTCGCTCCCGACATGGGCAACACTAGCAAAATGTACAAAGGCGGAAAGACAGTCTTTGGACCAACAGATTGCAGTCACTCATTGACAGGGTCTATCCTGAGTCACAATGTGGCTTCAGAGCTCAGAGGTCAACAGTCAACATGATTTTCCCATTGCACCAGCTGCAGGAGAAATGCCGAGAACACAGGCACCCTTTGCACATCGCCTTCATGGACCTGATGAAGGCCTTTGACCTCATCAGCTAAAAATGACTCTTCACACTACTCAGCAAGCTAGGATGCCCCGCTAAGCTCCGCAAGATGGTTGTGTCCTTCCACTAGAACATATGTGGCACTGTGTCAGGATGCTGTCAGCTGTTCCCGACCGGTTGCCCAGCAAAGTATAAAGACACCTATTTCAATATTTACAGAGAGAGGCTATAGAACCCAGCCTCTTGGATAATGGCGTTGTCCTGAGTGAATCTCCACCCCACCCTCTGTCCCTCCCACTTCCTCATTCGTCACTTCTGCTACGTACCCTCTGTCTTTGAGCTCTTTGCTCTCCTACTTTTAAGGCTCTCTGGGTTCTGGGAGATGGAGGGTCTGGTATGCTTTCTAATGACAACGTGTCAGCCAGCTGTTGCTCCTGTTCTGCCTGCTCCTCCTCTTCCACTGTTCCCCAACTTTTCCTCTCATCTGTCTCTGAGCTGTGACCTCCCGCAAACCCCTGTTGTAAATCTATTTTGTCTTTCTCTTCCTCCTCCCTGGAAGGTTCAGGATGGGGAGGTGGTCTCCACCTTTCCTCCTCTGCCCAGTCCCTGACGGTTCATCCTGGGACACCTCCCCTATAAAGAACAATGTGGAACGGGTGTGTTCTTGCCCCAACTCTCTTTGGCATGTTCTTCTCCCTGTTCTCAAATGCTTCCAGTTTGACTGAAGATGGTGGGTGCTTTCATTTAAGGAACAACAAGGGGTCTGTTCAACCTAGCATGTCTCCATGACAAGACAAAAATCTGTTGGGTTCTTATCCACAAGATGTTGTTTGAGGACAACGCAACCTTGACAGCACACTCTGAGAAACCTCTACAGAGACTCGCCAGTCATTTTGCCCAAGCCTACATGGAGTTCAGCCTCACCATCAGCCAGACAAAGGTCAACATATTGGTTCAGGACATCACTAACACTCTGTGCATCAGGATTGATGACCACATGCTTGAGGTGTTAGACTATTTTGTTTACCTGGGCACCACCATAACCTTTCCATTGATGCTGAGCTGGACAAGTTTATTGGTGAGGCAGCTATGGCAGTGGCTCGCCTCTCCAAAAAGATTGGGGAGAATGTGATGCTAGCAACCAATACCAAGATGAAGTGCTCCCAGGCTTGTGTATTGAAGTGAGTCATTATGGAAGTTGTGGGCAACTTACACCTGCCAGGAGAAATGTGTAATGCCTTCTGGATGTGTTGCGTCAGAAATATTTTCACTGAATATCCTTTTAAAAAGATATCTATTTGACAAATTATATTCATTTTAATTATTAGCAAAGCAAACAGTGGGTTAAAACCAACTGCCCAGATTATAAAATATAAAAAAAATCAAAGTTGTATCTTTTGCCAGTGTTGCTTTGTATGAATGGACAGATAAATGAATATACACAATGGAGTTATTTTAGTTCTAAGTGCCCTTTAAAGCATTCCAGATGGATGGGTTGAGAAGCCATCCCCTAGCTGTGAATTCTGTTGCGAGCTGAAATCTTGGCCTGGCTCCTGTTCCACATTGTCCGTGATAATACGGAACGGCATAATGCAAACCCTACTGACACAGATGGCGCAGCTGCTGAATGCACGGATACTCTTTAGCGCATGCTGATTTGATGCAAGTCCTCATTGCCTAAAGGGACTTGGAAGTTCACGCAGAGATAAAGCAGACACTTCTCAGTCAAATCCCTTCCATCGATCCAAATCTTCCAAGTTCTTCTGAAGACTTTTGCCTTTCATCCAGACAAATTGATGCTTAGACCAGTCAGCAGTGTACAGCAAAATAGCCTCCTGTGCGTGCTTATGATTTGACTATCAGTGGGGATGCATTTGTAACTCTTCTAACTCAGCATTCCCACTTACCCAGAGCTTTCGTTTTCAAGGGCAAGTCTTCAATGCTAAAGGTGTTTTAAATTTTACTCCAATTTGACCACTGCTTTCCTTCAGTTGCCTAGGTTTGGTCATAATTTTGGGTTGCAGTCAACGTGTTCTATCAGTCACCTTGCGCAGCAGAACACTCGTCTCCTCCCCAAACAGGCCTCCTAAACGCACTGGAACAGATTTGAGGACAACAAAGGACACACATGGGAGTGGGGAGTTTTCTCTTCATTAGCTAACGAGCATGAGCCCAACACTCCACCCCTCACACATTCATTGCCCACAGAGGTGGTTGTCCGTATGTGTCAGCATGTTTAAGTGCAGGGCTTTTCCCCTCCAGCCAGAACTCTTTTCCGGCACCTTTCAGCTGGGCGCCATTGTCCTTCTAAGAGAACGAGGGTGATGTTCATGGTGATGTTGACCTCTTTTTTTTCTAGAAAAAGAGCACTGTCTACTTGAATGGTATTGTTGTGGATTTCCTACTTTAAAATGTTCTGGAAAACAACATCAAGGCTAGTTCCCCTGCAGCAGCAGAAACTAAATCAGATAAATGTGTAAACAAGAAAACAGTTCCCAACAGATATTTATCTCAATGCTTTAGACCCAATGGGCTTTTCTATCTGCTGTGGGGCTTGTCACGCTTCATCATATTATGTCAAGGCACAACTTAATGAGCGACTTTCTGTTTATCCTAACATGGTCAAAATAAATTTACCTTAATGTGAATTGATGGTTCAGATTTTAAAGTCTGATTTTTATTTTTATTTTAGCATAGGACTATTGAGTTTCAAGTTGAACTAGGCTAACTAAGACAAAAATAAGAACATGGATTCATTTGCTCATCCATTTGTAGTTGTTGTGTCTGTATCAGAGCTTCTAATAATTTTTCCAACATCTTTCATCTGTATTAGACTTCCAGTGCATGCTACTGGTTAGCAACATTCATGCATCCCCCTTTCGGAAGAAAAATAAGTGTGGTGTTTAACTCAGACCATTGGTTTCTCCCACTCATCAGAGACTCACCAGGGTTTCAACCAGGTTTCCCAACCGTACCTGAAGCTGGCAGGAGATTGAACCTGAGATATGCTTCACAAAGCATGTGCTCCCTTAAATCAAACTATGGTTTAATGTGAATGAGCAGCATGCCGGTGCTCCCTTCTCAAAATTCCTAGCACACTCCTCCCTCACTACTGCCTCAGATGAAGCAAGCCAAAGCTTAGCTTGCCATGTTGTCTGAGACCGGGCTCATGGTTTGTTTTCTTCATCCAAAATGGCAAAGCAAGAACAAAACTTGGTTTCCGCTCATGGTTTGATTGGGGGAAACAACTACAAGCCTAGGTTTGGACAACAGAGCAAGCCAGACTCTGGTTTGTATTATCTGTGGCACGACAGCAGAAGCAAAAGAGGAAAGCCATGGGAGCTTTTGAGCTGCGCCGCACCAGTACATTAAACCATAGTTTGTTTTAAACTATGGTTTAATGTGATGCACAAATCAGGCCACCATCTTCTGTTTGGCAGAGAAAATTTAGTAGGTCAGGGGGTGTGGGGGGGGAATATGTATATCTAACTCATCTCTTTGATCAATGAGACCACATGACAAGTACAAGAAAGAACTGCAGCTGATTAGTGCCATGTGACATCTGTTTTGCCTACACAAACAAAATAAAAAATAAAAACAACTAACTATGTAATACTTCATTTTTGTGTCTGAGCTGCATGGAGCAAGGCTCTGCATTAAATCACGCCAGCATTATCCTTTTTTGTGTTTGTGTTTTATGCTGTTGCCATGCTTACAACAGATTTTAGGGCATTTGGGGTTGGTTAGCTCTACTAGGTCAGTAAAATAAGAAACAAAAGAGCATGTTTGGATGGTTTATAAGAGCTGGAGGTTTTTTAAAACGATGTGGAGCTCATCTCTTGTAAAAGGTTTGTTATTAGGAGTTAAGTAGGTAGAATGACACGGCAATGAACTTCCTAGGAGATTGCAAGGGGCACTTTAATTAGTTGCAAGCCTTTATGCTCCTAGAAAGACAATTTTTTTAAAAAAAAATCTGAAAGCCTGCAAGATCTAAAGTAATTCCAGGCTGTGTTCTGTAGTTTCAGATAATCAGACTTGGCCAAAGCTCTGAACTATCCTTCTCCGTGGGGATTCATGCGCTGCTAGATATTAAAAAGGCTGATATCAGCTTTGCTGGGCATTTTCTAGCAGTAAGTATAGGCTTATATAAGGCAACGGAGCCAGGGAAAATTTGTTTTTTTTTTTATAAATATTTATTAAAGTTTTTAAATATAAATGCACAAATAATAAACAATCTTACTTCTATCACAACAATTTCATCACTTCTTTGGACTCCCTCGCGTCTCCCGCTCCCATTTACATCGTTAAAAGTTTTTTTCCAAACAAATTATCAACTTGTTTACAATCTCATGTCCACTCATTCAAATATAATCTAGCACTTCTCCCAAAAAATTTTAAATTTTCTTTAGTCTCACTTATCATCAAATTTAAATCTAATTTAGTGGTGGCCAATTTTTTATAATCTAGCATCCTTCTTAACATTCAACCAAATTACAATGTTTTTGTAGATACATCTTGAATTTCTCCCAGTCTTCCTCCATCTTCTCTTCTCCCAGATCACGGATTCTGCCAGTCATCTCGGCCAGTTGCATATAGTCCATCAGCTGCATCTGCCACTCTTCCAGTGTGGGTAGATCTTGAGTTTTCCAGTTTTTAGCAATGAGTATCCTTGCTGCCGTTGTTGCATACATAAAAAATGTTCGATCCTTCTTTAACACCTTCTGGCCGACAATACCCAGAAGGAAGGCCTCTGGTTTCTTAGTGAAGGTATACTTAAATACCTTTTTCAGCTCATTATATATCATTTCCCAGAAGACCTTCACCTTAGGGCATGTCCACCAGAGGTGAAAGAATGTTCCTTCATTTTCTTTACATTTCCAACATTTATTATCAGACGAATGGTATATTTTGGCAAGTTTAACTGGGGTCATGTACCATCTATATATCATTTTCATTACATTTTCCTTCAGAGCATTACATGCGGTGAAGTTCAGCCCAGTGGTCCACAACCTTTCCCAGTCCTCAAACATAATGTTATGCCCAATGTCCTGTGCCCATTTTATCATAGCCGATTTAACCATTTCGTCTTGTGTATTCCATTTTAACAGCAAGTTATACATTCTAGATAGTACCTTGGTCTTTGGTTCTAACAATTCTGTTTCTAACTTCGATTTCTCCACCTGGAACCCTAATTTTTTGTCATTTTTAAAAACTTCTTTAATCTGAGCATAATGTAACCAGTCTCGCACCTTATCCTTCATTTTCTCCAAACTCTGCAATTTCCAATTGTCTCCATCTTTTTCTAATATTTCCCAATATTTTGGCCATTTGGCCTCCATATTGGGTCTTTTTCGGGCCTTAGCCTCCAGAGGTGAAAGCCACCTTGGGGTTTTATTTTCCAATAAGTCTTTATATTTTGTCCAGACATTAAACACTGCTTTCCTGACAATATGGTTCTTAAAGGCCTTATTGATCTTAACTTTGTCATACCATAAGTATGCATGCCAACCAAAAGCATTGTTAAAACCTTCCAGGTCCAGTACGTCAGTGTCTTCGAGAAGTAGCCAGTCTTTTAGCCAGCAGAAAGCTGCGGCTTCATAGTACAACTTTAAGTCCGGCAGGGCAAAGCCCCCTCTTTCTTTCGCATCTGTTAATATCTTAAACTTAATTCTGGGCTTTTTGCCCTGCCAGACAAATTTAGATATATCTTTCTGCCACTTCCGGAAGCACTCCGTTTTGTCCACAATCTGTAATGTTTGAAACAAAAACAACATTTTTGGCAATACATTCATCTTAATAGCAGCAATTCGGCCTAACAAAGAAAGCTTCAATTTTGTCCAACTATCCAAGTCTCTCTTAATTTCAGACCAACATTTTTCATAGTTATCCTTGAATAGACTCAGATTTTTTGCTGTTATGTTTACCCCTAGGTACATTACCTTTTTAACCATAGTTAGTTCTGTTTCTCTCTGAAACCGTTCTGACTCTATGTCTGTCAAATTTTTTCCCAGCACCTTGGTTTTCTGTTTGTTTAATTTAAATCCCGCCACCCGACCAAAGTCTTGAATCAATTGTAATACTCTTTTCGTACTAGATTCTGGCTCCTGCAGGGTCAAAACTAGGTCATCTGCAAAAGCTTTAAGTTTGTATTGTTTCGCTCCGACCTGGGAGCCAGGGAAAATTTGATGCTGGTGGCATTGGTGTGTGTGTGTGTGTGTGTGTGTGTGTGAGAGAGAGAGAGAGAGAGAGAGAGAGAGAGAGAGATTGAAATCAAACTGGAAAATGATTTTTGTTTCCAAGAACAAATGCACACTAGGAAAATCTTGGTTATGCAATTATAGATCGCCATATCTTGGCTTGTTGTGAGACAACAGTATAACTTACCATAAAACTAGAAATTGATGCCCTGCAAAATGATTCCACCAAGAGCATCAAAAAGGGTTATCACAGCTCAAGAATAATTTGCTGCTGTAAGACATAGTGATGGACACTAGTTTAGACGGCTTTAAAGGAAGATTAGGTGCAGTCAGGAAGGAGAGCTTTGTATTAATGGCTTTTACCATGATAACTAAATTTTACACATTCAGAGGGAACAAACCTCTGAAACAGAGATTACAGGACCAATAACAGCCTCCCTATCTTCAGCCTTTCCTGGAGGCATCTAGCTGGTAAAGGTGATGGAACCCTGGATGGTTAAGTCCAGTCAAACTTGACTATGGGGTGCTACGCTCATCTCCCTTTTCAGGCCGAGGGAGCCGGCATTTTTCCACAGACAGATTTCCAGGTCATGTGGATAGTGTGACTAAACCACTTTGGGTGCAACAGAACACCATGACGAGTGCCAGAGCGCATGGAAACGTCATTTATCTTTTTTTTTTTTTAAAAAAAATTTTTATTGATTTTACAACATAAACAAAAAACAAATAAACATAACACGACTTCCCCAAACCTCCCCTTCCCTGCATCCATATTTTAAAAATTTTTAGCAATTCTTCATCCCATTTTTATATTTAATTCTCTTTAAAAAAATTCTATTTTATAAATTTCAATTTATAGCTGTAATTCTTTGTATCCAATCCCTTGACATCTTAACATTCCGAAATTTTACAACAATTTTTAAGATAGATTTTAAATTTTTTCCAGTCCTCCTCCACTGTCTCTTTCTTCTGGTCACGAATTCTGCCGGTCATCTCTGCCAATCCCATAAATTCAGTCACCTTGGTCTGCCATTCTTCCAGAGTAGGTAATTCTTTAGTCTTCCAATACTTCGCCAAAAGGATTCTTGCTGCTGTTGTTGCATACATAAAAAAGGTCCTATCTTTCTTTGGTACCAATTGGCCGACCATGCCCAGGAGAAAAGCCTCCGGTTTCTTTACAAATGTCCACTTAAGGATTTTCTTAATTTCATTATAGATCATTTCCCAGTAGGCCTTAATCTTTGGGCAGGTCCACCAAAGGTGATAAAAAGTTCCTTCACATTCATTGCACTTCCAACAATTGTTATTGGGCAAATGATATATCTTTGCAAGCTTGACTGGAGTCATGTACCACCTATAGATCATTTTCATTATGTTCTCTTTCAGGGCACTGCATGCCGTAAATTTAATACCTGTGGTCCATAACTGCTCCCAGTCAGCAAACATAATATCATGACCAATATCCTGTGCCCACTTAATCATAGCTGATTTAACCGTTTCATCCTGTGTATTCCATTTTAGCAGCAGATTATACATTCTAGACAAATTCTTGGTATTGGGTTCTAGCAATTCTGTTTCTAACTTTGACCTCTCCTTCTGAAATCCTAGTTTCCTGTCCTGCTTAAAAGTTTCATTGATCTGGAAATAATGTAACCAATCTCGAACTTTAGGTTTCAATTTCTCAAAACTCTGTAGTTTCAACTTTTCACCATCATATTCTATAATTTCACAATATTTTGGCCACTCTGTATCCATGTTCAGTCTTTTTACCGCCTTGGCTTCCATTGGTGACAACCACCTGGGGGTTTTACTTTCAAGCAAATCTTTATATCGATTCCATACATTATACAATGCTTTCCTAACAATATGGTTTTTAAAATTTCTATGTACCTTTACCTTGTCATACCATAAATATGCATGCCAACCAAAACTATTATCATAACCTTCCAGGTCCAGAATGTCTGTATTCTCAAGAAGTAGCCATGGTTTCAGCCAGCAAAAAGCCGCTGCTTCATAATAAAGTTTTAAGTCCGGCAGGGCAAAGCCCCCTCTATCCTTTGCATCAGTCAAAATCTTAAATTTTATTCTGGGTTTTTTGCCCTGCCAGACAAATTTAGATATATCTTTCTGCCACTTCTTGAAACAGTCCATCTTATCTAAAATTTGCAATGTCTGGAACAGAAACAACAATCTCGGCAATACATTCATCTTGATAACAGCAATTCGGCCTAACAAGGAAAGTCTCAATCTTGACCATATATCGAAATCTTTCTTCACTTCGGCCCAGCATTTCTCATAATTGTCTTTAAATAGGTTCACATTCTTAGATGTTAAATTCACCCCCAGATATTTTACCTTTTTAGTAATTTCCAAACCAGTTTCTCTTTGAAAACTATCTTTTTCCCCCACCATGAGATTTTTTTCCAACACCTTTGTCTTATGTTTGTTTAATTTGAAACCTGCTACCTGACCAAATATTTCAATAAGTTCCAAAACTCTTTTTGTACTGGTTTCTGGCTGTTGTAATGTCAAGACTAGATCATCTGCAAATGCTCTTAACTTATAATGTTTAGTTCCGACCTGTATACCTTTAACCAGCTGGTCTCTTCTAATCATATTTAGGAAAACCTCCAGTACCGATATAAACAATAGAGGGGAAATTGGGCATCCCTGTCGTGTCCCTTTCTCTACTGGAATTTCGTCCATAACCATACCATTTACAATTAGTTTGGCCTTTTGCTCAGAGTAAATTGCACTTATACCATTTTCAAAGTTTTTGCCTACCCCCATCCCTTGGAGATTCCTCTTCATAAAGCTCCAACAAATATTGTCAAAGGCTTTCTCTGCATCCACAAAAATCAAAACAGCTTTTCTATTTATGTCAGTTTCCAGAAGTTCTAAAATGTCTATAATATTCCTCACATTGTCTGACAATTGCCTGCCTGGTAGAAAGCCAGTTTGGTCCCTGTGAATCTCCTCTAACAAAACTTTTTTGAATCTTTTTGCTAAAATGTCTGCAAAAATTTTATAATCCACATTCAAGAGTGATATAGGGCGGTAATTCTTAACTTGATGTTTCTCAGTTTCTGTCTTCGGTATAAGTGAGATGAATGCTTCCTTCCACGATTCGGGAGCCTTTTTCCCTTCCAAAATTTGATTGCAAACTTCTTTCAATGGTTGTATTAACCAATCCTTCAGTGCTTTATAGTATCTCGCAGTTAGTCCATCTGGTCCTGGTGATTTTCCCAGCTGCATATCCTGAATGGCGCTCTCTATTTCTTGATCTGTGATTTTCTCATTTAAACTCCTTCTATTATTTTCAGAGATTTTTGGTAAGCCGTATTTTCCAATAAATTCTTCTATCTCCTGTTCGTTTTTTGGCCCTTGTTTGTATAATTTCTTGAAGAAACTTTGAAAACAATTACTTATCTCATTTGGTTTATTAATAGACTTCCCATCTACTTCGAGTGATGTCACTGTATTCAATTTTTGCCTCTTTTTCAATTGCCAAGACAGTAGCTTCCCACATTTATCTGCGGACTCAAAAGTCTTTTGTCTCATTTGTTTAATTTTCCATTCTATTTCCTGATTCATCAATTCCATATATTGTGTTTGATAGAATTTTATTTCTCTTAATATCTCTTGAGATTTAGGCTTAGATCTCAATTTCTTCTCCCCTTCTTTTATTAGATTCCAAATTTTCTCTTTCTTCTCATTCTGTTTTTTCCTCTTTATTGAATTCTGTTGTATTAGGAAGCCACGCATCACGGCTTTACTTGCATCCCAAATAACTCTTTTTTCAGTGTCTGATCTCAGGTTAATCTCGAAGTAGTCTTTAAGTGTCTTTTGAGCCTTTTTACAAATTTCTTCATCTCCAAAGAGAGTGTCATTCATTCTCCATCTAAAGGTTCCAGCTGTTGTCAGTTTCATTTCCATCTTGACAGCATTGTGGTCAGAACAGGTCTTTGGGCAGATTTCTATTTTTTTAACTTTTGATGCCAGATTACTAGAAGTCCATATTTGATCAATTCTAGTCCGGAAACGTCATTTATCTTCCCGCCACAGCGGTACCTATTTATCTACTTGCACTGGTGTGCTTTCAAACTGCTAGGTTGGCAGGAGCCGGGACAGAGCAATGGGAGCTCATCCCGTTGCAGGACTTCGAAATGCTGGCCTTGTGATCGGCAAGCCCAAGAGGCTCAGTGGTTTAGACCACAGCACTACCCGCTCCCATCTCACTTGACATTATATGGGCAGTAGAGGGGTGAGATGGCGGTAAGGTTAGTGCAGTGCAGTTGCACCAGCAGAGCCAACCCAGCACTGCTGCTAGTGCAGTAGCACCACGTCAACCTCAATGCCATATCACCTCTCCTGCTCTACTTTCCAGTAAGCAGCAAAGATGCAGCTAACTAGAACTGAAATGTACACCTTCATCTATCCCTAGCCTCCGCCAGCACAGCTTTCTTAAAAAAAAAAAAAAACAACAACTAAAAGTTTGCCACACTGAGCATGATCCAGTTTACATGCCTTAGTCCAACCCTGTGTTTTCTGAGAATCCTCTGGAAAAATAGTCTCTCAGAGGACCTGTTGATGGCATTTTATCATTGTACTGTTGAGAGTGTATTAACTTATGGTCTGTGTGTGTGGTTTAGGAGCTGCATTGTCAGGGAAAAAACAATGCTGTCCAAGGTTGTAAAGACTGCGGAGAGAATAATTGGGTGCACTCTTCCCACCTTGGATCAAATCTATGCTTCTGTAAGTGTCATAAGAAACCTGCAGAGATAGTGCAGGATAGTGCACACCCCGGAAATGATCTCTTCCAGCTTCTGCCTTCTGGAAGAAGGTACAGGGTTATAAAGACTAGGACTAGCTGCCTGAGAAACAGTTTCTATCCAAATGCGATTTTGGTTTTAAACGCAGTGTAAGGTAGTCTGTATGTGAGTATACTGCATTCAGTTATGGGGGATCAGAGTTTTTAGGGGGTTAACAAGGCTGGGATAGTTGGGATAGCAGGCGTCTTGGTTTTTGAATGTCTGGTGTAGATTTTTTCAATTTCGTTGTTCTGTATGGGACAATGACAATAAAGATTATTGTATCGTATCGTATTGTATCGTATCGTATTAGAAGTGCAGGATACAAAGGCCAGGAAGCCGAGAGGAAAGATTTGACTGGAAATGCAAGGTGAATGACAGGAAGGAAAAAGGAATGGCCAGGGCAGGAAGTTCCTGCTACTTCCCTGCCTGAGGTCATGGGTCAGCAACAGAGGAAGGCCATGTAGCAAGGATGAGCTCTGGGGTGGAAGCAGGGAATCACCTGCACTAAACAATCTGCTTTTTCTTCTTCTAGCCATCTTCTGTCCTCCAATCAGACTGTTTGTGATATGGAACATGATGGGGAAATGCAGTGGAAAGTGTGGGATAACACTTGCTTGGACACAATGTCATCTAACCTCCCCGCAAACAATTTGGAATCAATGTTCCTAAGTAGCCAACTTTGTCTAATCGCTCTGCAAACAAATCAGGTCATCAGGGAACTGAGGGATACACAAGGAGCTGAATTTGGGCCCTGAGAACAGCCTAGACTACTGGGCTGTCTGTCTACCTTGGAAAACTTTTGGGGGAGCAGTGGATTTCAGCTGTCCATTTGATTGCTCAACGTATAACCTCAGCCCGTAGTCAACAAGGATAGTTGTAAATAAATGCAAATTTTCTATACATGCCAATAAACCTCCAGTGACTTCCTTCCAAAAGAAAACAAGTGTTGTAACCCTGGAACGTCTCCCTGCTCAGAGAAGTGGGGAGGGTGTAACAGTATCTATATTTTATCTAAAATGCAGGAAATTGTTACATGGCATTTTTGAACTGATGTGTCATTGCAGTTCAGGATTGTGACCCATGTTGGAGTGTTCTCTTATTCGTATTTGTTTCTTTGTTTGAAGATTTCTACCCTGCCTTTTAGTACAGATATCCTTTGAAGGCAGTATACAGAAATAAACAAACAAACAAAAACACTCTTTGCTACCCACGTAACTTTTCTGGAGTTAAATCCATTAGCGCTCTGTATTTGAGCTTCAGGGAAGAGGCCTTGTGGCGATCAAACGTTAACACTAGTACTGGCCCAAAGTAATATAAAACCCAGTAGAGCAGTAAAAGTTCTATGTCTTTGTAAGCTGAATGCCATCGTGGGGATATAAACTCCAGGCTTGCCTCTAATTTCAAGCACGCTAAACAGCAGGGATATCCTCTGGGACAAAGGGATGTTAACAGACAAATAAAGAATTCCCTCAGGTGTGGTAAGCATTGACAATCTGTTAAAAGCAGAGATGAAATGACAAAGCTTTTGAAGGTCATCAAAGGCTGCAGACTACCGTGCCCTAAAAGGCATAGAAATGTTTTAGGGAACTCGGGATGAAGGTATTTTTTAAAACAGCAACAACAAAGGTATTGATACATGTATTATTTTATGCACTGTGACTTGCTGTTGTTTTATTGATTATAGTTTAGAAATTATTATAATTGTTAAGAGTGGATGTCTGTTTAATTTTTTATATGCTGATGTTCTATACAATTCTAATGGATTGTTGAATATTCCGTTATTTGGTATAAATTGCTTATTTTAAATTTATGTTTTATTATCACATTTTTGCATTGGATGGGATTGTCATAAGGTGTACATTCTTTGCCTCTTCAGCTTGTAAACCACCTTGGGGAATAGAAATAGAAAGATGATATACAAATTAAAAGTGATGATGATACAAGATAACATCAAGACCATTTGTTTAAAGTTCACGGGTCCTCCCCCCCCCCAAAAAAAACCTTGGGAACTGTTGTTTACACCTCACATGGGTAAAATTCTGCTCACTCTACACCAGGGGTTGTCCACCTGTTCCCTACCACCCACTAGTGGGCATTTCAGGATTCTAGGTGGGTGGCAGAGGGTTCTGTGGCACAAGCTGAATCGTCCTTCCATCGAGTACTGGTGGGCGGTAAGGAAATTTTACCATCGAGAAAGATGCATTAGTGGGCAATAGATATAAAAAGGTTGACTACCCCTGTTCTAAACAAACTACAGTGGTACCTTGGGTTAAGTACTTAATTTGTTCCGGAGGTCTGCTCTTAACCTGAAACTGTTCTTAACCTGAGGTACCACTTTAGCTAATGGGGCCTCCTCCTGCTGCTGCTGCACTGTCGTCATGCGATTTCTGTTCTCATCCTGAAGCAAAGTTCTTAACCCGAGGTACTATTTCTGGGTTAGCGGAGTCTATAACCTGAAGTGTCTGTAACCTGAAGCGTTTGTAAACCAAGGTACCACTGTACACTCCCCCCTTATTTGGGGGAGGTTTAAATGTATATTGAGGATGTAACTAAGAAGAGTCCTGGGAACTGCAGTTAGATAACAGTGCTGGGAATTATAGCTGTGTGAGTTCAGTACCCTTAACAAACTGCAGTCCCCAAGATGCAAATATTCATTCTAATTAAAAAATACTAGATGAGTCAAGAGGTTTTAATTTGTGCAGTGCTTGGCATTACAAAAATCAGGAGTGTACAGTGTCAAATGCATATTTCTGGAAATGCCTGGAAGAATGCAGTTCAGTCACAGAAATACCAGGCCCAGCTGTCTTCATTTAGTTTCTTGGAGGGTGCTTCTCCTCCTACCCCCCAGTGATCCTATTACTAGACCTTGTTTGATCCTGTGAACAGCTGCATTTAAACTTTCAAATGTATGAATAACAAGGCAACTCTGGTCATGGCATGACCCCTGCAGGTAAGATGCAGAAGTAACTTGTACCAGTTAAACGCAAGAAAAAGTCTTCTGGCACCGTAAATTTGTTACGACATAAGCTTTCTTGGGCCAGAACCAACTTCATGAGATGAGTGAAGTGTTATTGTAAGTTGCAGGTGTATACCAGTTAATGCATTTTGAGGGGCGGGTGGGGAATTCATTCATTTGGAACTCATAGGAACATTCGGCGTCTTGAATTGGAGACCCGAGTTTATGGGAAAGTCAGGCTAACTCACATGTTTTCTCAGCCTGAGCTCTCAACAATAAAACTTGGTCTTTCTATTGTATAACCAACAAACACATTTAGTAATGCTGCTTTGATCCTCCTTCCTCTCTGCAGCAAAAGCAGGAAAGAAGGAGCCGACTATTGAAGCCAAGCCACTCTTGGCTTTGTGCTTCACCTCTGTGCTTTAGGGACATCAGGTGGAGGGTGCGGCCCCTACCCCAAAAATATTGGGGAGGGGGCAAAAAGGCTCGGCCCCCAGGATCCAACGCTCCTGACTCTGTGGGAAATGCGTAGCCAAGATAAACAAAACAAGAATTGCTCTGCTTTGTGCACCTCTCTCGTAGGAATCATTAAATCAGCAAATTTAAACAAAAGTGTAACCTTACGTAGGCCTTAGCCAAACTCTTTTTGCAGAGTCTGATTGCACAGTTCTCATTATTTCTGAAGGGTTGTAGGCAGGCTTTCAACAAACACTCTGCTAGACCCTTCAGGAGGCCATAGAATAGTCTACGCGCACATTTTAATTGCAATCTTTGCGCCGTTACTCAACAGATCTGAAATGACCTTGGCTGATAGTGAGGCTTCAAACAAGCTTTCCCCCTACATCTTCCAACCCAAATCAGTGTTCTCCAAAGCAGCTCACACGCCAAACAGGGCTCTTTTTGAAGCTTTAGGAATGTTTCTGTGCACGCATGACTGGCTTAAAAGCCAGCTGTTTCAATTTGGTTCGAAGCAAGTTTTTGGGGGGGAAATGCATCAAAGAGCAGTAATTCATAAGAAACAAGATAGGTGGACAGCTAATGTCATGTGTACACTACTTGCCCAATCAGCAGTAGGAGCGCACTGGGCACAGAACAAAAAGGAGTGTGCACACAGCTTGTTGTGTCTGAGAAAACAGAAACATCCTGAACCAGAAACATCTTATAAGTACAATGTCAGGTGACAGAAGCAAGAAGACAGGTTGCATTTTGTGATTGACAGTTCTGGATTCCAACCACTGAATAACCTCAACTTTAACTCTCCTTTGTTACTCCAGTCACAGTGTTTTTGGGAGGGATGTAGAAAGAATTTATCAGGCACTGTCAAATGTGCAGGAAACGAAAACGAAAGTTCAAACCTGTTTTCCGCTCATTGCAACTCTTTGATCCTGCAGCAATCTGTCGAACATTTTGTGGGTTATTTACCATTATGGGCACCATTTTCATTCAAAGAAATGTAAGAGCCCAAAAAAATATGATGTTATTAACAACTCCTTTTTGAAAACCCAAAATATTAAGGCTATTTGCATGAAAACACCTGTTTGTATGTATGAAATTTGGCATCGACCCAGAAAGGCTTACTATATTTGCAAATTTTCTGTCAACGTGTACAAAAAACAACAATGGTATAATCATTTGTGCATTTCCCCATGTAGGTCAGCTTACTGAAGCACTTATGTGGGATTCAGACTAAATCTTGTTTTCAGTGCACATTCTCCAATAAATATAATTTAAACATGCACACACAGATGTTGCAGTTACGATGAAGTAGACTAATTTGGGGATTTTTTTCTCCCCTAGGAGTCTGATTGGTTTTTATTCTTAAAGCTATAATTTTGGTTTGCTCTGTTATTTGCATATCACTGCCTTTGTTCGTTTCCTCTGAGAATTAATGGTATATTCCAGACAGTGTTGCTGAATAAGAAAATAGGATAAAGCAGCTTACCGGTTCTGGTAAGGATCCAGCACAGCAGAGGCAAATAAACAGATTTTTATTTTGTTTTTCACATCGTGTGTGTGCAGTTCATCTAATTGAGTAGGAAAGGCTCCTACCAATTGCAGCATGACATGCCTGCTATATGAACGTTTACAGTCTACAAGCCTAATTCAATTCACTTCTTTCCTAAATAATGTTCGATGATGATGATGACAATAATAATAATAATAGTAATAATAATAATAATAATTTTATATCCCGCCCATCTGGTTGGGTTTCCCCAGACACTCTGTGGATCAGGGCCTTAGAGGCTACATTATCTAGAAGAGATGGTCATTCTTTTACAGCTATGGATATGCGAAGAATAGAGAGAAATTAATTCAGTTGATTTTCTCTTCAGTGCAAAATACAGTGGTACCTCAGGTTACATACGCTTCAGGTTACAGACACTTCAGGTTACAGATACCGCTAACCCAGAAATAGTGCTTCAGGTTAAGAACTTTGCCTCAGGATGAGAACAGAAATCGTGGTGAAATCTGGTGGCGCGGCGGCAGCAGGAGGCTCCATTAGCTAAAGTGGTGCTTCAGGTTAAGAACAGTTTCAGGTTAAGAACGGACCTCCAGAACGAATTAAGTACTTAACCTGAGGTACCACTGTAACTGAGTTGGGTGGTGATTGGTTCCGAATGGGAAGGGTATCTTTGCTTATTCCTTTTTAAAACAACAACAGCAACACTCTGCAGAGATTATAAGGAACACCTGTTGATGGCAGCTGTTTCCTGTTTAGTCTGAAAAGCTTGCTAGGAAATGTTTCTGTCACTAACTATTCAGGGATTGAATCCAGCAACAGCAAGCATATGCAGCATCCTATGGGAACAAATAGAGGACACGGGTGGCGCTGTGGGTAAAACCTCAGTGCCTAGGACTTGCTGATCGCATGGTCAGCGGTTCGAATCCCCGCGGTGGGGTGAGCTCCCGTCATTCGGTCCCAGCTCCTGCCCACCTAGCAGTTCGAAAGCACCCCTAAGTGCAAGTAGATAAATAGGTACCGCTTTATAGCGGGAAGGTAAACGGCGTTTCCGTGTGCGGCACTGGTGCTGGCTCGCCAGTTGCAGCTTCATCACGCTGGCCACGTGACCCGGAAGTGTCTTTGGACGGCACCGGCTCCCGGCCTCTTAAGCGAGATGAGTGCGCAACCCTAGAGTCGGACACGACTGGCCCATACGGGCAGGGGTACCTTTACCTTTACCTATGGGAACAAATAAATGGCCAAAATGGAGCCTGCTATATACATTAAGGCCATACAGCTTTGTATATTGTAAGATGGCACAGGCATTGCATGCTCTCCACTAATACTGAAAGCAGATACCTTTATGATAATAAAATACTCAGGATTGTCATTTCTGCTGGCTGAAAAAAATTACCAGCTCAGTGACAGTGCACCTGCTTTTCTTATAGACAGTTCCAGGTTCAATTCTTGGCATCTTCTGCTAGGATTGGAAATGTCTGGGAACGTCTCAAACCCTGGATAATCATTGCCAGACAGCCAGTAGTGGCTTAGAGAGACACATTCTGCCCCCCAAGGCCTGAGATTTCCAACCCGGACTACAGACAGCCCTGAATTTCCTACTGGTAATTATTATTATTATTATTATTATTATTATTATTATTATTATTATTTACCCCGCCCATCTGGCTGGGTTTCCCCAGCCACTCTGGGCGGCTTCCATAGAAACCAAAAAACACTAAAATATCACACATTAAAAACTTCCCTGAACAGGGCTGCCTTAAGATGTCTTCTGAATGTCAGGTAGTTGTTTATCGCTTTGACATCTGCTGGAAGGGCGTTCCATAGGGCGGGCGCCGCTACCGAGAAGGCCCTCTGCTTGGTTCCCTGTTAGCTTTGCTTCTCGCAATGAGGGAACCGCCACAAGGCCCTCGGCGCTGGACCTCAGCGTCTGGGCAGAACGATGGGGGTGGAGATGCTCCTTCAGGTATACTGGGCCGAGGCCGTTTAGGGCTTTAAAGGTCAACACCAGCACTTTGAATTGTGCTCGGAAACGTACTGGGAGCCAATGTAGGTCTTTCAAGACCAGTGTTATGTGGTCTCGGCGGCCGCCCCCAGTCACCAGTCTAGCTGGTTAGTATAGGGGAGATACAAAATCACAATTTGCACTGGAAAATTCAAAGCCTTGTTTTTTAAAAAAATACCTTGCTTCACTTTGCCTACCCACTCCATCTGGTACGCAGGCTGAGACCCTATCTGTCTCGACAGAGTGGTGCATGCTCTGGTTATCTCCTGCTTGGACAAATGCAATGTGTTCTATGTGGGGCTACCTTTGAAAGTGACCTGGAAACTACAACTAATCCAGAATGCGGCAGAGCGTGTTCTCCATAATAGAGAGCACGTGTTGCGGTGGGGGCCAAAAAGGCCACCCCACTGTTGTTGGGCAAATTGGCAACATGCTGTGATTGGGCAAGGAGTGTTGCTGGGATGAATGTTATGTTGCTAAAGTGTGGGAGGGGTCAGAGGTCTTAAATGCAGGGCTCGCAGCCTGAGGCCTTCTCTTGGGCTGTGTGCACCGGATCACCCGCCCACCCTCCCTGAAAAGGGGGGGGGTTCGTTGTCCTCTGACCTTGCTATGCCTGTCATGGGGTCGTCTGCCTTGGGGCAGGGGCTTGGTAGGAATTTTGTCCATTTGGCTGATTGGCTGTTGCCATTTGGTTTTTGCCTACTGGGTAGCAAATCGTCACAACTTGTAAGGTTGGCGGTTAGGCATTGGTTAAAATTGGTTGATGGAGGGGTAAGTGCCTACCCCTCCAATGGTGGTGCGGAAAGGGAATTCCGTTAAAGGAATCCAGGGGCTTGCCATCCCTTTCGTCCTAGTCCCTGGCATCGGACTTGGGCCGTGCAAGCCCTAGGGGGCATGTGGGTGGGAGATGAGGGCCTGATGCTCAGCTTCATTTCTCCCCATATGGTTCTTCCATACTGGCTTCCGCTGGAATCCGGAAGTCAGTTCTGTCCCTGGGGCAAGGGCTTCCACTGGAATCCGGAGGTCAGTAATGTCCCTGGGGCAAGGACAGATAGTCGTAACCAATGCCTAAGCAACCACTCACGTGTGTGTATTTAAATAAAGTTGTGGCCAAATTCATGCCAAAAACCTTAAACAAAAATTGATGTGTGAAGTGTGAGTTATTGGGGTGGCCTGGAGGACCTCGACGCGCAACTAGACTGGGAGCGGCCACCAAGACCATCTAACACTGGTCCTGAAAGACCTACATGGGCTCCCAGTACATTTCTGAGTGCATTTCAAAGTGTTGGTGCTAACCTTTAAAACCCTAAATGGTCTCAGCCCAGTATACCTGAAGGAGTGTCTCCACCCCCATCGTTCAGCCCAGACACTGAGGTCCAGCTCCGAGGGTCTTCTGGCAGTTCCCTCCCTGCGAGAAGTGAGGTTACAGGGAACCAGGCAGAGGGCTTTCTCAGTAGTGGCGCCCATCCTGTGGAAGGCCCTCCCATCAGATGTCAAGGAAATAAACAACTATCTGACTTTTAAAAGACATCTGAAGGCAGCCCTGTATGGGAAGTTTTTAATGTTTGATGTTTTACCGTGTTTTTAATATTCTGTTGGGAACTGCCCAGAGTGGCTGGGAAAACCCAGCCAGATGGGCAGGGTATAAATATTATTATTATTATTATTATTACTATTACTATTATTACTATTATTACTATTAATGTAATTTATTTATTTATTTATTTATTTGCAAGTGAAATTAGGTTTGGTGCTTTGTTAAGGATTCCTCTATACTGTAGTTAAATTTTGTGGGGGTTTTGCCATGTACAGATTTTTCCCCACCCCCCACTCTGCATGACATGAACCTTCAAGATTTATGTGCTCCTTGAACCAATTGTCAATTGCTGCTTCCAGGAAAGGTTTTGAAAATGTCTAATAAATATTTCTGGTGACACAATATGGATTCCGAGAATTGCTATGCAAGGCTTAGGAATGCTGTCCAAACAAGTCACGAAAACTTAAAAGGGCAAAGTGGATGTGAATAAACAAAATCGTTGTATGCTTGCCCTTAAAATGGTGATCCAATCTATAAGAACAGGAAATATACACACAAAATTGAGCATTTAATGAGAACTCTGGCCAGCTCATTTCAAAGGCAAACAGTGCCCACTTGGACCAACAGACGAACTTCCATTATTAAATAGTAAGCTGTCAAAGCAGCCTGGAATAAATGCTTGGTTTTCTAGATCTGCTTGCTGACATATCACAGAAAGAAAGACCCAGACAGATCACGTTGGCTTTTTACCAGATTGCAAACTTAATTTCTTTCCCCACTCCATTTTGTTGTTTCTTTCATTTATACTGCAGCTTTTAAAGTTCTAAAGAAAAATAAATATCTACATGATACTAAAACATAAAACAGCACTTCTGAAATGTCTTGAATAATCATGTCAGCATGTCCAGACAAAACTAACCAGTGCATAACTAAAGGCCTTTGCAACATATAGAATGTATAATTTACAGAATTGCACATTAATTAAAATCACGGAGAATCACAGAACGACCATTAGCGACCATGTGGACCATTCTCCAGGTGGTAATGAAACATTGGATTAAAATGTATAGTACATTATAATTCTTGGTATTAGTAGAACACAACTTCTTAGCTGGCAGTGCAAATTTAGCTATCCGTTGGAAGTTCAATTACCACTTTCTGAGGCGGTAGGTCCAGATACAGCAGTAGAATAGATGACAATTCTGCCGCCAGCCCTAGGCTCCAAATAGAAAGAACAGAACATGAGATGGTGCATAAAATCTGGTTACAACCAAGTATTACGTTTCCATTGTTTAACTGAGATTCCAAGGTATCTTCCATCCAGCTATGCTCAGGGCATCTGTAAATGCGTCATGAAGTTGTGAAAAGATCAGTGTCTCAAAATAAGGGGGCGTTGAATGATTGGTCTTGATTTTGGTGGGAACCAGATGCAAAAGCTAACATCAACAATGGATGCTTTGTCTTGGTTTGAGCAGGCATAGGCAACCTCGGCCCTCCAGATGTTTTTGGGACTACAATTCCCATGATTCCTAGCTAACAGGACCAGTGGTCAGGGATGATGGGAATTGTAGTCCCAAAACATCTGGAGGGCCGAGGTTGCTTATGCCTGGGTTAGAGCATTGTGATTGAAAATCCAGTTCCTAAAAGTGTATGGTTTAAAGCTAGCCCTTAGAAATGAAGCATTTTTCAAACCCCACTTAAGCACATAGGCCTGTAGCAGAAACGTTTGGAGTGAAAATGAAATTTAGAAAGCAGAAGAGAACCAAGGCCAACAGACCACTTCTGCACTGTGATGCCACTTCAACAAAATCATGGGAACTGTAGCTTTTTAAGCTTGCTGAGAGTTCTCAGGAGACCCCTGTTTGCTTCACAGAGCTACCATTCCAAGAATTTCCTGCGAAGAAGGATTTATTGCTAAACCACTCTGAGAACTGTGGCTCTGTGAGGGGATTAGAACTCGACACCCATAACAAACCACAGTTCCCAGGATTCTTTGCAGGAAGCCATGAATGCTATGGTGCTTTAAATGTATAGTGTGGCTGTCCCCTCTGTGGCACTATGACAAGCAATTCTACTCAAATGAACCACCTGTGGACAAGAATAACAAAAAAAAAAAAACTTGTAAATTTGTCCTCGAACATTGTTTGTTCCCTGTTGTCCAGGGACATCCCTGATTTAGAGAAGCCATCCTGGTTTCTGATTTGATCCCGGAATGTCCCGCTTTTCCTTAGGATGTCCCTATTTTCATTGGAGAAATGTTGGAGGGTATGGAGTTATCGACCCCTGAGCCGTCTGAAGGCAATCCTGTATAGGTAAGGGTTTTTTTAGGTTTAATGTTTTATTATGTTATTTATATATGTTGGAAGCTGCCCAGAGTGGCTGGAGCAACCCAGTAAGATGTGTGGGGTGTAAATAGTAAAATTATCCTTATGGAATGGAATGTTCTCTTTTTTCATCAGAGAAATGTTGGAGGGTATGGCATATCAGAAACATAAAGGGCAGGCTATTTCTGAAGTCTTTCTTGACTTTGCCTTAAGAAAAACCATAATATTCTGGGGGGGGGACAAATATTCTAAGTCACTGAACATTTAAAGTTTATATCATATAAAAGTAGGGATGGGAAAGAATTTCACCCAGACTTGAAATATGTCTGATTTTTTGCCGTGACACATACCCAGATTCCTTTTCCCTCTTTAGGTGATACTGGATTTCCTTTTTGGGCAGGCCAGTCAGGGAAAAAAAGTAATAGTTTTGTAACTTTCGCATTTGTTTAACAATATCCTGTTTTTCACAGACTGTTTACATACAGCATTTCCTTTTATTGATGGTTTTATTGAAATCATTGGTGCATTTTCCAAAAGCGACACTTGGTGGTGCTGTTTTCGACTGCCAGATGTGCTCTTCCCATACAAACTGTCTTGTAAGTACATCAAGAAAGATCAGAAGACCAGGGAAGCAACTAAAGTTTCCAGCTTCCAGCTGGGGGAATTCTCTACCTGGAAGGAAACTTGAATGACTACCAGGAGAATCATTATTTTATTCTGCATTAGGATGGGGAGCGGCTGGTGGGGGGAGGGGAGCATATTGTTTGCCACCATTGCGCTCGTGCATGGATGCAAATTATAAAATATAAAAATAAATCAAGAAAAACTTCCACACCTCTGATCATGTGCTGAGTTTTGAGTGCTTTTGCTTTTGCAAAGCGATAGCCTAAGAATTCCAAAGCATGGAAATCACACCACCCACAACATTTGGGACCAATAAAACCTTACAATGATAGAATAGAATAAAAGCCACTAGATGTTCGCCTTCCTGTGCACTTGCAGTGCAGCTGAGATCCAGGCAAGATTTCTACCTCCCCCCCCCCCACTAAGAGAACATCCCTGCCAATGTCTAGTGTGCTGCCCACCCACCCACAATCTCTGCAGGAGAGGATATTGTGATTGGACTATTGGAACAGTAAAGTCATTGAAATATTCCCATTAGCTAGTGGTGTTGGCTGTGGTTGGACTATTCTGCCACTCAGGTTGTAATGGTCATCATCAGTGCTCAATGGTTTCAGAGGTTTCAGAAAGGGATGATGGGTGCTCTGGTCCCCCACAGCATCTGGAGGGCACACACTGACCACCCCTTGGCATACTATAGTATTGTGTAGAAACAGGAATCACGTGGGTAGTATAAGGGACGCCACCCGCGTCCCTTATATAGCAAATAGCTGCCACTTTTACAGCCTCTACATTTATCCCTTGGCCCTATCCCTCCCTTTTAAGACAAAAACTTCCGACTGAAAACTTGAGAGCCCCAAAGATGAAAACAAAGGGGGAAATTGTGTGTGGAAGAAGATGACTTTCAGACTTGATGCTGAGTTGAAAATTAAAAGGAGAAAGCATCCTTTTACTCGGTGCTCTTTTTGGGGGGGGGGTTAAAATGAGGTGCCAGGACTCGTATTTTGATAAAAGTGTAATAGGCAGCAAAAAGAGAGAGGCGATGGTACTCCACCACTGTGAATACTGTCACAAAGAAGCATTACTTTTACCCATTCATGCAATACATCCACATTCTTTGACTCATGTTCTGCAGTGCATTTGCAGGAATTCTGAATTGGCCCTTGTAGCACAGACACCCACAGGGAACAGTCAGGTTCATCACGTGCCCTTCACCTAGGCACAATGTTGCTTATAAAATCTCTTACTGAACTATTTGCCAGTCTTTCACAAATTGTGAATGAGTGGGCAGGGACTACATCCTGAATAGTCCTTATAGTGAGTGGAGGATATTGGGATCCCCCCCCCAGATGGCCTCTAACCCAACCTTCAGAAGATGACACATATCACTGATAAGCAAAGGAACAGTTTGAAAACAGGACAGAGTTGGAAACAAGAGAAGAGATAGTTGGCAATTTCTAACTAAAGTCCTTCAGATTGCTGTTATCATGCTTACACGAGACAAATGCCCCTATATGCACACACCAGTTATGTCAGGGAATATGCCCTTCAGGAATAGAAATGACTGGGAAGAATATAGCTCAAAGATACTGAGGGTTTCCCACTGCAACCTCTGCTCTTTTTTGCCAGAGGGCAGGCTGTTGTCTGTCTGGTGCAGCTGGTTCAGAAACTAGCACTGCTATGAATATATACAGGAGCGCGGCGTAATTATGCATTGTGATGTGAGAGTGCTCATTGCTTGAGAGAGCAAGTGATGAGACAAGAACTTTTCAACAGTTGGTTTTTATTAAGAAAATATAACGACACAGCAATTTAATAGTTAACTGCAAAGGCGACCCCAGAGACCCCAACAGCAGAGAAAGGGATTAAAAGTTATGCTGCAACAAAGTTGCATGGTGTGAATTGCTTTGCGCATAAGAGAGAGTTTTACTGTTTCTTCTTTATGCAGAATTATTAGCAATGGTAAAAATCAAACATGAAGTTAAGTATAAGAGACTTTACTTAGCAGTGCCAAGGCTTTGCTAGGCAGAATTCACTGGAAATGGGAGTGGAGGGGAACACTTAAAACTGAGATCAGTCGAGCTGAGTTTATCCCAACAATACCTCTTCTGGAATCACAAAGGAGTTCATAAGAACATATTCAGCTACGAGTTCTAAAACTTCAGCATAAGTTGTTACCGAATATATGAAGAGCCTCTCATGAGTGAGATAGGGGGCGCCACCCCCTAGATACCAAACTGCCTGCTGGCCATATATACAAACACACCATCAGTTTCATTCTGAAGGCAGGGTTGCAACAGGTGTAAAACTTACAGCGGTCGTTCAGTGAAAGGTTGCATTATAGGGACCTGTCCTAAGTACCTGTCCTTCCAGGGGAGCGGGTGGCGCTGTGGTCTAAACCACTGAGCCTCCTGGGCATCCTGATTGGAAGGTCAGCAGTTCGAATCCCTGCGAAGGGGTGAGCTCCCATTGCTCTGTCCCAGCTCCTGTCAACCTAGCAGTTTGAAAGCATACCAGTGCAAGTAGATCAATAGGTACCACTGTGACTATAAGGTCAACGGCGTTTCCGTGCGCTCTGGCTTCCATCACGGTGTCCCATTGTGCCAGTGGCAGTTTAGTCATGCTGGCCACATGACCCAGAAAGCTGTCTGTGGACAAACACCAGCTCTCTTGGCCTGAAGCAAGATGAGCGCCGCAACCCCATAGTCGCCTTTGACTGGACTTAACAGTCCAGGGGTCCTTTGCCTTTTACCTGTGCTCCTAGAAGGGCAACTGCTAATAAATCAGAAGCAAATTAAGTAACTGGTGTTGAAGTCAGGAAGGAAGGATTGCACAAAAGCTTTACCAGGAAAGGCAGAATGTGTGTAATTTCAAACAAGGTAGTGTTTTTCAAACTGGTGTGGGAAACCACAGATTCTTGCAAGCTGAAAACCTGTAATAGTAAACAAATCTCCCGAAAGGACAACTTCCCGTCACTACTGGTCTTCTTCCGCAACACAAAGCTGCAGGGTGAGTGTCTGAGGGCGTATTATCAGCCCACCGCTGGTTTGGCTGGTGTCCCATGTGAACTATTGCCTACAACCATACCCAGAACGGTGCAATGCTCAGGGGTTTGCGGCAGATATGAGATTCCCCTGCAGGGAAGAATGATGTAGAAAGGACTTCATGGAATCAAGAGTTTTGTAAAGCACTGTCTTAAGACAGCAAATGCCTGAAGTGGTCAAGACGACCTTGAGTTGATGATACCATCATCTCTTTGTGATTTGGCATCTAGGAATTGTTACTGAAATAACTATGTTGTCTTAAAGGTAAAGGTAAAGGTAAAGGAAATAACTATGTTGTCTTAAAGGTAAAGGTAAAGGGACCCCTGACCATTAGGTCCAGTTGTGGCCAACTCTGGGGTTGCGTCGCTCATCTCGCTTTATTGGCCAAGGGAGCCGGCGTACAGCTTCCGGGTCATGTGGCCAACATGACTAAGCCGCTTCTGGCGAACAGGAGCAACACACGGAAACAACATTTACCTTCCCGCCGGAGCGGTACCTATTTATCTACTTGCACTTTGACATGCTTTCGAACTGGTTTAACCCACAGCACCACCTGTGTCCCTCCCATCCCATGGGATGGGACAACATCCCTCCAATGTTCTCTTACCTCCCATCACATTAACTCAAGCAATTCCTGCTAATTTAACATACTGGATGTAGAGAGGTGCCAGTCTGGTACAGTGGTTAGAGCAAGGTGGTCCATCCCAAGGGCCCCATGCGGCCCTTGAGGCCATTTGTGGTGGCCCTCAACAACATTCCTCATGCTTCCTTTCCCAAGCTGGGTAAGCAAGGCCCTGGGCTTTGGGAAGGAGACACGAAGACTGTTGGGGTCTTGGGGTCCTAGAGTCCTCTCTCTTCCTTCACAAAGCTTAGTCAACACCACCCTAGCATTGGGAAGGAGGTGGGAGGTCTGTAGGACCCTAGTGACCAGATAGAGGGTCACTGATCCTTATCTATACAACTATACCATACCCTTCAACATCTTTCCGATGAGAATAGGGACATCCCAACATTTCTCCAATGAAAATAGGGATGTCTTACCATACTCTCCAACATTTCTCCGAAAATAGGGACATCCTTAGGAAAAGTGGGGCATTCCAGGATCAAATCAGAAACTGGGACAGCTTCTGAAAATCTGGGACCACCCCTGGAAAATAGGGACATGTGGAGGGTCTGCTATACAACCTTTAGAAGACATCTGAAAGCAGCCCTGTATAGGGAAGTTTTTTTGTGGTTTTTTAACGTTTAATCATAGAATTGTCGAGTTGGAAGGGACCCTGCGGGTCATCTAGTCCAACGTCCCTACAATGCAGGAATCTCAGCCAAAGAATCCATGACAGATGGCCACCCAACCTGTTTAAAAACCTCCACCAATTTTTCTAAGGGACCCTGCTCTGCTGTCCTGTCACTCTGCCCTGAGTGAGTGCTTGAGGGCCCTGCTCTTGCCACCTACCATCTGGCCTGGGGCGGGGCCTGACAGGCCTCATAAGGACTGCGTGCTGCTTGCTGCTTGCTGCCTGCTGCCCAGGAGGACTCCCCTGAGTGAGTGCTTGAGGGCCCTGCTCTTGCCACCTACCATCTGGCCTGGGGCGGGGCCTGACAGGCCTCATAAGGACTGCGTGCTGCTTGCTGCCTGCTGCCCAGGAGGACTCCCCTGAGTGAGTGCTTGAGGGCCCTGCTCTTGCCACTTACCATCTGGCCTGGGGCGGGGCCTGACAGGCCTCATAAGGACTGCTTGGTGCTTGCTGCCTGCTGCCCAGGAGGACTCCCCTGAGTGAGTGCTTGAGGGCCCTGCTCTTGCCACCTACCATCTGGCCTGGGGCGGGGCCTGACAGGCCTCATAAGGACTGCTTGGTGCTTGCTGCCTGCTGCCCAGGAGGACTCCCCTGAGTGAGTGCTTGAGGGCCCTGCTCTTGCCACTTACCATCTGGCCTGGGGCGGGGCCTGACAGGCCTCATAAGGACTGCGTGCTGCTTGCTGCCTGCTGCCCAGGACTCCCCTGAGTGAGTGCTTGAGGGCCCTGCTCTTGCCACTTACCATCTGGCCTGGGGCGGGGCCTGACAGGCCTCATAAGGACTGCGTGCTGCTTGCTGCCTGCTGCCCAGGACTCCCCTGAGTGAGTGCTTGAGGGCCCTGCTCTTGCCACCTACCATCTGGCCTGGGGCGGGGCCTGACAGGCCTCATAAGGACTGCGTGCTGCTTGCTGCCTGCTGCCCAGGAGGACTCCCCTGAGTGAGTGCTTGAGGGCCCTGCTCTTGCCACTTACCATCTGGCCTGGGGCGGGGCCTGAAGCCTCACAAGGACTGCGTGCTGCTTGCTGCCTGCTGCCCAGGAGGACTCCCCTGAGTGAGTGCTTGAGGGCCCTGCTCTTGCCACTTACCATCTGGCCTGGGGCGGGGCCTGAAGCCTCACAAGGACTGCGTGCTGCTTGCTGCCTGCTGCCCAGGAGGACTCCCCTGAGTGAGTGCCTGAGGGCCCTGCTCCTTCCTGCCACTTACCACCTGGCCCAGGGCGGGGCCTGACAGACCTCACTAGGACAGTGTTACTGCAGGAGGGGCACAGAGTGTTTTTAAAATGTTTTTAAAAAAAATTCTTTTGGATTTTTTGTATGTGGGGGGTGGGGGTGGGATGGAAGGTTGGTTGGGTTTGGGGAATTATTTTTTTATTTTGATGTTCTTGTAATTTTTACTTTTTGTTTGTATTGTTTTATTGGTTTTGTTTGTTTGTATAAGTTGTTATTTTGTTCTTAGGGGGAGGGGTCAGGGCTGCCGGGGAGTGGGCCCCAGCCCACAAAATGGCTGGGGCATGTTCCACAGGGGGGAATGCACTGGGACAACCGATCTCAGTGATCACGGGTAGGAGGAGGAGTTACGCTAAGACCAGACCATGTCATTACAGAGGAGGCAGGTTTAGTCGTTGTCTGAGGACTATTCCTGCCTCCGGGTCTGGTCCTGACCGGATGGATACTAGAATCAGCAAGGGATACCCACATGACCTGAAAGTGTTGCTGTGCAATGCCAGGTCAATGATTCATAAGACCACTGCCATCCACGACCTGATTGTGGATGGAGGATTTGACCTGGCATGTGTGACAGAGACCTGGTTGGATGAAGCAGATGGGCCTGTCCTTGCCGCTGCTTGCCCACCAGGTTTCTCTTACGCACAGCAACCCAGGTCATGTGGGCGGGGAGGGGGGGTTGCAGTGATTTTTAGGAAGTCATTAGTCTGCACCAGGCGTCCTATTGGGAAGACCCAGTTTTCTGAGTGCATGTTCTGGAAGTTGGGCAATAGGGGCAGTACAGGATTCCTATTGGTGTACCGACCTCCCCGCTGCACCAAGGATTCCCTGCCCGAGCTGCTTCAGGTCGTGGCGGATATGCTCCTGGAGACACCTAGCTTGGTTGTCCTGGGGGATTTTAACATCCATGCCGACACGACCTTACAAGGGGCCGCTCGGGACTTCGTGGAAAGCATGGCCTCCATGGGGCTGTCCCTGAATAAGTCTGGCCCAACTCATAGCCACGGACATGCCTTAGACTTGGTGTTTACCTCTACGGACGCTGGTGATCTGACATTAACTAAAAGCGAAACAAAAGAAGTGCCATGGTCAGATCACTTCCTGGTGCAACTGGACTTCTCCGCAACCCTTCCCCTCCGCAGGGAGGTGGGACCGATTCGGATGGTCCGCCCCCGCCACTTAATGGATCCAATTGGCTTCCAGAGAGTGGTAGGGGATGCTTTATCCCAAGTTGATGGCCTTTCAGCTGATTCCCTGGTGGCCCGCTGGAATGCGGAGTTAACCAGGGCTATTGACTGTCTGGCTCCGAAGCGCCCTCTCCGATTGCATGGAGCCCGGACAGCCCCGTGGTTTTCCCCGGAGCTGAGGGTGATGAAACAATCGTTGAGACGGCTAGAGCGCCAGTGGCGGAAAACTCATTCTGAATCAGACCGGACACGGGTTAGAGCTCAACGTCGAGCCTACCAAGTGGCAATGGCGACGGCGAAGAGGGCCTTCTTCACCGCCTCCATTGCATCTGCAGAAAACAGCAGCAGGAGACTTTTTCAGGTGGTTCGCAATCTATCAGAACCACCTGTACCACCGGGGCCTGGTAGGGACCCCAAGATCTCCTGCATTGCTTTTGCAAAGTTTTTTGCAGATAAAATCGCTCAGATTCAGAAGGAGGTAGACTCCACCGCGGGAGCAGGGCCAGGGCGGGAGAGTGCTGGAGTTCTGTCTGGTCCTGTTACATGGGATCAATTCCAATCTGTTACCTCCGAGGATGTGGACAGGCTGCTTGGACGAGTGAAACCGACCACCTGTCTCTTTGATCCTTGCCCATCCTGGCTGATAAAAGCGAGCCGGGAAGGGCTGGGCGATGGGATCTGCGGGGTGGTGAATGCTTCCCTCTGTGAGGGAGCCTTCCCAGACCCGCTGAAAGAGGCGGTCATTAAACCGCTTCTTAAAAAAACATCTTTAGACCCGGCCAATTTGGCCAACTATCGCCCAGTCTCAAATCTGCCATTCTTGGGCAAGGTGATTGAGCGGGTGGTTGCTGAACAACTCCAAGCACGCCTGGAGGAAACGGACCATTTGGATCCCTTCCAATCGGGATTCAGGCCTCACCATGGGACTGAAACTGCCTTGGTCGCGCTGGTTGATGATCTCCGGCGGGCTAGGGACAAAGGTGAGAGCTGTTTCCTAGTTCTGCTGGATCTCTCAGCGGCCTTTGACACCATCGACCATAACATCCTTCTGGACCGTCTAGAGGGGCTGGGAGCTGGGGGCACTGTTATACAGTGGTTCCGCTCCTTCCTCCTGGGCCGTGTCCAGAAGGTGGTGGTGGGGGGTGAGTGTTCAGACCCCTGGGCTCTCACTTGTGGGGTGCCTCAGGGTTCTGTCCTCTCCCCCATGCTTTTCAACATCTACATGCAGCCGCTGGGAGAGATCATCAGGGGGTTTGGACTGGGTGTTCATCAGTATGCAGATGACACCCAGCTCTACCTCTCCTTTAAATCAGAACCAGTGAAGGCGGTGAAGGTCCTGTGTGAGTGCCTGGAGGCGGTTGGAGGTTGGATGGCGGCTAACAGATTGAGGTTGAATCCTGACAAGACAGAAGTACTGTTTTTGGGGGACAGGAGGCGGGCAGGTGTGGAGGATTCCCTGGTCCTGAATGGGGTAACTGTGCCCCTGAAGGACCAGGTGCGCAGCCTGGGAGTCATTTTGGACTCACAGCTGTCCATGGAGGCGCAGATTAACTCTGTGTCCAGGGCAGCTGTCTACCAGCTCCACCTGGTACGCAGGCTAAGACCCTACCTCCCCGCGGACTGTCTCGCCAGAGTGGTGCATGCTCTAGTTATCTCACGCTTGGACTACTGCAATGCGCTCTACGTGGGGCTACCTTTGAAGGTGACCCGGAAACTGCAATTAATCCAGAATGCGGCAGCTAGACTGGTGACTGGGAGTGGCCGCCGGGACCACATAACACCGGTTCTGAGAGATCTGCATTGGCTCCCAGTACGTTTCCGAGCACAATTCAAAGTGTTGGTGCTGACCTTTAAAGCCCTAAACGGCCTCGGTCCTGTATACCTGAAGGAGCGTCTCCACCCCCATCGTTCAGCCCGGACACTGAGATCCAGCGCCGAGGGCCTTCTGGCGGTTCCCTCATTGCGAGAAGTGAGGCTACAGGGAACCAGACAGAGGGCCTTCTCGGTAGTGGCGCCCGCCCTGTGGAACGCCCTCCCATCAGATGTCAAAGAGATAAAGAATTACCTGACGTTCAGAAGACATCTTAAGGCAGCCCTGTTCAGGGATGTTTTTAATATGTAATGCTGTATTGTTTTTAATACTGATTGGGAGCCGCCCAGAGTGGCTGGGGAAACTCAGCCAGATGGGCGGGGTATAAATAATAAATTATTATTATTATTATTATTATCAAAACAGCTCTTCCTTTTATTATGTTTTTTATGTATGTTGGAAGCTGCCCAGAGTGGCAGGGGCAGCACAGTCTGATGGGCAGGGTATTAAAACAAAACAAAACAAAACAAAACAAAACAAAACAAAACAAAACAAAACAAAACAAAAATGGAATAGGACGTCCCTATTTTCATCAGAGAAATGCTGGAGGGTATGGAGTTATATGACCCCCCCAAGCCATCTGAAGGCAATCCTGTATAGGGAAGGTGTTGTTCTTTTAATGTTTTATTATGTTTTTATATATGTTGGAAGCTGCACAAAGTGGCTGGAGGAACCCAGTAAAATGATGATGGAATAAGGTAAAGGTAAAGGTACCCCTGCCCGTACGGGCCAGTCTTGACAGACTCTGGGGTTGGTGCGCCCATCTCACTCAAGAGGCCGGGGGCCAGCGCTGTCCGCAGACACTTCCGGGTCACGTGGCCAGCGTGACAAAGCTGCATCTGGCGAGCCAGCGCAGCACACGGAAACGCCGTTTACCTTCCCGCCGGTAAGCGGTCCCTATTTATCTACTTGCACCCGGGGGTGCTTTCGAACTGCTAGGTTGGCAGGCGCTGGGACCGAGCAGCGGGAGCGCACCCCGCCGCGGGGATTCGAACCGCCGACCTTTCGATGGAATAGAATGCCCCTATTTTCATTGGTGAAAAGTTGGAGGGTATGTTGTTTCAAGGGCTTCATTTGGGACATCAAAAGGTTTTTTTTCCATGCGTTTAGTAATTATTACACAGGCAGCAAGTTCCTTAGGGGCAGCAGATGCCGATGCTGATGTTTGCCTGGAGCGCAAAGCCTCCAACGTTTCTCTGATGAAAATAGGGACGTCCTCTTCCAATAACAGTAATAATAATTTTTATCATTTATACCCCGCCCATCAGACTTGGTTGCCCCAGCCCCTCTGGGAGGCTTCCAACATATATAAAATTTGTGTAATAAAACTAACCGCCTCTATCCACTCCATATATATATATATATATATATATATATTAACATATAATTTTCAGCAATCATTTAACGAATTTCATTTCTTATACAATTTTTGACTTCCATCAAACACATCTGAAAATTTCCCAATCTTTTTCACTTAATTTACATCTCTTAATTTCACTATTACTTTTAATTTTCTTAACTAAGAACTCTCTTCATAATCTCCCTTGCAATATTTAATATATCCCTCCTTACAAAACCTCTTGTAATCCTACAACTGTTGATTACAATGGCTTTTCAGATAGTTCACATATTTATTCCAGTCCTCTGAGAATCTCTGGTCCCGCAGGTTTCGAATCCTTCCTGTCATCTTATCTAATTCTGCATAGCCCAGCCTCTATCCACTCCTAATTTGAAATTCCCCACCAAAGCCAGCGAACCCTCGAGGCAGGGGAGAAAAAAAATAATCACAATTTCTTCCCCTCTTCCCACGCATGCGCAGTGAGCCAGCGTGACCTCACGCCCTCCCACCTCCGCGTCATCTCCTTCCCCTTCCGTCGCCTGGAAATAGCGGGCCGAGCCCGGCGAGGAAGGAAAGGAAGAGCCGCTTTGCCCGTGTGCGCATGCGCGTCGTCGTCGCGGCCGGGAATTGGCTCTCCTCCGTCGTCAGCGGCTGCTGCTGCCGCTGCTGGTGGCGCGGCGCTCCGGGGACGCCGGCGTCGTGTTTTTGGCAGATGCTTGGCGGCGCCTGAGCTCCGTGCGCTGCGCCCCGGGCCTCCCTGTGCCGCCGCCGCCCGCCCCGCCGGGGATGCTGAGCAAAGGGGCGCTGCAGCGCGTGCTCTCCGCCGTCAACAGGAGGAGGAGGATGAAGCTGCTCATGGGGCTCGCCCTGGTCGCCTACGTCGCCTGTGAGTGCCCAGGCTGGGTGGGTGGGTGGGTGGGTGGGGGCTCCCATTCATTCGCCTCTTCCCAAAATGGAGGGAGGGGGGGGTCACCGCGCGCTTTCCCTCCACCTCTTCGGCTTTTCATTTTTTGCAAATTGCAGCAGCTGAGGGGTTGCACCAAACGCTGGAAGGGAGGGAAGAGAGGGAGGAGAGCGACGTGGTGGGGAGACAGATGTGACATAGCAATTCCTCCTTCTTTTGCAAAAGGTTCGGGGGGGGGGAGTCAAGAGTTTCTGGTGGAAGTTTGCAAAGTCCCCGTCGCTTATTTACGTATTTGTTTTTCAGCGGCAGCGGGCGGGAGGGAAACCTTTTGATGGAACTTTCTGCCCCTTTGGGTGGCTGGGGGGGGAGGGGGTGTCGTCCAAACTTTGTTGTTTAGTCATGTCCGCCTCTTCGTGACCCCATGGACCAGAGCACGCCAGGCACTCCTGTCTTCCACTGCCTCCCGCAGTTTGGTCAAACTCATGTTTGTAGCTTCCAGAACACTGTCCAACCATCTGGTCCTCTGTCGTCCCCTTCTCCTTGTGCCCTCCATCTTTCCCAACATCAGGGTCTTTTCCAGGGAGTCTTCTCTTCTCAAGAGGTGGCCAAAATATTGGAACATCAGCTTCAGGATCTGTCCTTCCAGTGAGCACTCAGGGCTGATTTCCTTAAGAATGGAGAGGTTTGATCTTCTTGCAGTCCATGGGACTCTCAAGAGTCTTCTCCAGCACCATAATTCAAAAGCGTCCAAACTTTAGCAAAGTCTAAAAGCAAAATGCTCCAAACCTCCGACCGTGAATGTGTCTCTAGGTTAGGCCCCAAGTCCGTATTTGAACACTGACCAGAGTGTGCTTCAAGATTTTGTGGTGTGTGTGTATTTGGCAGTGGAGGAGAAAAGCATCTCTGTATTTCTCAGGTGATGGCAGTGTAATAGTTATGTCTACTCAGGAGTAAGCCCTGCTAAATTTAAAAAAGGTAAGTGGAGTCAGCATCGTAGGCTGAGTCAAACAAAAAGATAGTTGTGTCCTGTGCTTACGATTTGTATTTACCACAGCTGTGTCTCTTTTTGGCTGGGAAACCTAATAAAAACTTTGGCTGCTGGGTTTCTGAATTAAACTAATGGCTTGTTCACAGGACCTGTTTCCAGTGTCCAGGCTTATATTCTCTCTCTTTCTCTCTTCACCTGCCCCCCTCCCTCTGCCAGGGTTGCATTGTGGCAAATGTCCATCTCACCCCACCACAAGCAGGGTTTGCCTTTTCACATCCATTAGAAGGTATCGGTCAGTTTGAGGATATTTTTGAAAACATGCTGGAAACTGAATGGCGCACATAAGGAGGCTTCTTCTAGACTAAGGCCAGCTTGTGGGCTTTTTCCACAGGGTGTGTGCGTGCACAAATGTCATGACAGTAGATCCTGATGTTTTGTACCATTGCAAATATCTGCAGTGAAGTATCTGGCATTGTATGTGCAAAAGAAGAATCAGTTGACCTGTCAGCAGTAAGCACAGTACAGCCTGTAAGCACAGTGCCAACCTGTAGAAAAAGTTGGCCATGTTTGTTTTGGCGTCACATAGGCCAAGGAGAACCTTGTATGCCATCCTGACGCCATGGAGGCAGGGCACTGTAAAAGTGTAATAAAGAAAAATGGCAATTTTTCGCATCCCACAAATAGTTCACAGCCTGAACTAATTAAGTAACAACTTGTACTTTAATTGACCTTGCTGTGGCTAACGTCTTCAACTCTGCTACTGCCTGAAGAGGTTTTCCACAGAGGTTTTGCGCAGAACAAACACACAGAGGTTTTGTGCAGAGGAAACGTACTGGACAGGCAGATATTCCACACATGTTTTGTAACATGAAGGCTGAAGCAGCGAGGAAGTTGAACATATATCCTGGGAGAACCCTCTTATCCAGCCTTCCCCAATGAAGCCACTTTCAGATGTCATTGGACTAGAGCTCCCATCATCCCTCACCATTCACCACAGTGGCTGGGGCTGATGAGAATTATAGTCCAAAATATTGGAGGAACAACAGATTGGAGAAGATGGATATAACCAGGGCTTTTTTCCCCAGCAGGAACTCAGTTCTGGTACCTCTCAGGTGGGTGCCATTGTCTTTATAAGAGAACAAGGGAGGCATTCATGGTGGGCACCTCTTTCTAGAAAGACAGCACAGGATATAACCCACAGGGCTAGATCGGGCAGGTGCCTTCCCCATGGTCTGCTACTGAAGTGATCAGAGATCAAACCTGAGACTTTCTGCATGCAGATCATCTGCTTTCCCACTCAGCTGTAGTTTAACGTGGGCCTTTAGAGTCTGCACACTTCAGCACTGACACGGCTCTGTTGTTTTTGCTGCGGAAGGAAGGCAAGAGTCCATTTCTGCTTTAGATAACAGTGGTCAGGTCCCTGAATGTGGTGGCAGTGGAAGGAAGTAGTACAATAAAATACAATATAGTATTTAAAAGCAACAAAAATACAATTAAAAATCAATATAAATATTTAATTTGATGTGCTGTTCTTTTTTTCTTCTTCAACCATTAATCCACAGACACCATTCGGAGCACCTGAATGACGCTTGTGGAATAATGATGGTCCAAACCATGGGCCACAGTTTGGAAACCTATGGTTTAGGGCTTTTTGTACATTCAGGTTTACACATTTCAGGGTTGCAATACAGGCACGTCTATAGCACTGATAAGGAGTGAGGAGAAAATCCCCAGGGTTTTCCTGGCGGCTCATAGCAGTTTTCCACTCCGCTTAAAAGGAGAAACAAACAACAGTCCAGATAGAGCAGTAGGCAAACTAAGGGCACGCTCTTCCTTGCGTAATACAATGTCTCCAGGGTTTCCTTATTTAGGGGCATTGTAGTCATTTAATGTAAGGACAAGCCCTAGGGCTTCAGCTTATTGCTTTAACCGGTGAAGTAATGCTTACATTCTAAAGTATGTTGTAGACATCGCCTCTTGTCTTGGGTGGCCCAGAAAGGCCTAGAAATATTTGAGTAAGTAAGTGGATAATGAAAGAAAGTATTTGAGTGTGTTTGTTGAAAGTGTGCCTCGGGTTCATTTCAGCTAGTTAACTGGAATAGCCTATGTGTGTAGTGGAATGGGCTTGTAGTCTTCAGCAAGGTGTGTTAGTTGTTACAGTTGCTGCACATTTGAAAACTCCTAGTATTATTATTAATAATAGTAATTAAGAATAGAAATGTTTCACAAACTAGTACACATAAACAAGAGGGTGGAGATGTGGAGGAGGGACTTGTATTTCTTGTCCCTAGTTATGGTACAAACAATATCCACTTGGTGCCTATGATGCTGACTAGTTTTGTGACACCGCTCCCATCCAGCCCACCATGCAAGTGTTCAATTATAACTGGGGGGGGGGGGGGTTGATGGACATTCTATAATTTGTGTAAATTGCTTAGAGATTACGGGTGGTTAAGCAGTATGTAAATTCCCATGAGTAAATAATATTCCCCATAGCAGTCACAATAGTATGCTAGCTAGGCAAAAAGCGTTGCGCTGTCAAAGGCACAAAATATTTCACTTCTGAGTGCTCAGAAATTGCTAATCGGCAATAAAAGCATTTATTTTACAGAACTAACGCAACAAATTTCTGTTGGTAGCACAGAATCCAAAAGGCCATTGAGGTGAACTTTTAAGTTCCTCTGGAATGGTAGCAGTCTCAGTAGCTTAACTCCAGGTAGTAAATTATGTGTTACTAAGCGGGTGGCGCTTAGTCATGACCCGGAAAACTGTCTGCGGACAAACGGCTCCCTCAGCCAGTAAAGCGAGATGAGCGCCGCAACCCCAGAGTCATTCGCGACTGGAGTTAACTATCAGGGGTCCTTTACCTTTACCTTTTTAAGGGAGGAATGACTGATGTTCTATATATTGTGTTGTTTTTCTGTGTACGTTTGCTTTGTGAGAGATTGGCCTCAGAGCAACTAATAAATAAGTATTTTCTGAAAGGGTGATACGTTTTGTTGTTGCTGATTTTCTTCAGTTCTCTGTAGAAGTCAGATAACGCTTAAGTGCAGTAGCTTTTAATAGCTGAGAAGATCGATCCAATTCTGCAGGTCGATGCCCTGGCAGTAGCTGTCTTGGTGCTTCCTTGAAAAATGATTAAGTGGTTTTGTGGCAATAGCCTATCTCCACCCCCTTATTTCAGCATTGCCATTACAGGAATAGTTCTGTGAATGATTCATATTTGGAATATGGTAAAATATTAGCTCTGACATACTGAAACAAAAAACCAGGTGCAGTTCATCCAAAACAAAGGCATTATTTAGATTCTTAGGAACATGTACTTGTGGCTGAATGTTTTTCAGAGGCACCAAGGTAGCTTCTTGTACCAGAGCAAGGCTGAAATCCAGGTGCAGAAGTGTCTACTTAATGCGCTACAGGGGGTAAAATAATGCCTGCCAAGTCAAAGAGACAGAGGGTGGGATTCAACTAAATGTGTCCCATCAGCTCAGGAATTTCTGCTTGTGCAGTGGGACTTTTACCTTTCCCCTGCCTGCATGTCCCCACACCTGCCCCAAATGTGCTCCAGGGGGTTGGAGTGAACCCCTAGAACAGATTTTGGGGGGACTGGGTTGGGGAAGAGAGAGATAGTGTTCCGAGGTGGAAGCAGATTTCATTGCACTGACAGAACGATCACCCAGCGCTAAGGTGGATGAAACCCATTGTCATCAACTTTAAAGCGAATGCTTGCTTCCTGAACCTTGGAGCATAAAACCAAACTTAATCTTGGCCTTCATGGAAAGTATATCATTTTTTGACACGTCTGCTCTCAAAGATAGGTGCACCATGACTTAGTCTGCTGTGGGTAAAGGGCCTAAAATTGTAATGTGTCTAATTAACCCTTATGGTTCTGTAATTAAATCGCGACAGGAACAATTGGCTCATTGTCCGTTGTAGTTAATGGTAAAATGCAGCTAATGGATTCACAAGCAGGGCTTTAAGGGCGGGTTGGTGGCTTTGAAGTTTCTTGAAGTTAATAAAAGAATTGCCTTTCTGTTTATGCAACCCGATAGGGTCTTGTGACTAAATATCAGCTCGATCAGAGTAACTGTTGCCACAGCATTTGTTTGAGCTTTTGTTTCCAGTGTTTTCCGTCAAACAATGCACACCGGTTTTGCCAGAATGGAGTCGCTTAGAACTATGCAGCAAGGCAGTTTTTAAGGTAGAAAAAATAAATAAATAACTGCACTGCTCCCCTCCCACCTCCAATACGTGGTATAGCATGTGAAGCAAAAATTTACTTACTTTGGATGCTTTCCTGCTTTCCCAGTTATTGCCCATTAAAGGTAAAGGGACCCCTGACCATTAGGTCCAGTCGTGGCCGACTCTGGGGTTGCGGCCCTCATCTCGCTTTACTGGCCAAGGGAGCTGGCATACAGCTTCCGGGTCATGTGGCCAGCATGACTAAGCCGCTTCTGGCGAACCAGAGCAGCGCACGGAAATGCCGTTTACCTTCCCGCCGGAGCGGTACCTATTTATCTACTTGCACTGGCATGCTTTCGAACTGCTAGGTTGGCAGGAGCAGGGACCGAGCAACGGGAGCTCACCCCGTCGCAGGGATTCGAACTGCCAACTTGCTGATCGGCAAGCCCTAGGCTCTGTGGTTTAACCCACAGCGCCACCCGCGTCCCATTACTTACTTACTTGCCCATTACTTAGTCCCTATTGATCACCCGTTTCCTTTTTTCAGACTGCTAAATTGCTATGTTGCTCATTAGCTGGCTTCTCTCACCTACATCCAGAGAGTTTATGGGAGCTGCAGTTGGTTGCATCCAGAAGGTGTGGCGTCCGTTGTAAGGTCCTACTGTTTTGGTGCTGTTGGTGGGACACGTTTAAACATTTTCAGCGTTGCCTATGCCCGATTCTTGCGAGATTTTGTGCATGATCTGCTCGCAGGCATGCTGTCTGCTCTCTTTCAGTGGATATATTGCTTCTGTTCGCAGTGCATCATCCCCTTCTTAATTCACACGATGAACGATGAGCATCCTAAAAAGTGAGCATGGTCAAGAGGGAATCCTTACCCGGGGTTTTAGTTCATTTCGGTTACGTTCACTATATCTGTGCTTCCTTTGAAACGAAATGCTCGTTTATCTTGGCTTGGCGGCTTCTAGCATTAACAGATAAAAAAACCACCTGTCCTTGGTATCTCTTTCCAAGTGTCTCCAGCGTGGAGCGTTTCTCCCCATCTTTGGCTTCCATGCTCCCACCCTTGGACTCACTGCTTGACTCCATTGCATCCCTTTCGGACAACCATAGACATTTTTGCCACCAGTTCTTGAGAATGATTCATCCCTAAGTAGACAGCTCACCAGCTTCTGTTGCCTCCCCCCCCCCAGGATAAGTTTAAAAGCTGTTCTACCACCTTTTTCATTTTAAGCACCCATCAGCCATAGAAAATACCATACTTTTCCATGTATCGGACTGTTTTTTCCCCTTTAAAAATCATGCTGAAAAGTGGGGATTGTCTTATACATGGGTAGTGCATAGGGTAGATGTTTGATTGGTTGCTGATGTGTCTGTCAGCAGCTATTGCGCATGTGATTGGTCGCTGCGTCAATGGATGGTGCTGATTGGCTGACTCTCAGGCAGTTGGGCTGGCAATTGGCAGCTTCTGCCGGCGATGGGACAGACGGGAGGCGGATTTTGCGACCTGTGTGCATGAGCGATTTTCGGCAACCCCCCTAAAAAAAAGCTCAACTGAGTAATCCCCCCCAAAAGTTCAACAACCCTGTGCCATCTTCCCCCATTTTCTTAAATCTGAGTTCCTAAAAATAGGGGGCATCTTATACATGGGGGCGTCTTATAGCTAGAAAAGTACGGCAATAAGGATGCACATTATTAGGAAGGCATGCTTAAAATCTGGGGCAGGTTTGTTGATTTGTTCCCATGGCTCTTGGCAACCCGGCTGGCTAGCAACCAGTCCATTAAGTGTGTCTTGTGTAGTGAATGGCCCTTGGAAGTGTGTGGACATGCCCTTAAGGCAAATTAAGGTCACTGAATAAATGCTTTGTGGTGTGTGGGTGTTTGCGTTCTGTGCACTCCTCGGGGCAACTTGCAACAATTTAAAATTACAAGGCCATAAAACATACTAAAATGCACACACACACTGTTCAAATAAGCTTAATCAGGAACCAAAGAATTTGAATGTTTACTGTGTCTGGATTCAGAATACTGTATATTAAAGAGAAGGTTGGAATTGTTGCTTTCTTTCGCACATAATGGTCAGCTTGTTAAATTTATAAAGCCATCATCGAAAGAATAAAATCACTTTACTGAAGATGGTTATTTCCGTTTTCTCCCATATTTTCTTAATAGTTTTAAAGTAATTAAGTGTTTCTGGGTGCTCTTACTGTGATCAGTAGCTTAAAACAACAAAGGATTTTTAAAATGCAAAAACACTAATTACAATGCATTTGATACTATTTTCCCTGTAGACAAATAAGAAAGAGTTAGCATTCTGTTTTCAGTCGCATTCACAGCCAGGAAGTGTTTGGAAGCTTGCTTGCATTTCTTGTATATCTTTAACCTACTCATCCATAGTAGAACTTAATGATAAATCCTCACGCGGTGTAATATGCCACGTGCAGTTATTCATCTGAGGTTGCATTTACCTAATTTTAAGACCTGCTAAGGAACAGATGATTCTGTCCTGATATGTAAAACCATAGAATTCAAAGAAGGCGGACCCCACCCCCAATGACTGTATATCTGAGTTTCTAACACAGCCAGGCAGAGACATTCCTTTCTACCCAGAACTGCAATAGTACGGAAAAACCAACTCCCCATTCCCCAGATGGTTGGTTAGAGGAGCAGGGGTGGGATGCTCTGTATCTATGGGACGTGGATAGCGTTGTGGTCTAAACCATTGAGCCTCTTGGGCTTGTCGATCAGAAGGTTGGCGGTTTAAATCCCTGCGACAGAGTGAGCTCCCGTTGCTCTGTCCCAGCTTCTGCCAACCTAGCAGTTTGAAAGCATGCCAGTGCAAGTAGATAAATAGGTACCACTCCGGCGGGAAGGTAAACAGCATTTCCGTGCGCTCTGGTTTCCTTCACGGTGTTCCATTGCACCAGAAGCAGTTTAGCCATGCTGGCCACATGACACAGAAAGCTGTCTGTGGACAAACGCCAGCTTCCTCAGCCTGAAAGCAAGATGAGCGCCGCAACCCCATAGTCGCCTTTGACTGGACTTAACCGTCCTGAGGTCCTTTACCTTTTTTTGCTCTGTGTCTTCACGTCTGTGCTCTGCACTCATGTCTGCATGCACAAGAGAGAATGTGGGGTAGCTGCTCCCACTTCTGTTTTGGCCATTCTCTGTCACCACCAGGAGCTGGGTTCTTGGGAAGCATTGGCCAACAGTGAACGTAGCCGTCAGCCAGAGAAAGGAGTTGGCCACTCTTAACGATACATAGAATATTTCCACGTGAAACCACTAAATAAGAAAGCACCCAGGGAGCAAGACAAATGTTTCACAAGCACCCATTCCTCACAAAGAGAATAGGTCCCCCTGCCCTCAGTGGCTGTTGACGGTCAAAATTTCAATATAGTACTGGCTAAAATAGGCACAGGACGCAGGTGTCGCTGTGGGTTAAACCACAGAGCCTAGGACTTGCCAGTCAGAAGGTCGGCGGTTTGAATCCCCGCGATGGGGTGAGCTCCCGTTGTTCGGTCCCTGCTCCTGCCCACCTAGCAGTTCAAAAGCAGGTCAAAGTGCAAGTAGATAAATAGGTACCGCTCTGGCGGGAAGGTAAACAGCATTTCCGTGCGCTGCTCTGGTTCACCAGAAGAGGCTTAGTCATGCTGGCCACATGACCCGGAAGCTGTACACCTGCTCCCTTGGCCAGTTAAGCGAGATGAGCGCCGCAACCCCAGAGTCGGTCATGACTGGACCTAATGGTCAGGGGTCCCTTTACCTTTACCTTAGATGTGAAAATGAGACCCACACACAGCTCTCAGGTTTTGTAAACTGAAGAGGCAATCTGCACAAGGGAGGTGCAGAGGAGAAAAAACACAGAGAAGAGAACCGCGTTTGAAAATGCCAGAATAAATTAGGGAACTGTAAGCAGGTATTTGTATCTATCTGACATGCTTCCTTGACTACAATGGTGTGAGTTCCTGAGGGGGGTGAAGGTGACTTTGGTCTTCTGGCCAGCAGCAGAAGCTGAAGTTGCTTCACACCTTGCAATTCTTGGAGCAGCTGGGGTTCTTTGTGGACAAGGAACCCGATGTCTGGGGCCAGGCTGGCATTTCTTTTACCTCATGAGTTCTTCCTCCCAGGGGTCCTTGTTCTTCTGGACCAGGAGCAGGGGACACCGGGTGGTAAGGATTGAATGCGCCCCCACCCCCAATCTCTTCACTGGCTCTGCTTTGCCCCTCAAGCATTTCTGCCAGGTTGGAATGCGTCCTTAAACTGGCACAATGTGATGAGAGAGATTTGTGTCAGTGCGTATGGAAGCTAGCTTACTGTGCAGAGCTGAACAGTAACATCCATTGCTCTGCCTACTCTTGTCTCTGTGCCCCCCCCCCCCCGGCATGTGACCCATAGATTTGTAGAGTGGGAAGAGACCACAAGGCTCATCTAGTCCAACCCACTGCAATGCAGGAATCTTTTGCCCAATGTGGGGCTCGAACCCACAGTGCTGAGGTCAAGGGTCTTCATGGCTCCCCTTTCAAACATGATGTGTGCTCAGTGGGACATATGACGTGGGAAAGTGGAAAATTAAGGACCATTTAGTTTGCTTGAAGATTTCTATGCATATGGTACTTCTGCAAATAAAATAACTTGTAACCTGGTGGTATCTAGTCATATCTGATGGCTTTTTTCTGGTGTCCCCGCCACCGCCTGTGGGACGTTTCACAGAACAGTCTAGTATGATTGTTGTATGTGATGATAATATACGTGTTGTACGTTATTTCCTACTTGGAAACCTTCTGTGAAGTAATTTGTATGTGAAGGAGAAGTATATTAAGCACATCCACATATTAAGCACTACCTGAAGCTTGTTGCAGCTTGAGATGCTGAATATTTTCCTTACTGTGACAATTAACATTCAGTACTTTGGGAGGGCTAATTATTTTGCGATATTTCAGCATCCCGATAGTCCTATAATCATTTGATATATACAGTATGACTTGTTTTATGGAATACCTGCTCTTCCCCTAATGAAGCTCACCTCGTTAATACCTGAAATAGATGTCTTCTGAATTGATTTAAAATATTTTCAAGCAACACTAATTCATTCTTCTTCTTCTTTTCCCACAGCTGTATGGGGAAATGTACTCAACATGAGGTAACAATGAGTGCTTCTTTTTTCCCTTTTGTATGTCTGTGGGGATGTGAAGTAGAATTATTCTTTCTGTCAGAACAACAACAACAAAAAGTATCTTTTTCTCCAACCTTCCTTGCCTTCTTCCATGGAATAGAAGATAACGGGAAACATTCAGTTTCTCTGATTAAAAATGTTGTCGTCAGCCACAAATTTTTGGCGTGAGAAGAAAAAAAGTGGCAGTTGAAAATGGGTAGGCCCATCCACAAGTGTGGGACAAAGCCCACAAGTGTGGGACAAGGCCCTATAACTATTCTACCCTCCCCCCCTTTACTGTCTCTTCCCCTTTCTCCTTCCTGGGGTGCAAACTCTGGAACAACAGTGGTAGATTTGTCATTAGTGAAGCCATTGCATGAGTCCTACAGGAGCATTTTTTATGCTAGAGTTAATATATGAGTGTCATGCTGCTGTTTTTGAAAGGAGCATGCCTCTTTGAGCAATATCTCAGTTGGGATTAGCCATGCAAATGTCCTTCAGAAGTTTATCAGAGTGGGGAAGAGATTGTCACTGTTGTCTTTGCAAAAACTATGGGCCTTGTCCAATGTTAACCATTCCATTCACTCTATAGACTTCTGCTTGTCTAATGAAACTTCTTTCTCTTCTTCCTTTGCACCCTCAAAAATCTGCTCTGGGGGATTGTCTGGAGCAGAATTTGTGGGCGTGCAGGAAGAGGAGGGGGAATACATCCTGTCTGTTTGCACAGCGTTAGATACAACTCTATATCCTTGACTTCCTATGCCCCAATTCTTTTGTGTGTGCTTTGCAGTCAGTGTTCCAAAAGCTTTATCAATTATTACGAGATTGCATTCAGCAGAACTGTGTTTCCGAAAATAACTGTATGCTCCTTCCAAAGAAAGAAAGAAAAAGGCCACTCCTCTCCTGCTTCCCGTTGTAAGTGGAGAGTCAGATTGGATTACTCCATTGGTAAAAACAAACATTTACTGGTGCTAATCCAGTGGCTGAAAGTGAGCTGGGTTCTTTGCTGTAGAAAACCCATATAACTGTGTGGGTTTCATAGGCTCTGATTGTGTTATCAGCACCTGATACCCATAAGATTAAACAAGTTCGGCTGAGGATGTGGTTTCACCCAGTGAACCTTTTCTACAAACGACTCTTAAGGTAACAAAACAGTTTTAACTCTGGAGTAGCTAACCTCTGGCCCTTCAGAAGTTGCTGGACTCTTGACTCCCAATATCCCCTGCCAGCACGGTCAGCAACTGGGGATGATGGGCGGTTGCAGACAATCACTGAGGGCCAGAGGTTAATCACTCCTGGTTTAACTCTCTTACTCCAGAACAAGGGCATATATAGCCACGGGTTTCTGGTGTATGAAAGGGCACAGGATTGACTTGTAACTTTCAGGGACTTCCCACACTTTTTATAGAGCATCATATCTGGGATAGCATTTATGCAAAGGTGTGCATGACCCAAGCTTCAGATCACGCATGGCATTCTATGTGCAGGAGCTGGGTCTGCACAAACTCAAGAGTTTTTCTTTGTGTGCATCCTACATGCTATGCAGCTGTGTCAATGTGTTTTCCCCAAACTTGGGGTCTCCCAACTGTTGGACTACAACTCCCATCATCCCTGGCTAGCAGGACTGGTGGTCAGGGATGATGGGAGTTGTAGTCCAACAACAACTTTGAGATGTTTGAGGAAAAACTGACCTATGTTGTGAAACAATTCTTACAGTTTACAAACATAGAAATACTTGTGGAGGGTTTTCCCCCTTTGGTGATTCTACCCATGTAGGGTTTCCCAACTAAGTTTTGTACTCTTTAGGTGTGGCAGAAGGAATTGGAAGTTGTTGTTGGATTCTACTTCGCATCATCCCTGACAATTGGCTGTGCTAGCTAAGGCTGATGGGAGTTGGAGTCCAACAACATCTGGAGGGCCAGATTAGGTTCCCCAATTTCCACAGTAAGTCTGCAACTTAGAAGAAGAAGAAGAAGAGTTTGGATTTGATATCCCGCCTTTCACTCCCCTTCAGGAGTCTCAAAGCGGCTAACATTCTCCTTTCCCTTCTCCCCCCACAACAAACACTCTGTGAGGTGAGTGGGGCTGAGAGACTTCAAAGAAGTGTGACTAGCCCAAGGTCACCCAGCAGCTGCATGTGGAGGAGCGGAGACTCGAACCCGGTTCCCCAGATTACAAGACTACCGCTCTTAACCACTACACCACAACTTACTCTCATTTAACTTGTGTGCATTCAGTTTTACATGCTTGGCATTGGTTTTTTTAAACAAAATCTAAAAGGGGGGCAAGCCTCTTGTGGGGGGGAGACTTTGGCAATCCCACCCACCATTGCACCTAATGACTATGCCCATTTTGGGGGCTTTAGGTGTGATTCCCGTAAAGTCACACCCATGGAAATTGAGGGCTTACTCTATCTAGCTGAACTATTGCTGGATTTGGTGGCTCTTTGGCCATTTTAAAAGTTTTCCTTATGATTTTCTTCCTAACAGGTCTATCCAGGATAATAGTGATCAGAAAGTAGAAAATAAGATTGAAGAGGTCAGTACACTGGATATCCAGTATTATAATCCTTGCTTTCCCCACAGCCAGCATTTTGCAGACTTCCGCTGTTTTCCTTTTGGTGTCAGTCTTCTTTCCTTTCAATTCTGTCCCCTCGGTGGAGCTGCCACTTTTATTTTTCTTCTCTTCAAATGTTGCCAAAATTCGCAATCATTCAGCTCCACGCCAGTGTGTTGCTTTGTAGATGTATTCCTTTAACATTCATACTTTGAGATCCTACTTGTTAGTTGTAAATAATAATATATATAAAACAATTTCCATTTGCCCCCACCATGTCCTCAGCCAGTGTTCGTAAAATATATAAACGCAGTAATAATGCAACCAAAATAATGCAACGTCCTTCTCTTTGCACACCAAATGTCTGCTCCCAGTGTATCTCAGGAAAGGGGTCATGGGAGTAAAATGCTGGTTTCCTGTTGGCATTCTTTATCTTAGTTTCAGTGGTGCTAATATGCATCTAACTGCAGCACCCACCCCTCAGTTCTTTATGGCTGTGTCATCTTGTAAAGCTAATCTAAACCATGGCTTAATGTAACAATGGAAGAATGGTTGTCAAAATTAATGGACTTAGCTGAGATAGCAAAATCGACATGTTTAATCAGGGGAAAGCCAGTGTTAACATTTACTAAAGATTGGCTTTTAATTATTGTACCCCACCTTACTTGTGCTGGTCTATAAAGATTTGATTATGACTAAAGATTGGAAACCTCTCATAGACTTTTGTGTGTAAAAAGGAAATAATGACACTTGGATTTGGGGATTGAAGATAAAGTTGGTTCATAGAAAGTGGTTTTGTTGGGTGTTATATTGGGGTGGATGAAGTGAATATTGTTTATATATAGCAGATGAAGAATCGGAAGTTTTTTAGTTTCCAAACTTTATCTTTTCTCTTTTCTTATTATCTCCCTCTTTCTTTTTTCCCTTTTTCACTATGGCTATCTTATTTTGACTAATGTTGAATAAGAAAGATATTTGATAGTAAGTTTTGTATTTTTCTCTATGAACACTTTCATTTTAAATAACAAACTATGGCTTAATGCAAAAGTGCTGGTTCCCAAGGAGGAGATGGCATCTACCTTGCCATTCCCTTGTGCCTTAGCTCAGTGTGGCAACTAAGACAGAGTTTGGCGTGGGGTATTGTCTGAACCCAGGATCACAGTCAAAGCTCTCTCTCCTCTTTTAACTACGACCTGTAGTTTAAAAACAAATCTTGATTTGTTGTTATTGCGGGAAAATATATTGATGCAAGGAAACCACACTGGGTGTTAACTGTCGCTTTTGCCTTTAGGTTGTTGCGCCTTTAAGAGAGAAGATCCGAGAACTGGAGAAAAGGTACCTTCTAAAAGCCACGGCGACTGAAATGGCTTCAGATAGATGTTACATAGGGCATTGGGGACACAGTGAAACCTTGCTTGACCCCACAGCACAGCAGCAGTGGAGCAGACCATAGCTCGCTTAATGCAACTCTTTGGAAATGGTCTTGCAGGTAGTGACAGATCAAGGAGAATTAACTAGGGCATACTCCCCTGTGTGCCTCTCAGTGCTGGAGCAACCAAAGCTGTGTCGGTGCTGAAACCAGGTTGAAATGAATGAATGCAAATTTTCTTGATCCAAGTGTGACTACGGTTGTATGGCTACAACCTTCTCGAGTACCTTTCCCAAATAAAGGATATGTTAATGACTGAGAGGTAGCTGTTTAAATCCTCAACAGTCTAGGGAGTTTTAAATTATTATTTTTTAAAGTCATTGTGACCTAATTAGATATTTAGAACTGTCACCACCTTCTCTCCCCGCCTCCCTTTCATTGCATGTTTATATTTAAAAGTACCCTAAAATAGAATGTACTATTGCAGACTGGTGGTACATCTGGCATCCAACACTGTGTACCAGTGAAGCATTTTGTATTCCTGTTTTCATCCAGGAAGATAAGTGAGAGAAGCTGCAGATCAGTTCACAGTGTAAACAAAGAACTTGTGTTTTATGCCACAGCATTCGATATTAGTGACTTCTAAGGAGGCTATAATGTTTGATCACCTAAGTCTAATGTTGGATACAACTCAGTGCAGTAGCACCTCGGGTTACGTTACCCTTGGGTAATGTAAACTTCAGGTTGCAAAAGCAGCAAACCCGGAAGTGTTTCGCCAAGCACACATGTGCAGAAGCGGTCTACTGCTTCTCCTCGGGTTGCAAAAACCTCGGGATCCGGCCAGACCTCTGGAACGGATCCCGTTCGCAACCGGAGGTACCACTGTACAAATTCATATGTATTGGCTTCCAGGAGTTAATGGTCTGTGATTCTGTTATGTAATGTTTACTAGGCATCATAGGATAAACACAAGTGCCAGTGATAAGTCTTCCAGCTTCAATAAGGTTTGAAATTTCTCATTCTTCCATTTTGAAATGTTTCATAGTTTTACTCAGAAGTACCCGCCAGTGAAGTTCCTATCCGAAAAGGATCGTAAAAGAATTTTGGTAAGTTGGCAACTTGCTCAGAACTAATCAGTGACCTAAATTTCTGCATAGGTTTATTGAGAAGAAACGACAAGCTGGCCGTTCTCTTTATGGTATGGCACACATTGAAAAGAAAATTCAGTGTACTTGTGTTAGCTTTTTAGATCTTCCTAATGTAATTTTAATTTTTGGACATAGTCCTAAGGATGGCATCATTAAGAAGCAATAATCAATATTTGAGTACCCAATTCTGGACTGAGCACCCAGACACTGTGGTATTGTTGACTCTAAGTGGGCATGGATTGTGTGCTAAGAGAAGCCAAAGGAAACCTCAAAAGGGAGAGAAAAATAAAAGATCACAAATGATTCCTGTGAAGGATGAAGTTTGTTAGAAAGAACATAGTTCTCTGTATTAAAAAGCAAAATACGGGCAACAGACTTTAACTCAGAATTTGAGGGAGTGATTCTCTTACTGGCATAATTTTTCAAAAGATGTTCTTCATGCTGGTCCTTGCTTTGACTTATTTCAGCAGTCTTGCTTTTCCAGTGTGGTTTTTTCATTTGATAACAATATTTATATGCTGCCCCATAGTGGAAGTTTTGGGTGACTAACAGTAAATGTAAAACAAAACCATAAAATAAAAAATCATAATGAAGACAGCAGCAGAGGCTAAAAGCAATGTGCTCTCAGAAGCACCAGAAAATAGAAACTCTGAACATCTCCAGTAATTTCAGATTTTTGGAATGTTGAGATTAAAAGATTAAAACACCTGAAGAAGTATCAAGGTCTTCAACTGGTGCTCAAAGGAGTGCTAAGTAGGCACCAGGCGAGGCTCCTTGGGGATGACATTTTTTAATGGGGTGCCACCACAGAAAAGGCCCCCTCCCCTCCACAGTAACCATAAATGAATAGAAATTCAGCAGTGGGGCACCCTGGAAAAGCTGGTAGCTGTTTGAAAATGCACAAATGTTGTAAGGTATATTGAAATACCGTATTTTTTTGCTCTATAAGACTCACTTTTCCCCTCCTAAAAAGTAAGGTGAAATGTGTGTGTGTCTTATGGAGCGAATGCAGGCTGCACAGCTATCAAAGAAGCCAGAACAGCAAGAGGGATTGCTGCTTTCACCGCGCAGCGATCCCTCTTGCTGTTATGGCTTCTGAGATTCAGAATTTTTTTTCTTCTTGTTTTCCTCCTCTAAAAACTAGGTGCGTCTTGTGGTCTGGTACGTCTTATAGAGCGAAAAATACGGTAGTTGCCAGAGTTTGTGGTGGCAGCTTGGATGGTTTCTAAAAGGCTTAGACAAATCTGTGAGTGCTGTTAGCTGTGACATCGGAGGCAGAGTAGCTGTGGTTGCTAAGTGCTGGAGGCAACCTACTTCAGCTGTCCAGCCGTCTAGTTCAGGATGAAATTGCAAGGCAGAATTGCTTGCGTGAAAGGGACTTCATGTCAGAAGCAATTTGAATCCTATGCGTAATACAGCTGTACCTTGGATGTCTAATGCTTTGCCAGTCAAATGTTTTGGCTCCCGAACTCCACAAACCTGGAGGTGACTGTTCCGGTTTGCAAACTATTTTTGGAAGCTGAACATCCGACAGGACTTACGATTGGCTGCAGGAGCTTACTGCAGCCAATCAGAAGCCGCGCTTTGGTTTCCGAATGTTTTGGAAGTCAGATGGACTTACAGAACGGATTCCAAGGTACAACTGTACGTGCATGTCTGCATGTATATAGTCTTTATGCACACTACCTGCACATTCTTAGAAATAGCCACATGTGCGTATATCACATGGCAAACTGCTACCACATGATGAAATTATTTTCTACATATAATAATATAATGATGATGATGTAGTTTTCCGTAAAGGTGAAATTGAGCAGCTGATATCGGCAGAATTGCTCAGTGTCAAACTTCTAGAAAGCCTTTGGAAAAGTGAGCCAAAGGAACAGCTGACACCAGTAGAAGAACGTTGGCTTTCCTGAATCTCTAAATCAGGGTTTCCCAAACTTGGGTCTCCAGCTGTTTTTGGACTACAACTCCCATCATCCCTAGCTAGCAGGACCAGTGGTCAAGGACGATGGGAATTGTAGTCCAAAAACAGCTGGAGACCCAAGTTTGGGAAACCCTGCACTAAATAATGTGTAGGAGCTACAGACCTAAAATATTCCTGGTAATTAAATGACATGGAAACTAATTGACTCTTAGCTAATAGCAATGTATTGGTCATGAACTTTCTGTTAAAGCTGTGAATCAGAAATTCTGTTGATGTTACTGTGAGCACAGCATTGGACTCTGATTAAAGATTTGGTGGTCCTTTGTCCTTTTGATAAGCGCCCTGTTGTTTGATAGAACTGGAGCTTTGTAGTTTTGGTGGAGTAAACCTAATACGTAGCAACCCAGGATTTTTGTGAGGCTTTAAGAATGCTTTGACATCCTGATTCTAAACCCATTTACTTACAAGAAGACCCATTGATGTCACCTCTCCCGAATGTGCTTGTGTTCAGCCCTTAAATGCAGTCTGGGGAGAAGTGCAGGACTGTAAAAACTGTGTGACATTGCTCAAGCTAAGAGGGTCTGATCTTAAGCAGTGAGTGTTTGATGTGAGACAGCCGGGGAGCCCATATGTACTGTATGCAAACCTGAAGAAGAGAACGGTAACCCCCAGAAGGTTATTTTTATCAGGATGAAGATGCATATCACTCAGTTGCCTAGATTTCCTGAATGACTGTGCTAACCTTTAGCAGGTTGTGTCAGTCAGAATGAGTAGCTTGTGCAGTATGTGTTCAACAGGAATGGTTTTTCAGGAGGTGCAGGGAAGCAGAAAATGGGATTCGGACAAAATCAGGAGCCCTTCTACTCATACAAGCAAGCACTTGGGTTGCAATCCAATTGCTGTGGTGTTGTACAAGGAGGACACTTTATTTTCATGAAGATCACATCTATGGATGGGAAGAACCACATTGTCAAGTAATTCAGTCAGTATTGGAAGTTCTGTGGCTACTATTGGTAGCCTCTGGTCTGGTATTGAGTGCAAATCTCTTGGGTTCTGATCAACAGCTGTTGGATCCATGACTGGCCACTGTGAAGAAGCATTGCCTTCCTCCAGGCTGATCCAGCAAACTTTCACTCTGACCCAGCAAAGCTGCTCTTAATTTACTGGGAAGGGTGTAGTTAAGGCTTCCTCAACCTCTGCCCTCCAGATGTTTTTGGCCTGCAACTCCCATGATCCCTAGCTAGCAGGACCAGTGGGCAGGGATGCTGGGAGTTGTCTCAAAACATCTGGAGGGCCGAGGTTGAAGAAGCCTGATGTAGTGGTTGCCTCACAACACTTCTAGAATGGTTGGGCTTACTGATTTGGCTTTGAGTGCTAATTCATGAATGATCCTAGTGATGAGGTCAATGGGAGGCAGTTTCTTCCTTGAACACCACCCCAGCAATGCATGTGTAAAGGAACATTTGTTTAGTCGTGTCCGACTCTTCGTGACCCCATGGACCAGAGCACGCCAGGCACTCCTGTCTTCCACTGCCTCCTGCAGTTTGGTCAAACTCATGTTGGAACATAGGTGGGACCAACGCCATAATAGGTTGCCCGGAAACTTTAGGGTATTGCTTCCTTTATGGCTGCCATAATTTGCAAAGTGATACATGGACTGAAGTATAACCCAATCAATATTGTGAATGTAAAATCCAACCTTCTGAGATGTTGATGAGCTTAAAAGTGGGTGAAAGATTTCTCAGTCTTTATTAGATGGCTGGAGATGTATAGAGTCTCTTGCACATAACTCTCTTACTGATGACATTGTTGTCAGACATTTGAATCAAATAAAGGGAAAGTTAGATTTTAAATTATTTGGCCTGTGAGGCAAGTAAAAAAAAAAAAAGGTTCTTGGTGTGTGTTTAAAAAATATATGAATTCAGCAAATTTAATCCCCCCATTATGAAGTAAGGATCACCTTTGCAAATATATTAATTAACAAATAAATAGCCAAGTTAGTGCGTCGTTGGGAATCATCAGACTTTTTCGGTAGCTGTAAGAGTCTTCCACTGTTAATTGTTCAAAGCATTAGTAATCACTTGTAATCTCACAGCTGCTATTTGGATTGCCTTAGCGGAGTACCGAAATTGGCTGTTATGTAATTGACCCTTACAAAGTTGCCACATCAGACTGAAGCTCATTTGTTTTCTTCAGCGGTTCAATAGTGCTCGGTTATTTTCTACGCCCTTTGGAATGTTGTGTGAAATGAGCGAACTTTTAAGTGGCACCAGCTATGGACCGAGTGACCTATAGTTCAGGCTCACTGTCTGTGCACTAAGTTGATGAGAGACACTTGCAGGAAAGATTGCAGCACAGGGAAAATAAGCGCTTGCTTAAAATATGCATTCCTTTCTTCTGGATGCATTTATATTTCTCGAGGTCCTAACCCGCATTGTGAAAAGGAGGGTGTAGCAACATTAAACATATTCCACTCTAATTTGGCATTTTCCATAGATTTGCCCAAACCGTGCTTCAGTCTGGTGATAACTGTGTCTGTGAAAACCTCCCTACCACTATGGAAAACACTCCCATGCATGGAAAGCTAGGCTGTTAGAAAGATGTCCAGATCAACACTTTTCTCCCTTGATATCTCCCCAGATATATGAAAGTTTTCCAGATACAGAGAGGAGGTGTAGTTGTTTTTAAAACAAAACAAAACATGGGAGTAAGTCAAATTGGCAATCCCATCATCGCAGCCACCTGCAGTCAGACTTCCATTGCTATTTCTGGACATCTGCACCTGCCCTCTGAGTTAATCCACACCAGGAGTAGCCAGCCAGCCTTGCAGATGTTGATGAACTACAACTCCCATCATCCCTACCCAATGACTTTGCTGACTGTGACTGATGAGAATTGTAGTTCATCTGGAGGGGAACCACATCGACTATAACTGGCTCAGACAGATCTGATTTAAGTACAGTGGGATGCAAACTCAGGAATGCTTGCTGTTTCTCATCCATTATTGGAGGGAAGGGGTTGTGAAAAGAAGCATGGATTTTGCATGACGGTCCTTGGTGAAAATCCTGTGTGGATCTTCCCTAGTTTTCCTTATTTATTTCCATTTATTCTGGTGAATTTAGGGTGGTGTAGGATAAACCTCTATTCCTTGAGTTTGGAACATGCTATTTTACCTTAGCAGGAGGCATCATCCTTAATTTTTGGCCTCCCAGGAACAACTTTGAGTCTCACAAATTCTGTGGTTGCATGAAGCGAGGAGTGAGATGTATCTATTACTACTCTGAAGCTGAATTTAAAACAAAAACAGTTATTTTCCCCTCCCCTGCCCCTATCAAGATGTACAAAAAGAAACTCTGAAAGCTGCTGTTGATTTCATTTCATGTTTGTGGACTTTTTGTCTGGTGTTTTCCTTTTAAAAGAGAAGAAACATTTATATGCAAACTGTCCTAATGCAGATAACTGGAGGAGCAGGGTTTGTGGGTTCTCATCTTACTGACAAACTAATGATGGATGGCCATGAAGTTACAGTTGTGGACAACTTCTTTACGGGCAGGAAAAGAAACGTGGAACACTGGATTGGCCACGAGAACTTTGAACTGATTAATCATGATGTCGTAGAGCCCCTCTACATTGAAGGTGAGTGCCCCCAAGAGGACACAAGCTGGGCTGCTTTGTGCATCAACATTAGGGACCTGTTTCTGTCGTCTCGTAAATGGCCACTTCTGTGTGGCTGGCAAATTCTGCCGTTTTCCTTAAGTCCACATGCAATTGCTTCTGGGAGCATGGAAAGTTACCACTGCCCTCACGGGAATTTGGCAGCTGAAGGTACCATATCCACAAAGATAGCCGAAAGGGAAGGACCATGGGCAATATCACAGTGTTGTACCCCACAAAGTTTGCCTGTGAGCACAAGGGCTTCTGCTTTTGCCACAGAATTCCCCTCCCCTCTTCTTTCCCCATGCGCCTCCCGCAGCCCCCCGCCTCACCCTCAATCTGATGGGGGATTGTGAGGAATCCCTGCATTAGATTCGGATGACATGGGGAGGAGACAGAGGGGATGTTCTGTTGCACAAATGAGATTCCTTGCACAACCAGAACAACTTAGTTTGAGATACCCTGTGATACCAGGGGCACGTTGAGGCTAGACATCTTTCTTTTTTTGAATCTGATTAATTTCAGGCACTTTCTATGTTTAATCCAATTTAAAATTGGGTGGGAACAGCGGGGAAGGGCTATTTCCCAACCACCACCACACCCCAAAATTAATTCACCTGCATCTTGACATCACAAGTACACAATACTATACTTCCTCAGTGAATTCAGTGAAGTCACACTGGAATAAAATTGCTTGTGGATGCACTTGAGTTCTCGAATCTGCTTATTACAATTGGGCTTAGAAACATGAGAACAAGTTCCGATTCTCTAACATCCTCATGGTCAAGCAATTACAGAGGTTGAGCTGTTTAGTTCTCTGCTGCCTTCCCTTCCCTTTTAACTCTTCACCCATGCTGTTTTCACACTGTGACAACATGGGTGAAATTTTAAAAACACACACACAAAAACGGTGCCTATAATACTAAGCTAAGCCATGACTTAATCTGTGGGCTCCTGGTGAAAAGATCACAACTGCTTACCTCCTCTAGACCTGTTGCTGTGAGCTAAGCCATGGTTTGAGTTATGTCTGAACCCATGCTTGTGGCTTAGTTGCCCCAGGCAAACTATGAGTAGTAACCCAGCTTGCGAATTTTCTCAACTGAACTAAACCATGAGCCTCGGTTCTGACATAACACTAAGCCAAAACATGGCTGTGTTCACAGCTGTGCAGTAACTAACATCAGGAGTGGAAGAGAAGCAAAGCACACCCAATCTTTTCACTGGAAAGCCCACACATTTGATTGTTCATGCTGTAAGCTATGGTTTGGCTCAGTGGTACTTACAAACCAGCATGTGAGCATTGGAATAATGCTATATATGTTGCCTTTTGGGGTTACACATGCCACAGGCATGTTTTGCCTCCTTGCCCTCACAGTACAGGTACTACAAATACACAATGCAAATATATTTACAGATATTGTCAAGTTGAGTGAAAAATACATGAAATAAGTGCTTTTTATAAGGTGGAGTTATTTCACTAAGGCTACAGAACTTCATGAATCTTTATCTAAATGTACAGGAGGCACACACTGTCTTGAGAAGCCGGGGGAAACATTTGCCATGTTTGCAAGACTATAATATAAACGGGGGTTAATAAGATTCTCCACCTATCCCAGACTCCAGTTTAATTAGATCCCCTAACGACTTTGTTTCTGGATCATGAGGGTGTAGCTGTGCAGTTGGAATTTGCTAATGGTCTACAACACCTCCCTCATACAATCAAATGCTTTTGGTTAAATAATACCGGTGGGACGTTATTAAACTGGCAGCCTGTTTTTAGCACGCAATTTCAGCCTTGGCTGGGTATGAATTATATAGTTTCTTTTTGTTGAGTATAATGAAAGGCAATTCCGGTGTGACTCTCTCAACAAGAAGATACTTCACAGTTCAAAGTGCTTGCTGTGTGTCTTTGACAAGGGAAAAAAAACCCCACAGAATGCGGAAATCACATAAGCCTGTTTAAATGGCACCCTTAGAACTGACTAGCCAAGCTCTATAAACAAAGATTTCTCTGTAAAATTGTTTTGAAAGTCAGCTTTCATCCCAAAACGTTAAAAAGAAACCAGCGATAACCCATAAGGATTAAGTTAGTACTAGAAAAGTTTTCCAATAATTTTTGCATCGCTTCAGTATAATTGGATGAGAATTTGTCTAGGGGAACAATTCAAACCTAAATCGTTTGTATGTGAAATGGGATTTGGAATAAATATTTAATTGGTTGTACGTTCCGAATGGAGTGGTGTTTTTCTCCTCTTAAACTAAAAAAATGATATAAGTTTATATTCTCATCATTTATACCCATCTTCCTAGTTCTGCACCCATAGGAACATGCTCATTGCATGCTTCAACCTCTTTAACATATTCTTTGCTGAGTTTGAGATTTGACTAGTGTGAGGAAGGACAGTGGGACAAGCCTGCAAGTTGTAGGTCCCTGGGCTCTTCCAGATCACAAGAAAGATGTATCATACTGTAGCTTCTGGTTCTCTTATAGAGAGGAGCCAAAGAACATTCTCCTTTTGCCCTTCCAGCCATGCTTTTGTCTTGCCTTGCTTGTGAGTAGACCCTTGCAAGTAGGCTCTTGCCCATGAGAGTTAGAAGAAGTGATTGTCTCCAAATCTGGCCTGCTATTCACTCTTGCCTTCCATTTTCTTCTGTCAGTTCAATCCTCTCATTGGCTCTGTTCCCACATCCAAGAGATCTGGCATGGTGGAAGTGTCCCTGAATACCTTCAACTCCTTCCCCCTTTTTAAATCTCCCAACTGAGTTGGTGGAAAATAAACGCTCTTCTCTTTCTTTCTTTTTTTTGTGTCGTTGTTTCACAGTGGACCAAATTTACCACCTGGCCTCTCCAGCTTCCCCTCCAAATTACATGTATAATCCCATCAAGACGCTAAAGACCAACACCATAGGGACGCTGAACATGTTGGGTGAGTCAGTGAATGGATTGTGTGAAATAAGCAGCTTGATGTTCATTGAAATGGTACGGTGCCTTGCTTCTGACTTTTACTGGAGAAAGGCGCAGCATCCTGATTCCAAATGTTTGCACCTGTATGTCTATTTGTAAATGACTTAAATATTCTTTAGAAACACCAGTAGGGCATTCCTTTTTCTTTCAAGTTGGTATCCCTACGTGAAGCTAAGTATTTGCATGCCGAAACAGCAAGCCTTAGGGCAGGGGTGAACAACCTGTGACCTTCTGGAGTTTGTTGGGCTCCAGTTGCCATCTACCTTAACCAACATGGTCAGGGATAATGGGATCTGTAGTCCAGCCATCATGGCCAATGGCCAGGGATAATGGGATTTGTAGTCCAGCAGCATCTGGATCTACACAGTTCCTTATCCCTAATTTTAAGGGAAGTCAAACAGTATATTTTTGCCATGCTTCAGTCCCAGGGTAGCCAGTTGCATGAACAAGTGTGATGGGGTGAACCAGGGATATGCCCAGTGATGCAGACTGATGTCATTACAAAGAAGATATTCTTGGCACTTAAGGATAGTGCAGGATATTAGCCACAAATAACTTCCTATACCATCTCAAGTCACTTTTCATGCCATTCAGCACATTCTAAGAGTTGGCCAAAGAGGTATTCTCTTGACTTCCTTTTACAGAAATTTTGGGTTCTTGGTAGTATCCTTGCCTTATTATATAGACGCAGACAGGCCATTAACTGTTTTGGATACTTGTAGTCTTATACCAAGTAGCTGGGAATTTCTTGAAGCATTCAGAAAATCCTTAACTATGCTTTCATGGCTGCTGTTTTAGGCTTCCAAATGGGCAGGATGAGAGTAAGCATTTTTGGGTATTTCATTTTGCATTTCTGTCCCATCTTTTGTTCCAAGGAGATCAAGGTGTGGCATATATGGCTCTCCCGTTCCCCATCAATCCCCGCAACAACCCTGTGAAGTAGTTTAGGTTGACAGAGGCAGGGACTGATCCCCCCAAAGCCACGTGTGAAGTCTCTCTTAGCAAAAACAACAAAGATGGCACCCATTGAGACGAACTCTTGCTAAAGCCTGTGCTGCAATAATGAACCTCTTTATGATGCCACAAGGCTCTCCACATCAGTTCTGCAGAATTGCAGGTCTGCTCTGCTGGAGTAATGCAGAGCCACTATAAAGCATAGTTTTTAAAGGTTTTTTTTTTTGTATGTGTGGATGAGAAGTTACATTTCAGTCTGAAAGCTTTTACAGCAAAGCCTGCTACTGAATGGAATGTGGAACTCCTGGTTGCTTAGCCCCCTTTGGTCAAAATTAAATTAAGATAAGCGTGAGTCCGTTCATTTTCACTAAAAAAAATAAAAAAAATTCCTTCCAGTAGCACCTTAAAGACCAACTAAGTTAAGTTAGTTCTAGGTATGAGCTTTCGTGTGCATGCACACTTCTTCAGATACACAGGTATCAGATACATGTGTATCTGAAGAAGTGTGCATGCACACAAAAGCTCATACCTAGAACTAACTAAACTTAGTTGGTCTTTAAGGTGCTACTGGAAGGAATTTTTTTATTTTGTTTTGACTATGGCAGACCAACACGGCTACCCATCTGTAACATTTTCACTAAAGTTCACCCTCTTGTTTTTTTCTTTTTCTTTTAAGGGTTAGCAAAACGTGTTGGAGCTCGGCTTCTTCTTGCATCTACCTCTGAAGTATATGGAGGTAAGAAGTGGACTTGGCAATGGCTGGTTTGGGAGCCAGTCTTTTACTGAAGGGAGAGGTCCCATCAGTATGGAGGCCTCCAAGCATAGTTTTAAGCAAGGCGGGGAGAGCTGGCAAGAGTTTTTCTCCATCTGCTACGTTTTCCTTCACATGTGACCTCCCTGCCCTGCAGTCAATGGATCTTACTATGCTTTTGATGAAGATATTATTTTAAAATGTTCCTTTTGCTCACCTACGCAAACAAAAAGCTTGATCTTCGTTTTAAAATCTAGGGGGCATTAATTTCCATGGATAACTGGGCTTGATAGTGTGACTTTTACCTCAGTACTCCAGGATCGATTCCCTCCTCTACTTTTTCAATATACTACTATCCTTTTCATTCTTTGGTCCCTATTATACTTTTACTGCATTCAATGAATAAAACACCAGTGCATGGCATAATATGGCTTGGTTGACGCTGCCCCATAAAGCCTTGATTTGGGAGTTTCCGATGTGTTTCCTTAAGTCATCACTGAAGTATGTTCAGATACCACATGCTTGGGGACTACTGCATTTGCCTTTGTTTTTTCCTGCCTTAGTTTTTTTCCTGTTGTGAAGGTCCTGCAAATTAAGCAGAATGTTCAACTTGTGTAATATGTGATTATTGTACCACTGTGCTAATGGGACATCTGTAGGGTATGTGTCTTCCTGTGAGTTACTCTGGCCCAGCAGTAACCAAACCTCTGGTCATTTTTAGCAAGTCCCACCCACCTGTCCTACATCTGATGTCATATATGACATCACATGTGGGGCAAGGAATGATTGGGGGGGGCAGAAGGGTGGTTTGTGGGCACATTCATAGCCCCATGCTTTTTGCAAGCTGATCTTTGGTGCTTGGATGGGAATCATGCTGAATTCATTTTCCTACCCCAGTTTTGCCTTTCTCTAGCCATCAGTCCTTGGGAAAGCATTTTAGAAGCTGAGTTTGTTTCCGTTAAATCTTTTCAGACCGAATAAAAATGGCCAGCTAGCTCTGAATAACTTCTTATGTGACAGACTTATAGGAAGCATTGACGTTACTCTAAATGGGCTTCATTTGCCCCTCGTGGAGCTGGCGAATGCCCAAGCTTTGCTCTGTAGTGTCTTCACATTGCATCTCATATGTGGTCCTAAGACTATAACTCAACCCTGGTACCCACTACTCTGTAGAGCAGCCTTTCTCAACCTATGGGTCCCCAGATCTTGTTGAATTACAACTCCCATCACCCCTAGCTAGCAAGGCCAGAGCTCAGGGATGATAGGAGTTGTAGTCCAACAACATCTGGGGACCCACAGGTTGAGAACCACTGCTGTAGAGCATGGTTAGGCAACCTAAGGCCTAATTGCCTTCTAAATCCAGCCCGTGGACGGTCAGGGAATCAGCGTGTTTTTACATGAGTAGAATGTGTACTTTTATTTAAAATGCATCTCTGGGTTATTTGTGGGCCATAGGAATCTGTTCATTTCCCCCCCTTCAAAATATAGTCTGGCCCCCCACAAGGTCTGAGGGACAGTGGACCGGCCCCCTGCTGAAAAGGTGTGCTGACCCCTGCTGTAGAGAGTATCTTAATAGTAATCCTTTCTGTGCTGCTGAAAAGTGAAACTCATGATCGCTCTCTCCCTCTCTCTTTCTCCCTCCCCCACTCTCAAGATCCTGAAGTTCACCCACAAAACGAAGATTACTGGGGTCACGTGAATCCCATAGGACCTAGAGCATGTTACGACGAAGGAAAGAGGGTTGCTGAAACAATGTGCTATGCCTACATGAAGCAGGTAATGATTGTGACATTTGGCCAAAAACGTTCAGAACTTGAGAGCTGCAACACACGATACAGAAATACAAGGTCACTTAGGTGGTATGAGTGAAGGATTCTGGTGAAAATCCAACATTCTCTCGCATGAAAGGATGCTGTACAATTGGTATAGACTGCCTTCTATTATTGGTGGTGCTTGGGTACCAAACATGGTTTGCTTAGAGGCCAAACTCTGCAATATTCGTTTTGCTGGTTCACTTGAAGTGTTTCATGCACCTGACAGTCTAGTACATGGGTAGGCAAACTAAGGCCCAGGGGCCGGATCCAGCCCAATCGCCTTCTAAATCCGGTCCGTGGATGGTCTGGGCATCAGTGTGTTTTTACATGAGTAGAATGTGTGCTTTTATTTAAAATGCATTTCTGGGTTATTTGTGGGGTGTAGGAATTTGTTCATTTAAAAAAAAAAAAGTCCAGCCCTCCACAAAGTCTGAGGACAGTGGACCGGCCCTCTGCTGAAAGTGTGCTGACCCCTGGTCTAGTAGATGAAAAATAAATAATTAGGAACCCATTTGGTTGAAACTAGGACCTCCTTGGGAAAGACTGATGTCTGAGAAACAGTTCCAAGAACAGCAATATTATGTAGGTAGTATGGAATATGCTAAAACCATGTTAAGTGATTTGGGTTTGTTTTTGTCTTATTCTGGCATAGAGGCATGAAAATTATAAGATAACACGGCAATGTGGGATTCTTCTCCCCCTTTTCATAAGCAAATGCAGAAGCTGGCTTCGTGTGTCTTGCTGACTGTCATCTTCCTTCTGGGGTAGGGTAGCAATAGAGAATTTAAAAAAACAGTGCATTTTTTAAAAACAACAAGCTTTTTTCTTATTCTTCCAGGAGGGCGTAGAAGTAAGAGTGGCAAGAATATTCAATACTTTTGGCCCTCGGATGCACATGAACGATGGCAGAGTTGTTAGTAACTTCATCTTGCAGGCTCTTCAGGGAGAACCCTTAACTGTACGTATTTACCATCCTGCCCTCTGAACTCAATTGCTGTTCATTGGATTTACGAGGAAGATTTCCAAGTAAAATAAATTGTCGCTTTGTGAAATGTCATTTGTATGAATCGTGTAGGTTTAAGAACATGAACCCTCAGCTTGAACGGTCCTGTATGTTCACTAAAATGTCTTAAAACGGTGCAGAACTTCAAGTTCTCCAGATAAAGAATTTGCGCTGAACCACATAATCAAACTATTGTGACGGACAGTCGTTTGATTCAGGTCTTCAGTTACTGTTATAGTGCAGTCTCGCTGTGTTCAATAGGACTTGATCTCAAGTAAATGTGCGTAGGATTGCAGTCTTAGTAAAATATACTAAAAGACAGCTTTCCATACAAATCTGTTTTTATGTCCAGTTGTATTCTGCTTGGAAAAAAACCCCATAACATCAGCTAATTTATTTGGCTATTGACAGGAGTTAAAATAGAGCTTCAGTGTAATTATTTGTTTTCCACACAGGACTTGTTCAAACATGCATGTACACTGTTGTTGGTTTTTTACAAAAATGAAATACCTCTTTGTTAAACATGTGAACTGTCCCAGTTGAAAAGGACCTTGAGTTGATATTGGGTAACCCGGCAGTTGTGACTGTGGTCATTTATCTGTGACAGCTATTCATGCATCTAGCCATCCCTTAATGCTACAGTCAAGAAATGGCAAGGATGTATGTGTTGGACTGATCCTTAATCATGTCTAGTGTTATGAGATAGCATCTGGTAGTTGGGTGCTTGATTTACTATTTTTGTATCCAGTGGTGGCTCTGCTGATGAGAGGCATCCATCAATGCAATATGGAAGGGGACAACCTGTGAAGATTTTCCTCCCTAAACCTGTTCAGGGCTCCCTGGATGCTTAGAGCAGATTTAAGGGAGGAACTAGGGGAAATTGGTCTTCCACAGACAGATGCTTTCTGTCCGTCAAGTTGACACCATTGGGTAAAGGTAAAGGGACCCCTGACCATTAGGTCCAGTCGCGGACTGGGGTTGCGGTGCTCATCTCGCTTTATTGGCTGAGGGAGCCGGCGTACAGCTTCCGGGTCATGTGGCCAGCATGACTAAGCCGCTTCTGGCGAAACCAGAGCAGCGCATGGAAACGCCGTTTTCCTTCCCACCGGAGCGGTACCTATTTATCTACTTGCACTTTGACGTGCCTTTGAACTGCTAGGTTGGCACCATTGGGTACCACCCAGTAAAAATAAGAATATGACATTTAACTTAGTGACCATAGTGGATTAGTTTCGTGACCAGCTATTACATTAATACTTTATATTAGTAAGACAGAGCTGGGATGTGTCGTAAAGTCAGTAACAAACGTTTTTTCAGGAGGGCTCTCCTGCAAAGATATTTTGATGGGCATTTTGAAGAGCAGTAAAATCTCATGAGTTTCACTCTAGAGAACTGCTGAAGATTGGCACGCTTTACTTTCTGGCAAACAACAGTGTACAAGCAGGGCTCTTGTAGCCTGTGTGTGTTTTCAGAAGACTGTTGCTAGGGCACAGGCTGATGTTACCAGTCGCTCAGCTAGCCCCAGGAAAAGAAAAAGGGTGCAAATTCTTCCAACTCTGCAAACCATCAGCAAAGGCGCAGGAGACGCCCTCAAATCTTGTTTCCTTTCTGTCAACCCATACAAAGATCTGTTCCCTTCCACCTGACAAAACAAAAATAAAATTCATTCCATATGAACTGGAATATACTCTTCCTTTTCTTAAAAAACAACAACTTTGATTTGTCAGTGGCACATTAAAGATGGTGGAGAAAAACTTGGTGCAGAGATGCTATGAAAAGTAAATGGAAAAGGGAAAGGGGAATAAAACCTGTAGCTAGATCAGGATCTGGATCTGGCGAAACTCTGGATACAAGACTGCTTGGCGAGACTCATTTATGCCACCCTATGACTATCAAAGGGGGACACGGGTGGCACTGTGGGTTAAACCACAGAGCCTACAACTTGCAGATCAGAAGGTCGGTGGTTCGAATCCCTGTGACAGGGTGAGCTCCCGTTGCTCTCCCAGCTCCTGCCAACCTAGTAGTTCGAAAGCACGTCAAAGTGCAAGTAAATAAATAGGTACCTCTCTGGCGGGAAGGTAAATGGCCTTTCCGTGCGCTGCTCTGGTTCGCCAGAAGTGGCTTAGTCATGCTGGCCACATGACCCGGAAGCTGTCTATGGACAAACGCTGGCTCCCTCGGCCAATAAAGCGAGATGAGCGCCGCAACCCCAGAGTCGGCCACGACTGGACCTAATGGTCAGAGGTCCCTTTACCTATGACTATCAAAACGTTTGTGAGGTGTATATGAGCTAGATTTAACCTGTGCATCTAGCCATAGATAATCAAATTACAGATCAGACCAGGACAGATTTTGCTTTCAACACACTGTCACAAATGAATTGGAGTGTTTGTCAGTAAAAGTGATGGACATATTGATACTTCTTATCAGTCATACTCATTTTATTTTATTTCCTCCTAGGTATATGGGCCTGGGACTCAAACCAGAGCATTTCAGTATGTCAGGTACGTTTGTTTCACCTTCCTTGTTTCAGTATACCTGAGGAAGGGACACTGAAAACATTAGTCATTCAGTGATGTCAGAATGTTTACTTTTTGCTATTTCCTCTGCATGGTTAACTATCCCAAGTCTATAGATCAGTATTTCTCAGCCCTTACGGCTTGCAGCCCATTATCCCAATGTGTGAGATTAGTGATTTCTCCTATCATAAAAACCAGAACAATAAAGGGTAGCAGTCTGTGACCTTTCAAACCAATGTCTCTTCCTTGCATTGAAAGCTTGGGAAAGGTAGAATACTGTATTTTTTGCACCATAACACTCACTTTTTTCCTCCTAAAAAGTAAGGGGAAATGTCTGTGCGTGTTATGGAGGGAATGCCTACGGGTGGCATGCCTACGGATTTTCCTCCTCTAAAAACTACGTGCGTGTTATGGTCGGGTGCATGTTATAGAGCGAAAAATACGGTAATTTAAATCCATAGTTAGGCCCCTGCTTAAACTTTTAGTGTGTGTCACAAAACAGCTGCTGTCCAGTGGATTCTGAGACTGGATTGTGCAATGCACTACTTGCGTGGGAGTAGTGAATTTTTTTTTGTTTCATGAATGGGACCGTGCAATGTTACACTGAGTTTATTTCTCCATCCCATAACTCAAGTTGACTCCTTGTGTGAGCAGGCCTTTTTCTCTTCACAATTTAGTTAGAAATAGAGCCTCGTTAAGAGCTCTGTGGGTTTCCTGTGTTTCACCTGCTTTCTGATTTAACTTAGACAATCCCTTCAGCTAATTTTGTAATTGGCATGTGCACAGGGTTGTTTTTTTTAATGTGGTATTCAGTTCATGCCTTCCTCTTCACCCCTCCCCCTCTTTCTCATTAGCTTCTGATGCATGCAAATACTTGTATGTATCCTTTAGACCGGCATGCAAAAAAGGAATCTTGATGTAATTGCATGATCAATCGCGATTCCTTTTTTTGTGCTGCGATTTTATCAATGGGCACATTGGTTGTTCTGAATGAAAGGAAAAGACAATGACTTGAAAACAGCATAGGTACAGCAGTGTAAACATTAAGAAAAAAAAGATGCATCATCATCATCACTTGTTGCCTGATGAATCCCACAAAATTATGCCCAGAAGTGGCTCACAGCATCAATACCTTGGTCCTGGCCCGGAAAAACAATGGGGTAATTTTGGAACCATAAACTGTTGGGATAAATTGGGATATGGAGTTCCTTCTAGCTCTGCCTGCCCCTTGACAACTGGACATATGATAGCCTTTGTCCCACTGAGGCTAATGTCAGAAAAAGGGGCTGCGGACAACACTGGAAACAGTAGTCTTGTTTCCTGTACTACTGATTCAGCAAAGGTCCTTTTGCCTCGTTGAGTTTTAAGAAGCTGCAATCGTTCCACCTCTCGGTATTATCTAATCTGACTGGCAATGGCTTTGTGGGGTCTTGGGCAGAAGTCTCTCACATCACCCCAAAGATCCTTTTTAGCAGGATAAGTCATGGTTTGAACCCAGGATCCCCTGCAATGCAGAGCATACTCTGGCAGAACTTCTGTCCATATAAGGTGACACAGATAGGTGCCTATCCCAGCTTTGTAAGCTTTAAAATGCACCGGGAGAAAGGTAGAATACAAATAAAATCCCAATTACGTCATGGTTACGCAGATTAGGATTCCTACTGATGGTTGCGATAAAAACCCAGCACTATTCTATTCCTTCCAGTATCTTCTGCTTTTCCAGTGTCTTGAATGCCACTGTGGTGCTAAATTAATGTCAAATTTTGTTAAAAACAGAATAGCAGACACTAAAGTAGGAAATAGCTGCCTTAGCAGTCTGAAATCCAAAGTGCAGGTTTTCAGTAGACACTAGTGGATATTTCTGAGTTGAAAATCATCATGTTAGAGGACTCGGTCCATTGCTGCCATCTTGTGTTTGCACAATGGATATGCAATTTGCATTTAGAAAGAGAAACCAGTGATTTTAGGCAGCGGGGCTTTTAAGATGATGGTGCACTGACAATGGTGGTAGGCTCTAGTCTACAAAAGGCACAGCAGATTGCTTAACCTTTAAAGTGCTGCTATAGTCCCCTACTTTCTCCTTCCTCCCTCCCTCCTTTTTTATCTCGCTGTATATATATATATATAAAACTTTAATAATAATAAAATTCCGCTACAGTCAAATACGACTTTTCCGGAGGTTTTAAATCATGTTTTTGATTATTGTTATTCAGCGGCAGCTTGATTGATTTGGAAGCCGAGGTGGAGGAGAGGGCAGTCAGATTTCCCTAGGTTTGTAGCTGAGTAGCAGTATTTGTCCCATCCTGCACATGCCCTGATAACTACCCAAATTTAGTGCGACAAAGACATGAAAGCACAGTCTTCTTAAAAAACCAAAACAAACCAGTACTAGTGGAATTCTCTGCCCAGATTAATGAACACTGCATACTTAAGTAGAGGGCAGACACAGATTGTGTTTGTGGCCAAGTAAATCAGTTTTTAGTACTTTTAAATTGGACGTGAACTGTTCACATGATTCCTTCAATGCGCTACTTGAATGCATCTTGTTTGGCATGCTGTATGGAAATGGATAAGGCAGAAATTCATTGCTCCAGTGCATAATGTGCTCTGCTGGAAGCCCACCTAAGGTTCCATGGTTTGTTTATTTCAGGGCCGATAACTGTTAAAGTTGCCGCCGCACAGAATTGATGCCATTAGTTTCCCCCCTAAAATCAGCATTTTGGACAGTTAGGCTGTAAAACATGTGAGGAAGTAACTCTGCTCAAGCTGTGTTGTCATGTATTGTTTTGTTTCTCCAGCGACCTTGTGAATGGGCTGGTGGCCTTAATGAACAGCAATGTCAGCAGTCCTGTTAACTTGGTAAGCAAGTGGTTTTCTTCTGGCCTTTTTCTCCTTGATTTATGTCTAAGACCATTCTCTTAATCCGTTGAATCCAGTCACAGGAGAAACGTTTGGCACTATGACGTTCTGAGAATAACGGTAGCGATGTACCCTCCCTCCCTTTCCTCCTTTTGCCACAAACATGCTCAGCACACTGAGAACAATCGGCATTGTGAATTTACCGGCATTCTTCCTCCTCTTCAGATACTATCGGCTTTTGATTGTGAGCGAAGCCTTTGCAAGCCAGAATTTAGAAGTTCAGTTCAGTGTTGCAGTGTGTGGACGTCGGCATATGTAATTCTAGAGACTGGGCCAGATTCAGCTAACCCAGTGCACTAGCAGAAACTGCCACAAGGACACATGCTGGCACAATGGGACTTCCCCCACTTCGTGTGACCCATGCACCTCCCCCAAGTCCACTCTTGGGGGGTCAGAAGAACCCCCAGAACAGCATGTGGGGGAAAGAGAACAGAGATCATTCCATCCAGCAAGCAGAATTGCTTTCATCAGTGGAAAGATCTTATTAACGCAATGTCAGATTCCATGCTGTGACTTTTCCACCTAAGTTTCCTCTCCCAGGATTGTATTATGGAAACAGAAACTGCCTTAAGCAGTTTAGACTCATGTTTGTAAATATTACCTGTGGGCTTTTACTCCTGCTCTGAAATATGGTAACAACTAGTGAAATCATTTTTGGTCAAAGGTTGCTGGTGTGTGGTGGGTTCTTCCATTTGCATAAGGAGGGGACATCATGGTCGTCTAGCTATTCCTCCTCCCCACTGAGCATCACCTCACGCAATTGCCATTCCGTTAGTGAGGGTTTGTTCATTCCCACTCTCAAGACAGCTCTTCACGGGAGGCTGCAGAGAGAAGGGGGAGGCAGGAAACCACATCCTGTTCACAGCACAAAAGTTAGGATCTAGTCCAGGCATAGGCAAACTCGGCCCTCCAGATGTTTTGGGACTACAGTTCCCATCTTCCCTGACCACTGGTCCTGTTAGGGATCATGGGAGTTGTAGTCCCAAAACAACTGGAGGGCCGAGTTTGCCTATGCCTAATCTAGTCCTTTTATTTGCTAGTTACCTTATTGCAAAATACATCTTTTTTGGGGGGGGTAAAATGTCATTTTAATAGTGCTTCTTATATCCTTAGGGGAATCCAGAAGAACACTCTATTTTAGAGTTTGCCCAGTTAATTAAGAAACTCGTTGGTAAGTATGACATATAATTGCCCTGAACAAACTTGGAACAGCTTGCATACTTGTACCCATTGGGGTTTATCCAGTAGAACGGCATGAGTGGAGAAGAGGTTCACCTGGTGGGGTGGAGCTGCAACACTGGCTTCCCAGCAGTGCTGCTTAACCAAAAGGTAGTGCCTGCAGAGTTGGTGCACCAGTAAGCAGCAGCAACCCTGCTGCCAGGAAGCCACTTCTGCTTGGTTGCAGACTTTGGGCTGGAGTCATAATGAGGGAAATTATAAGAGATACATGCCTGGTGCCAGCTTTTTATCTTTTTAAGGTATCAGGCAAAAAGTTTCCATTTTACCTGGGCTTTTGGCGTGTAATTTGAAAGGTTTCAGGGATTCGGCGCCTCTCTTAGTTCTGTAAGGCCTAATTTCATAGTAGTGTGTTTAAGTTTTTTTATTGGTTGGTTGGTATACTTTTAAGTTGCTTTGGGTCACTTTGTGAGGAAAGCGACTATTAAATATTAATGGTAAATAATGCTATTGCTCTATTAGGGTGTTCTGGTTCCCCACATGATTGGACTCACACGAGGTACGAGTGAGAAAACGCATACTTGCTTCCTCCACACCACTTTTTACAAATGGCTGAACAGGCGGGACTGTTAACACCCTGTGTGATTCAGAATATTACAGTATGCAAATAGTATACTTTCTGCTTCTGAAGTTTATGAAGGGTGGCAGGAATTACTGGGGACATGGGGCAACTCCAGCCCTCTCACCGATACTCTTACCTCAGCAGATGAGAAATTAGAACAGCTGGATGGGACTTAGGATGAAGGAAGGAAGGAAAAGTATTTACATGGGCAGAAGAGACTGTGTGCATGCAGAACACTGGCTTGCAGTCAGCTAAGCTTCCATGATGGTGTACCCCTGTATCTCAGCCAAGCCCACTTACTTAGCAGGGTACCCCGACCCTCAGTGGAACATTTTTAGGGGTGCATCAGGAAGACTGGACAAGGAAGCTACTTTCTGCCAGAACTGTTACTTGCACTTAATGTTGGGTTGGGCCTTCTGGGTTTCCAACTACAAGGACGATGGGGCTGCATTTTAACTGCACTGGACTTGTGTGGTCTATTGACTTTGTACACCATAGTTTAGGGGAGTTGTAGGTGTATGAAGCCTTTGTTTCAGCCTGTCTTGGAAAACATGTGAGGCATAGGGGGACATTTGAAAACTACCTGTTTTGATTTGTTTCAGACTTCTGAAACTGTTAGTCGATCACCAGAAACCAATGTAGCTTTGTAATATTTGCGTTTGGTGTTGTTGTTTTCGGCAGGCAGCGGAAGTGAAATCCAGTTTCTGTCGGAAGCTCAAGATGACCCTCAGAAAAGGAAGCCTGACATCAGGAAAGCCAAGTTACTACTTGGTTGGGAACCTGTGGTATGTAATTCTAGAGTTAACAGTGTTGTGTGCAAGTATTTTTGAAAGGCAACACCATCAAGAAATAAATAATGCTCTGTGTTCCTTGCTGTGCAGGGCAAATCTAATGAAATTCCTTCCATGATGTGCTACCTCCTTTTGGGAAGAGTTCTTCTCCACCCCCACCCCAAAAAAATCAATATTGCTGCTGCTCCTTGATGGATAATAGCCACACTTCTGGTATTCATCTTTAAAACAAACAGCTAAGCTAGTTAAATCTAGAGCAAATAAGCAGGGGCCCTTGAGAGCGAAAGTGATTTTAACAAAGGCAGTGAAGGAAAATGTGTGTTTGTGGATCTGACTCTGCTCCCACTGAAACAAGTTTTATTGAACAGTAGGTCATTATAGAGTGGTAATGATTAATTGTGCTTTCTACCTTTCGGACGGAGATGCCTTGAGAATCCTTAACATCCATTTTCTTAGCAGTAGCACTGCTAGTAGGAAAACAGAATGCTTTTTGTGTGTCTGCATGCAGGTTGGGTGTAGGTTTGAAATTAAGCTTATGTGAAGCTCTGCTATACCCCCCCCCCAAGAAGGTAGTATAGTTTTGTACTATATAGTTCAGTGGGGAGTAAACCCTAGAGGTGTGCAACAAATATCTGTCTGCCTTAGTTCAGACACATTCTTACATGTAATTTATCATCGTTGTGGTTTTGATTTTTCAGAGAGCTTCCTTAGGTTGTACCCCACTCTGGTGTTGATTTAATGAAGAGCAGGTTATAAATTACCTAAATAAAATAATAAAAGGGCAGTAGTTCAGTGGTGCATTCTGTACACAAATAACGCCCGTTGAGGTTTACTTCTGAGTTTTGGCTTGCAGCTAACTTGTTTCTAGGCTGCATATTTTGTAAGTAGGCAGAAGAAAGAGAAAAGTATTGGAGCAAGAGACTGAGAATTCCTTACTCAGAATAGATAATTGCTGCAATCCTAGCTCCAGTTTATTCAAGTGAGTAACAGTCCAAAAATTCTGAGGGAGCTTGATTATTCATTTTGCCAGTCGCATTTTTCATTATCTGTGAGCAAGTGCCCCTGCAACATAGGAAATGGCAGGAAGTAAACTGGATCTGCTGAAAGAGGTACAAAAAGGTAGGTATGGCAAAGTTGGGCATTCCACTTATTATGCCCTCAAAACCCACCAGTTCTCCTCAGGGAGAACTTTGGGAACCCAACTTACCATCTTCCAGGTAGCTTTACAAATTCCTATAAGAACTCTTCACTCCTGCCTTAAGCTATTGGAAAAGGCGGTGCCTGGAGATTGTGATAATTCCAACACACTCCACAGTTTTGCAACTTTTATCACTTCAATGAATGCAGTACTCTAGTCTATGGTTACTGCCAGATTTTACTGCGGACACATGTTGAAGAGGTCCCAAACTCATGCCATAGCAGTTTCTTCTTCTCTTTTTCCCCGTGGCCAGGGATGATGGGAGTTGTACTCCAGTAAAAGCAGAAGAAGGAGGTGTGCCTCTCTCCACCTCCATATTTTGCTAATAATGTAGAGGAGGAATAAGTCAGAAGGGCCAATTGAGAATGTTGTACTTAAGGATCGCCAGTTACCTACCTCCAGTGCTTTTTCCCCCCTAGTCCCAAAGGTGTGGGAATGCACCTCTCTGAGAAGGCCCATCTTTGGGCTGGGGTGGGTGGGTGTCTCCTCGAGAGCCAGGCTCTATCATGCTCTGTTTGCAGTGCTGCCTCAGCTGGCTTTCCATGGACTGTCTTCCTCTTTTCCCCAAGCGGCAGCTATGGTGGAGGCAGGGGGAGATGGAAATGTTCCTTTGCCCGCATGCCTGATCTCCCCCGCCACCTGCCACTCAATCTCAGGCTCTGTAGTGCTTGCCTGCCTTCGCCTGAGCCTTTCCTCTTGATGCATTTGGTCTTCCCAAGAGGAAAGGTGCAGGAAGCCTGCTCAGGGGAAAGCAGGCAATTGCCATCCAGCCCAGACACCTGTGGGCGAAGGAGCAACCTGCTCCCCAACCCCGTGAACTCTCTCCATACCATGGAGATCACATGGGGTGGAAGGGATCGAGTTTGGGCTACACCTTCACTCATGATCACCTCCCCCTATTGATCAGGAAAACAGGCAGCCTGCCCCACTTTCTCAGGCCAGGGAGGCAGATGGTAGAGTACCTTCTCAGGCTTCCCCTGCCTGCCTGTTTTGCTGAAAATCCTCAGCAAAGACCTGCTGCACCTCCAACTCATGAGGAGACCCTCTCTGAAAGGTGCCAGGACACCATTCAAGCTGGGGGAAAACCCTCCTTCCTACTTCATAGATTTTAAGGTATGAGCAGGCCAATTGACAGAGCTACTAAGTTTTTGCGGGAATTGCCACTGGCTGCAAATGCTGTCTTAAAAGTTATTTGGTGAAGTATCTGTAAATGCACCACCTAGAGCTCCTTGGAGGAATGGTGGGATATAAATGCATTAAGCAAATTAAATAAATAACCCTGTTTGACATACTTATGACAATCACAATGAGCAAATAAGCACTTTTATAACTTGACTCATTCGGCTGTATCTCTCTTTTGTAACAGGTCCCGTTGGAAGAAGGCTTAAATAAAGCAATTCATTACTTTCGCAAAGAATTGGAATATCAAGCAAATAATCAATATATTCCTAAACCAAAACCTGCCAGGATAAAAAAAGGAAGAACCAGACATAACTAAAAACTCTTTAAGTCGGAAAGGAATTGAAAACCTTTCCTTGTGTTTGAAAGGTATAATTTGTCTTTTGTTAAAAAGACTTCCGAAACAGGTATCATGAAGAAAAACTGGAAATTTCACTCTGAAGCTTGCTTTAAAGAAGTGGATGTGCCTAAATAAGAAAACTGCAATCTTTGCCTTGCACTTTTTAAATCTGTCTTTTTATGTAAAATAGGATAGAAGCATCCTTTTTTTAGTATCTTCAAGTTTTTATATCTTGCTGTGAGATCATTTTGTTGTGACTGTCCTTGACAGTTTTATTTACTGGTTTCTTTGTGAAGCTGCAGATGGGATGGGAAAATGCCAATTTATTTATAAAAAGTGGGTACTTTAAATGAGAGATACTATGCATAAAGAAAAAAAGAGCAAGCAGTATTGTCAGATGATTGAAAACACTGGCATCTAGTATTATAGGATTATAATAAAAAGAATTCTGTATGAGAGCTTTATGTATTCTTTGAAATTGGGTTTTCTCCCCCCAAATGTTTAGTTCTAGTTGCACACTTGAATTTGAAAATATTTTCACTGACTTTCATGGATAAATGCTATTTTAAATCACTACTGTGTTGTGCACAATCTGGGGGAAAGTTAATGTATTATTGGTTACCAGTGGTTGAATATGCTATTTTAATAAAATATTGAAACTTACAAATATTAGTTTTTCATTTAAGAATGCTGCAACTGTGTGTTGCGCCTTCATGCATATTGACAAAGTTACAGAAAACTTACATTGGTGGTCTCTTTTTCTTTCAGTAACTGGTCCTCTTGAGTAGTAACAGTGTCTAAGGTTGCAAAGCAATTCTTTTCATAAAGTACAACCTAGTCAAAGATAATTTCATGATCTTAAATTATTTAAGTAGGCACTTATGGTTTATATAGCCTAGTCCGTTTTTTTTCTGCACAGTAGCAAACACAGAGGAAACTACATTGCTATTTGCAGTACTAATTAACACATTCAGACCACTTGTTCATATTCCCCTAATTTAATTATAATGCAAAGTCCCTACTTGAACAGTATTGTACTGTTTTATTTAAAGTAGTAGAACATTATAATAACAGTATAATGATGGCACCCGTGCTAACTTGGAGGATTAAAGACAAACTATTTTGAGGGCCAAGGGATGCAGGTGGCGCTGTGGGTTAAACCAATCTTGCCAATCAGAAGGTTGGCGGTTCGAATCCCTGCGACCTGCTCCTGCCCACCTAGCAGTTCGAAAGCACGTCAAAGTGCAAGTAGATAAATAGGTACAGCTCCGGCGGGAAGTTAAACGGCGTTTCCATGCGCTGCTCTGGTTCGCCAGAAGCGGCTTAAGTCATGCTGGCCACATGACCCGGAAGCTGTACGCCGGCTCCCTCGGCCAATAAAGCGAGATGAGCGCCACAACCCCAGAGTCAGCCACGACTGGACCTAATGATCAGGGGTCCCTTTACCTTTACTATTTTGAGGGCTACCAACTTGGACATCTTTAAAAATAGAATTTGACAAATTCATGGAAGATAGTCCTACCTCCATAGTAAGTATACTTCTTAATACCAGTTGCTGGAAACCACAAGAAGGTAGAGTGTTGTTGTGCTCAAGTTCCCTTTGCAGGTGCGCCATAGTCATCTGGGAGGTTGGTCACTGTGAGAAGAGGATGCTGGACTAAATGGACCAATGGCCTGATCCAACAGGCTCTTAAGTTCTTGTTGCAACCCTGTAAGCAATTGTTTCTGCCAGTATATGAATGTTTAGAGTCTGATTATCAATTCACACTTTTGGGGGGCACATTGATGTTACCAAAGCCATATGCCACCTGCTGTCCTTCAAGATAACTGAAATCTCATAAGGTAACCATGCTGTCTTACAATAATTTCACCAAAAATACTGGGAAGAATTCTTATCAAGAAATTTTAATGCTAACGTTTATACATGTTATGCTACTGAGTGGATATAAAAACGTTCCATAACTTTTTTTTTGTTATTAATGTTTATAACAAACTAGTTAATTTCAAAGAAGCGTAAGAGGCACCTTTGGGTGTTATCCGTCTTCCTGGCGTTCTAATCCATAGAAGGGAAGATGAGATTAATAATCGTCATAATTGACACTTGCTCCATGCCTAAAGGTATGTGGGTTTCGTGGGCCAATAGGTGCGTCTTCATCATAATGGTGATGGTAATAACCACCATAATATTCATGGCCACTGCGGCCTAGGTTTGACCAGTAGGAGACATCATCTTCAAATTTCTGCATATAAGAAAAAAAAATAAGTGGTAGCAATTAGCTACTAGCTGCAACTTCGCCATACAAAGGGTTCAGTACCTTTGTAAATAGTAACAACTTCCTGTATTGCATTGGAAGGTTTCTCTTTTATTCATACCGTTACCCAAATCAACTTATGCAAGCAATTCTTTTATATGCGATGCAGAATAATATTTTTTTGTTACGGGTCTGAGAAGAAACAAAGCAAAGCTTTAGGATTTTTAAAAAACCAAACCATTAAAAATGATTTGAAGCCTGCGCAATATTTAAAAAGTTGATTAGAAGTCTGCACAATCTTTCACATTTGAAAACAACCCACAGCCTGATCATGCTGATAGCTCAGTCGGTAAGAACATGAAACCCTTAATCTCAGGGACATGGATTCGAGCCCCATGCTGGGGGAAATATTCCTGCATTGGAGGGGGCTGGACTAGATGACTCTCGGGTTCTCTCCTAACTCTACAATTCTATGAGCCTATGCTTATCCAGCATCACGTGTGCTGAGGACTCATTTTCACTGCTCTAGACTGGCACCCATTTCGCACAATATTCACATTAAATTAAAAACCTCCCTGTATTTAAGCACGTTGTACCAATTTAAAAAGGACGCGGGTGGTGCTGTGGGTTAAACCACAGAGCCTAGGACTTGCCAATCAGAAGGTCGGCGGTTCGAATCCCCGCGACAGAGTGAGCTCCCGTTGCTCAGTCCCTGCTCCTGCCAACCTAGCAGTTCGAAAGCACGTCAAAGTGCAAGTAGATAAATAGGTACAGCTCTGGCGAGAAGGTAAACGGTGTTTCCGTGCGCTGCTCTGGTTCGCCAGAAGCAGCTTAGTCATGCTGGCCACATGACCCGGAAGCTGTATGCCGGCTCCCTCAGCCAATAAAGTGAGATGAACGCCACAACCCCAGAGTCGGGGTTTACCAATTTAAAATTCCTAGACATGAAGAATGAGTATAGGCTGTTTTCAACAATTTACCTAGCTCAGAGAGGTTTCAAAACTTTAGTTTCACATATTAACTTGAACTCTGAAATTCTATAAAATCAACTCTACTTCAAATTCTGACCTATATCCCAAACCCTCAAAATGTTTGCTGTATATTTAATCACTTCTTATTAAAGTGGTACCTCATTTCACTGCTCTTAGCCTATGATGATGCTATATCACTCCAAAGAAAACAATCTCATTAATGTTTATGGTTATGAAAGGATGCCAGTTCTGTTTGTTTGTAATCCAAATTATGATATCTTTAAATAAAGCACAATGTGCCTTGTTACTTATGAAGAAAAGCAATAATTAATATTACTGGATATATTTATCTGGCCAGGTTTATGAATACTTTTGATTCACAATTGTTTAAAAAGAGATTTAAAGGTAAGTAAATTATATAGTAGTTTACATTTTTGTAGTTTTCCTAGCCTCAATATTTGAGCTACTGTTAGAATATCTCTCCAGTCTAGCAAAACCACACAACAGCCATGAAACTCAATAAATTTTCCTTTGCCATATTCAGGTACTACAATACATTCATGTAATACATTGCTGCATTTTAATATGTGGTACCAAATTGCTGTATAAATCCCCAGAGCAAAATCTGTATTAAGTTTTATTCCACACAATATTTAGAAGAAAACTATCCAAAAGTTTCCCTTTATTGTTACATTTTCTTTTTAAAAGGCAGGAACTGCCAATGCTACTACTAAAGATAGCATTGAGCAGTGCAAAAGTTGTATCTTTTACTTCCTGATTTGTGTATCTACAAAGTTGTAAAATTGTTGCTTTCCTTGAGAAAATTGGCCACAAGATTGCCAGTCTTATGTCTCTGATGCTGTCAGTTGTCTTCTACATTAAAGTCATTGGGTCAACTGCTGTTTCCCTTAAAAGGAGGAAAACACACTGACCTGCCCTTCTCTGACAGTGTTATTAGGTGTTGTGTGTTCAAAATCAGAAATTTGACATCTTAGTTGGATGGTGGGCAGTAGGTACGTGGAGTCTCAAAGCACTTTTTATCCCGTATCAAACTATTTGCAAGCAGTGCAGGGTGATGTCATATGACTGATAGGTGGGTTGTGCCATCCCTCTGTCCAATCTGACTCATGAAGGGTAAGGAAGATGACGATCTGGCCACTGACCCAGATCAGGTTTCCTAGTTCTGTTCTAAGAGCTGGGATGGATTATCCCATTCCTGCTTCAATGAACTTCACATAATCAAACCCAAGTTAACCACTAGAAAACTCCCCTTTCCAGACCATGCCTGCTTCTATCAGAAAGGATAATACTCTAAACCCTGTTTCACACGAAGACGACGAAAACAATAATAAAAAGTAAATTAATTGACATAACAATTGGAGGGGGCTTCAGTGAGTTGCCTTTTAGGATGTTCCAGAACAGAAAACGTTGCCACTTACTGCTTCATCAAAGCCTAAGTAGAGAAATTGCTGGTACCACTGCTGTACATCTGGTTGACTCCTATCCCACAGCTGCCGCTTCTGACGTTTCAAGCTGCTCAAAAACTCTTTGGCCTTATCTTCTTTGACAGACACATCTGCCTTAACCGGAACAGGAGCTGAAATGCAAGAGGCAGCAAACACAAGAACGGTTTAACCTAAAGGTTGCTTACTCTAGAGATAACGTCACTTGTCGCAAGCAGGTATCAATTACATGTTTTGGATTGACAGGTGGAAGGGGCTGGTAGGAGTTGGGGGTCCAAACACCTGAAGGGTCTATACTCTATAGGTTCCTCAGCCCTGCTCTTAAGTACCCTTCAATGCTTATAACAGGGGTCAGCACACTTTTTCAGCGGGGGGCCAGTCCACTGTCCCTCAGACCTTGCGGGGGTCAGACTATATTTTGAAGAAGAAGAAAAAGAACGAATTCCTATGCCCCACAAATAACGTAGAGATGCATTTTAAATAAAAGGGCACATTCTACTCATGTAAAAACACACTGATTCCCGGACCGTCCGGGGGCCGGATTTAGAAGGCGATTGGGCCAGATCCGGCCCCCAGGCCTTAGTTTGCCTACCCATGGCTTATAAACAACAATAAATAAAACACATAATCCATTCTGAAGATCAAAATGTATAAAACCTTTGCATGTGGATCTGTTATGCAACTTTGCATGCTAAATTCTGTGTTGCTTTGTGTGACAAGCATATATACTGTATACCAAACATAACATGAGAACAGGTACAGGTAGGTAGCCGTGTTGGTCTGCCGTAGTCAAAACAAAATTAAAAAATTCCTTCCAGTAGCACCTTAGAGACTGGCTAAGTTTGTTATTGGTATGAGCTTTCGTGTGCATGAAGAAGTGTGCACGCACACGAAAGCTCATACCAATAACAAACTTAGTTGGTCTCTAAGGTGCTACTGGAAGGAATTTTTTTATTTTCTTATGAGAACAGGTATTCTGTGATACTGGACAATTGCGGTGAAGAATCCCTGGGTATTGTACTGGCATATGAAGGATGACCCCAGACAAGAGTCTAGAACTACATGTTCTGTCTTCCTCCGATTTCTTGCAACAGTGGTCATCACAGCCTGCAAAAATTAGATTGAAGGGTGCATTTGACATTCACTGACCTGGTCTTTCCCACAGTCCCTAATGGGACAGTTGCACAAGGGGAAAGTCCGGTGGGAAATGAAGTGTCCCTCTTTTTACAAGCCATTTAATCCCTTGAAAATTTCTCCCACTTGCCACCTTCTGAAACAGACCCAAGATGGCTCTGGTTTGAGTTAGCTGCTGTTTTTCTGGCAAGTAACAGCTGAGGCAGAAAGAACCATGAGTTGGAGACAGAAAACTTACCTTCCCGTCTTTGGAGCATCAGCTTAAGTTTATTTCCTCTTGATACACCTAAAGGAATCCAAAATCAAAATAAATCAGGGTTGAAATAATTTACAAGGTTTCCTGCAAAGTCTGCTCTCTTAATATGAGTTGTGAATGTATTTGAGAAAGTTGAGCCTGCAGAAAACAAGATGCTTCTGTCGCCAAATGAAGGTCTTTCTCTTTTCCCCCCAGTGCTTACTTGCAATAGTAAATTGTAGAAATTTGCCTGTCTGTAGCCCCACCCCAATCCAAGGAACTAAGGGGTCTCATTCCAGACAAGTGTAATGTTAGAAGTTGGCACCTAAACCCGATTAGAGAACTTAGGCAAGGCTAGCCAACCTGGTACCCTTCAGATGTTGTTTGTGTACAACTTCCATCATTTCCGACCGCTGCCCTTACTAGCTGGGTCAAACGGGAGCTGGAATCCAACCACATCTGGGGGGCAAACCCTTGGCTACCCCTCGTCTAAGGAATGGAGCATAGTGAACTCTGTTGGTAACTGTCAATCTGCAGAGATTGCTTTCTGTATGCTCACCTATGCCTTTATAACAGACATGTCAAACAAAGTCCCCAATTGTGGGGGTGGGGGGAAGCTTTTATGACATAGAATCATAATTATACATTTGGAAGGGACCCTGAGGATACTCTAGTCCAACCCCCGCAATGCAGCTGCCCCATATGGGGATCGAATGTGCAAACTTGGCAACATATATACAACGTGGCGATATTGGCGCTCTCATCAAGGTTATAAAGGGGATACCTCCTGGAAAAAGCAAAGAGACTGTCCTGGGCTGGGAGTGAAAAACATGATTGCTTCCACAGCTGGCTGTTTAGGCAAGGGAAAAACAGAGTCTCTTTCCTCCAGCAAAGCAAATCCACATTATATGCCCCACATCTGAAGTATACCACTTTGCAGAGCGGTGCACATGCATGCGCACACATTTAATAATAAGGAGCATTATTAACAGCAGTGGTGGAATGGGCTTTGTTTTGCTTTGAAGTGTGTATCTGGGCATCTGCTGGGGGGACATCCCTCCTGGATGCAAAGCCGAGCCCTCGTTTTTATGAGCAGGGGGACCTAAGATCAGGAGTTTCCTACTGCCCAGCTCCACCACAGGCTTGGGGAATTTTGGCGGGAAGACGACGACGAAGGGGCTGCTGCCTTGCTCAGCCTCAGCGTGCGCCCCCTTGTCTTGGGGGGCATCATCCTGCGTGCCCGCCGCCCTCTCCCCCGCCCCCCACTTCTCCCGAGCGTGGGGCAGAGCCCCTTTCCCGCGCGCGGGGCTGACTCACCGGGACTCAGGCACACGAGGAGGAGGACCAGCGCGAGCGCAGCCCACGAGAGCGCCCGCCGCCCGGGCACCATTTTGGCGGGAATCTCCGTCCGGCCGAGGTTTCGCCTGGAGCTGCTCTCTCCCTTCGCCTGCGGGGAGAAGAGCGAGAGGCGGCTGGTGCTCTGGACGCGGGGAGGAGCCGAGGGGGGGAGGGAAGGAGGGAGCGCGCGAAGCAGCGGGCAGGGCGAGCCAGGGGCTGGCGGAGAGGCTGCAGCCCACCTGGCTGCGCAGGGACGCTGCTCAGCGTCGGTAGAGGAAGCGGGGGGAAAAGAAAGAAGCGCTCGGCGCGGGGTTTGTGTGTGTGAGAGAAGGGAATTTCTGAAGCAGCAGAGCGGCAGCTGGCGCGCTTCCCACATTCCAGCTGTTCGCTTCGGGGCCACCTGCTCATTGAGCCTCCATGGCGTTTGCATAAAGGTGGTGCGACGCCTGCTGCTTATGGAGCATGTATACTGGGGTTGTTATCATAGGAGCCAACTCCTTGGGGGCCGAGGTCCCTTCGCCCCCCCCCAAGATATTTGAGGGGGCTTGACCCCGACCCAAAGATGATGGACACTGCCATTCAAATCATAATAATAAAGGTAAAGGACCCCTGGGCGGTTAAGTCCAGTCAAAGGCAACTATGGGGTTGCGGTGCTCATATTGCTTTGAGGCCGAGGAAGCTGGTGTTTGTCCACAGGCAGCTTTCCGGGTCGTGTGGCCAGCATGACTAAACCGTTTCTGGTGCAACAGAACACCATGACGGAAACCAGAGCGCGTGGAAATACCGTTTACCTTCCCGCCGGAGTGGTACCTATTTATCTACTTGCACTGGTGTGCTTTCGAACTGCTAGGTGGGCAGGAACTGGGACAGAACAACGGGAGCTCACCCCATCACGGGGATTCAAACTGCCGACCTTCCGGTCAGCAAGCCCAAGGGGCTCAGTGGTTTGACCACAGTGCCACCTGCATCCATTCAAATAGTGTGCAGTACACCACATCATGTGATGGAATATGCAAGGCAGGGCTTACCTGCATCCCCCCTCCCCAAATAAATATTGTTTACAAGTTGGCATCCCTGGTTTATTATTGAGGTGACATATAAAAAACACTGTCAAAATGCTTTTTTTAAAAAGCGTTTTGAAAAACACATTGAATTTGGCATAGCTCGCTGTCGCCATCGAGTATCAACACATTTGAGACGTTTTATTTGCAGCCGAGTTCTGTCAGTTCCAGCAATTGTCCGGCCACACTTTTCAGTGTATGTAGCCCACACTTTCCTTACTGTGAAATAAATATGAGTTTGGGTGGAGGTAGGCGAAATGCCTGGGCCCCCTTTTAATTCGTGGAATAGCTAGCTTCCTGGTGAGATGATAGCAGCACTGGCTTTAGGGCACTGCAGGTAGTTACCCCACACCGGGCACCAATACAGGGCACCATTGTTCTGCCCGGACACTGAGGTCCAGCTCCAAGGGCCTTCTGGTGGTTCTCTCACTGCGAGAAGCCAAGTTACGGGGAACCAGGCAGAGGGCCTTCTCGGTAGTGGCACCAGCCCTGTGGAACATCCTCCCTTCAGATGTCAAGGAGATAAACAACTATCTGACATTTAGAAGACATCTGAAAGCAGACCTGTTTAGGGAAGTTTTTAATGACAAGTGTTTTAATGTATTTTTAAATCTTTTTTGGAAGCTGCCCGGAGTGGCTGGGGAAACCCAGCCAGATTTTTTTTTGGGGGGGGGGGTGTTAAATAATAAATTCTTCTCTTCTTCAGGGGTGCATTATAATCATAAATATATTTATACAGGTACCTACTGAGAAGATCCATAAAAGCAACTGTACCAAAAGGAATTATTATGAAAATAATAAATATGGGGGAGGGGAGCACCAAATTTTGTCCTCACTCAGGACACCATATTACCAAAGTTCACCCCGGTGATAGGCTACTCAGGGAACAAAGAAAGTGGCTCTGTGCCTGGTGAGAAATGGGTGGGCCCTCTCTCGCCGGGAGTTAGAAAGAGAAAGGCCCAAGTTGAGAGTTCGGTTAGGTGAGCTAGGAAAAGGGCCATAGCTCAATGGTAGAACATCTGCTTGTCTTGTGGAAGTTCCTGGGTTCAATTCTCCAGGTAAGTCTGGGAGAGAACTCTGCCGAAATGCTGGAAAGCTACTGCCAGTAGACAATACTTAGCTAGATGGAGCAATGGTCTGGCTCGGTATAAGGCAGCTTCCTAGACACTGCGATCTGTTCCGCACATCATGCTAAGCCAAAACATGACTTGGCATGAATAAGCAGACTCTGGGAGAGGAGATCTCAACCGCTTTGCTTAGCATGGTGTTTTTGCTGCTGCGTATAGTTTGGCTTAGTGCCTTGCCCAAGCCTGGACTTGTGGTTTGGCACTCTCTAGACAAACCAAAAACTAATCAAGGTTTTGTACTGTGGTTCGTGGCTCGTGGTTTGTCTGGGGGAGCAAAACGGCTGAGATAAACTGTGTCTGGGCAAGAAACTAAGCCAAACTATGGCTTAGCTCAGCACAGCACAGCAGCAAAATGAAGAGAAAGGCCACAGACTCCTTTATGGGAGCCCTCATACTAATGCTAAGACACACAGTTTGGAAAGCTCTGTATTCAATTTATATACAGTGGTACCTCGGGTTAAGCACTTAATTCATTCTGGAGGTCCATTCTTAACTTGAAACTGTTCTTAACCTGAAGCACCACTTTATCTAATGGGGCCTCCCACTGCCGCTGCACTGACGCAGCGCGATTTCTGTTCTCACCCTGAAGCAAACTTCTTAACCTGAAGCACTATTTCTGGGTTAGCACAGTCTGTAACCTGAAGCGTATGTACCCTGAAGCGTATGTAACCTGAGGTACCACTGTACTACCCTTCATCAAAAGATCTCAGGGCGGTTCACAAGATAAAAACGTAAGATAAAAGCACAAATAAATTGCTTAAAACAGACACAACAAAACAATCAGTGCGTATGTATGTGTATGTATGTGTATGTATGCATTCATAACCCACAAAGGAGAAATATGTTGGCTGCACAGTGCATCAAACTGACTACATGCAGGGGCCTGGAAAATGTCTGAGTTTTCAATTTACTTGTATTTGTTTAGGTATGATGGGCTGTTAAGGCATCAGTGCCATTCTGGAAATAAAAGATAACTCGGCAGGTTTCTTAAACATATCCACACAACAAGAAATCAAGTTCTGAACAGAAAAGCAGGCATTCAGGGCAGGGTAGGAACACATCATTTCTTTCAAAGGTTCACATAATGCCAGGCCTATAATAAAACCACCAGTCACCAGCATTGCCCCAAATAAAAATAAACACATTTTGCCAGAAGCCTTAATAAGAGAAAACACTTTCAGTTTTGTGAAGCCCAGTAAGGAATTTTCAATGTCCACGAGGGGCCAGAAACTCTAATTGCACAGTACATAGTGTCTGACATTCTGCTGCTATTAATTTCTTCTAATGAGCGCTGATATATTACTTTAATTGAACTGAGTAGGTTGCAACTTAAATGCACTTGGCATGGCAAATTGGTTTCTAAAGTTAGTTCCAAGAAAACTACAGGAGTCATGAGTTTCTTCCAAATAACAAGAGCATTAAGCTCATCAGTCAAGGCCTCCCAAAGTATTTTGACTCTCATCACTGGGTACTGCAGTTTGCATTTTTGCTGATGCTGAATGGAGGAGGCTAACACTTGACCTTAGGAGGGAAATTACATCTAAACAAGCAATTTGCATCTGTATCTTAATAATGTTCCAGATGTCTGTGCTCAAGCATGTCTGCCTGCCTATTTACATGTCTTGAACTGTTTAATTGGCATAAGCAGGAGAGGTACTGTCAGGATGCTTAGAGGGAGCTTAAAAGGCAGGCTGTGTTAAGGTAATTTGATCTTTCATCTGGGAAAGCTCCCCAACTATTCTTAGAACAATTCTGAGGATAAGGCTCCAGGCTCTTCAAGTGTCCCTGTTTTCCAGGGATAGTCCAGGATTTACAGAAGCCATCCCGGTTTCTGATTTGATCCCAGAATGTCCCACTATTCTTAGGAAGTTCCTATTTTCATCGGAGAAATGTTGGACGGTATGGAGTTATGCGGCCCCCGAGTCAAGGAGATAAGTAACTATACAGCCTTTAGAAGACATCTGATGGCAGCCCTGTATAAAGGTAAAGGGACCCCTGACCGTTAGGTCCAGTCATGGCCGACTCTGGGGTTGTGGCGCTCATCTCGCTTTATTGGCCAAGGGAGCCAGCGTACAGCTTCCGGGTCACCAGCATGACTAAGCAGCTTCTGGTGAATCAGAGCAGCACATGGAAACGCTGTTTACCTTCCCACCAGAGCGGTACCTATTTATCTATTTGCACTTCGACATGCTTTGGAACTGCTAGGTTGGCAGGAGCAGGGACCGAGTAACAGGAGCCCACCCCGTTGCGGGGATTCAAACCGCCGACCTTCTGATCGGAAAGTCCTAGGCTCTGTGGTTTAACCCACAGCACCACCCGCATCCAAGCCCTGTATAGGGAATTTTTTTAATGTTTTATTATGTTTTGATATGTGTTGGAAGTTGCCCAGAGTGGCTGGGGCAACCTAGTTCTCATTGTGAAAGCGAATTTAAGGCAGAATTTTTCAGACTGAGGACCTAATTCCCTTCCAGGGGGGAACCTTTCTGTGGCAGCCAGAGGTAAAAATTGGAGGAGCAATGAATTTAAATCTTACTTTTATACAGCAGGCTCATTTCTACTCTGTGCGCACATGCCCCTCTATCCAGGAAAACCAAGAATTGTTGTCAGAGTTCAATAACTCTTTCCAGCCAGGTAAACACACCCAGGAGAATATGAAGCGAGATTGTTGGGAGACATAGCCTGGTGAAAGAGGGGGTGGTTCTGAAGTGTCCCAAGGACAGACAGATCTGGAATACAGCATTTGTCCTCTGGGCTGGAGGACCCCCACCCTGTTTCAGACCCTCAAAATGTCCCTATTTTCCAGGGATAGTCTTGGATTTACAGAAGTCATCCCAGTTTCTGATTTGATCCCAGAATGTCTCGCTTTTCGTTAGGACGTCCTTATTTTAATTGGAGATATATTGGTGGGTATGGAGTTATGCAAAGCCCGAACCATCTGAAGGCAGCCCTGTATAGCGAAGTTTTAAAATGTTTAATGTATATATATTGGATGCTGCTCAGAGTGGCTGGAGCAACCCAATTAGATGGTAGGGGTATAAATAGTAAGATGATGATGATGATGATGGGAGAGAATGTCCCTATTCTTCATTGGATAAAAGTTGGAGGGTATGTTGTTTTAAGGGCTTCCTTTGGGACATAAAATGTTTTTTTTTTCACGTGTTTCCTAATCATTACCTTAATCTGTTTTGGCAAAATCTGTTTTGGTTGTTCAGTATGTTTAGCTATTGAAAAGTCAATAGTTATCATTATCATTCATCCTAACAACTACATGATGAAAATGTTTTTACAGGTTGTTCCCTGTGCCTGTTTATCAAGATTCAGGACGCAACTAGTTGGGCTCGAGTGTTACTGCTGTGCTGTTTGTCATGAAGAAATACGCTTCTCAGCCACTGCCTTAGGGCTCTGCATAGCTGAAGACCTGCTCCTGGTTGCCCCCCCCGCCCCATTTCTACTTCAATTTTCTCGCCATAAAAACAGCAATTCGAGGCAAAGCTATAGAACCCACAAACAATTACGATCCATTAAATGAATCAATAATGCAGCACAAATATCGGCAACAGAACTATAAAGTTAATATTCTATTAGAACACCAAAATGCCACAAATAGATCAATCCTCAAGAACCCAAATGAAAATGTTTTATGCAATCTTCTAGCGGTGAATAGATTTTGGGCTCTCGCTGAAACTTGGGCACCCCTCATTGCAAAGTGGATGTCACAGATGGGGTGCTGCTGTTCTGAAGGGCCTGGAATCTGCCCCCAGGAGATGCAACTTCTCAGTCAGATGGTGCAGAGAATGGAGTGCTGCCCATCAATTTAAACTGGCAGGAACGTTCAGTATGGGAGCAGCAATTGTTTCAGCTATGCTGGACAGTTTGCAGATCTCGTGGACCTCATTGCTCCTGGTTTGGTGGGGTGGGGAGGGGAGGGGGGCGGATTGAAGGAAGTTTTCCTACCACTGAAGAGGAGGGAAATAATATATATGAGATCAGGCATCCCCAAACTCGGCCCTCTAGATGTTTTGGGACTACAATTCCCATCATCCCTGACCACTGATCCTGTTAGCTAGGGATGATGGGAGTTGTAGTCCCAAAACACCTGGAGAGCCAAGTTTTGGGATGCCTGTACTAGATTCTATTAGGTAAAGGTAAAGGGACCCCTGACCATTAGGTCCAGTTGTGGCCGACTCTGGGGTTGTGGCGCTCATCTCGCTTTATTGGCCGAGTGAGCCGGCATACAGCTTCCGGGTCATGTGGCCAGCATGACTAAGCCGCTTCTGGCAAACCAGAGCAGCGCATGGAAATGCCGTTTAGCTTCCTACCAGAGTGGTACCTATTTATCTACTTGCACTTTAACATGCTTTTGAACTGCTAGGTTAGCAGGAGAAAGGACCGAGCAACGGGAGCTCACCCCATCGCAGGGATTTGAACCGCCGACCTTCTGATCGGCAAGCCCAAGGCTCAGTGGTTTAACCCACAGCGCCACCCACGTCCCACTAGATTCTATAGCCTCATTCTAATTATCTTTAAAACCCTTCAGTTCTGCAAGCATGTTTCCCTTAGGATGCATTGTCCCCTGATAAATGGAAGCCTCTACTTAATAAAGCATTTGTGAAGCTGCATTAAGTTTTGGATCTAATACACAAAGCAAGGTAGGACCAGACTAGGGTAATTGTCCGGAAAATGATAGCTTTGCCTACACTGAAGCGCTTCCCATTTCATTCCCCGTCTCTGACTCTTGTCCTGATGTAGATGCACAAAGGAATGCCAGAGAACAGAGTTGCAGCATGGGAGTTTATTCAGCGTGCAAAGATTCAGCACCAGTTAACTGCATGGTGATGATGTGAAGAGAAGCTGTCAGAGGAGATTACTTCTCTCCCCCCCCCCAATTGAGCATTCTGAAACATGAATGCTTTTGCAGAAGTATCTTCTGCTGCTGATTAGCACATATTTTCGTATCAAGTATGTGACAGCATGTGTGACAGTGTAATTTGGTGTGGGTAATCACTTTGTAAATTGGTGGCAATAGAATGGAATGCGCAAAAATCCTCTCAGTCCGGCAAGTACAAAGCACTCATTCTCTGCAGTGAACACCACATTAATATAGAGTAAAACTGCGATATCCAAGAGGCCACTATATGAGCAATTTGGACAGACTTTACATATTAGATACTGAAATGTTCCAGTAAGAAGACTTTTTTTTTTAAATGCATTTTTAAAAATCACTGATCATTTATACTGTGAATCATGTTGGAGGGGGGCGGGATTTCCCTGGCAAGGACATTTTGACTTAGTTTTCATCCTTTTTACAAACCTTTTTGACATGTGCAAAGAATCTTTGTGCAAATGAAATGATTTTAAAAAAAAACAACAACCAAGTGATCTCAGTCTTCACCCAAAAAGGATTGCAGACCACCCTTCCCTCAGGTTTGAAATCTAAAAAGATGCAGCTGCAGCAGCAGCAGCAGCAAATGATTGGCTTGGGAGGGAGCAGGAAGTATTTTTCCTTGCAAATTCTTCTAGTGAACAGTTGGGGGCAGAGAAGTTCAGGAGGAGGAGGAGGAGGAGGAGCCAGAAGCTGGTGGCCTCCCAGCTAAATTGACAGAATGGCTCTGAAAACTTTTTCTTTTTTTATTACAGGCTGATGTGATGCCAGGAGGTAGGAGGAGGAGCCTGGATTCTCAGCAGAGCAGATGGCGGCCCTACAGCTCTTCTCTTTTGGATGGAGGTACAGTAAGGTCGGGACACGGGTGGCGCTGTGGGTTAAACCACAGAGCCTAGGGCTTGCCGATCAGAAGGTCGGCGGTTCGAATCCCCGCGACAGGGTGAGCTCCCGTTGCTCAGTCCCTGCTCCTGCCAACCTAGCAGTTTGAAAGCATGTCAAAGTGCAAGTAGATAAATAGGTACCGCTCTGGCGGGAAGGTAAATGGTGTTTCCATGCGCTGCTCTGGTTCACCTGAAGTGGCTTAGTCATGCTGGCCACATGACCTGGAAGCTGTACGCCGGCTCCTTTGGCCAGTAAAGCGAGATGAGCACCGCAAACTCAGAGTCGTCTGCGACTGGACCTAATGGTCAGGGGTCCCTTTACCTTTACAGTAAGGGCATTTCAACAGTGCAAGAGAAGTTCAAAGATAATTTTGTAAAAATGGCTTTGAGAGACTTTTCTCTTGTAGTATGAGAAGTTCAAAGATGATTTTGTAAAAAAATGAGAAGCATCAGGGCACGTTTGTGCACTGAGCCGGCATTTTGCGTATACACAAAGTTATATGGCTTTGTAACTGAGCTGCACAAAGCTTTCTCCATGATGCTGTCCCCAGGTACCCTCTTGGATAACAGAGCACCCACACTTTTCAGCATAGGGGGATTTGAACTCCCCCTGAGGGAAGTTCAGCCCTTGTGTGCTCAACTTGAGGCGGGAGGGGGAGCATACACAACAACAACAACAACAACAACAACAACAACAACAACAACAACAACAACAACATGGCAAGCATGCTCCCTGCAGCCTTAAAAATAAAGCCTACCAATCAAGGACTGTGCCTGAAGGAGCTAACAACCTCATCGTGCCCAGCACAGCTTTGCACCTTTGCACTCACAGTGCTCAAGGTAACAGCAGTGTCCCCCCTCCATCAGCCAGTGGTAGGGGCATCAAGAAGCTCGATACTACCAGTTCCCTGGCATATCCAGACAGGAATTTGAATCCTCTCGTGTTCCTCATGAGCACCACACAGAAAAGGGAGGATCCAGCACCTACATTGCTCTCTGAGCAGGAAGCCTGAAGACTCACCTGGGAAAGAAAGCAACTTTTCACAAGCAGGTAAAAGGAGGAGGTTAGGGGATGTGACAGGCAAGCAGAGCCACACACTGGCAGAAGAGACCTTCAGAGCCTCACTGCAAAAGGCACAGGATATTGCCAACTCTGTTTATTTGTGGTTTCTCCAGTGTACCTCAGTCAGCCTTTTCTCCTTCCCTGTGGTAAGTCTTACTTACTTCGCCAAACCTTTACTAGGCATTACAAGTATAGGCCATCACGAAACATCCATATGTATAATTTTAAAACATATACACATAAACAGCCATGTAAAATATGTAATAGCGAGGATTTTCATCGGAATTTCTTCCCGCTGAATAGTGCCATTCAACCCTGTGGTAAGTCAAGTTTCTAGCAAGATGAATGTGTCCTCTAGAATTTAGTCTGTGAAAGAAACATTTCTCAAGAACAAAAGTTTACCCCTTGAGCCTTAGGCTAGTAAGGTACAGTAGTCTCTCTTCTCTCCTCTCATCTCTCTCTCTCTCTCTCTCTCTCTCTCTCTCTCTCTCTCACACACACACACACACACCCCCCCCTGCTGAAACAGATTACAGTAGTCCAAAGAGGCCCTTAATTGTTTACTAAAAATCTGCTTTTTTCCAGATACACTAACTCACTGTGCAGAATTCCAAACACAAGCATAGCTAAACAGTGCTAATGTTAAGGGTGAATAACTATTTCACTTAAAATAAACAGTGTTAAGAGAGTATCTAAACCACATGCAAATCTTCATTAGCTGCATTGTCTAGTTCTGCTTTTCTTCTCCCTCCCTTCCTTTTTGGTTTAGACAGTTTTTAAATTTTACTTTTAGCTTGGACCACAAAATCAGATTGAACGAAGCTTAAAATCAATCCAACCATATCACATTTTTGTTCATCAGTAAATGCCGCATGTAAAAAGGTTTTTTTTCTACTTTTCCAGAAACAAATTAAATGTGAATCTGAGGAAAAATTATTGGATATTAAGACCCTGCAGTATGGGAAAGGTAAAGTGTGCATAAGAATCTAGCACAACCATTGAAAAAAGAGACCAACCACTTATGTCCAAAATGTCTTCCTAAAGAGGAATGATTTGTTGTTGTGGGAACCTGTCTGGCATCTGAGCAGAATTTTTAAAAAACCAACACAGTATCAGCCCTTAAAGATTAAAAAGTGTATTTACACCTACAACTGATATCAGATAAAAGGTACACAGAACTCGTGAAACCCCCACTAAAGTTAAGGAGAGCAGCAAAAAAAGTTTTTTCAATCATGCAGAATCCTATGCATATTTATTTGGAATTGCCTTGGATAATGTTCCGCAACTCTTACCACTGTGTGTATAGGATTGCAGCCTTTAATTAAGCAAGGTCCTTTGGATTGGGCCCAAGAAAAGTCTTCGGTTACTAATGTAAACAATGCTACTTAATAAGGTGCTTCATATTTAGATTACATAATAATAGTGAACAGTTTTTCAGCTATTTAAAATGAGTTAATTTTGCTGCTATATAATTTCTAGCCCCTGTTCAGAGGCTTCTCTATATATGAAAGAGCTAGAGCAGTTTTGGAGTAAAATCACATTGAATAGGGCAAATGTTATGCGAGTAGGGGGAGGATTGTAGATAATGTATACAGAATGAACTAAAAGAAACCTCTGTCACAAGCTATATTTTCCTGAGCAAATAAAATACTACAAGTCCATGACATTTAAACCACAGTTCCTACAATCAGCCTGCATTTGACCTTTTGGTACAATAATATAAAGAAGTCAATTTTTCTCTTTCTCTATCTAAATTCAAATTGTTTTTGTTGTTTTTTAAAATCCCATTCCTATAGTAAACACACACTCTTATTTAATAAAATTACCTTTTCAGTAAGCGGCTTCCTGCCTTCGTGCTTGGCCAGAAGAAGTGACTCTTTTTTGAAGGACACCTTGGACTTCTGAAAGAAATAAGAAACTGGGTAATGGGGGAGTGGAGAGTATTACATTTTTTAAAAAAACACTAGGACCAATGTATGAAGGACATATTTATTCCATTTTGCAGAAATCCAACACTTTGCAGGAAAAAGCTCCACAAAGCACTTTGTGGATGAATTTGGAAGAATCGCATTTCTGCACAGGCAGCAGGACAGCATTTCAAAAGGCAAAGAAATATGATTGCAAGCAGATGCTCATTCATGTTCTCATCTTAAAGGAATGTGTGTGTGTGTGTGTGTGTGTGTGTGTGTGTGTGTGTGTGTTTAGGCAGAATGATGAACAACAGATTTCAGGGTGCATTTAATGTTTCTTAATTTCTTGCAGATGAAGGAGACAAGTATATTTTGGCACATACACTACACAGGCAGTATTTCTCTGTTCTTGCTGGAAATAAAAATTTTGCTTCTGGATATTGCTGTAGACCACTTGTGTCGTGGGATAGCAACCGATTAAGAAACAGGAAGCCGAGAGTAGGAATAAATGGATAGCTCTCCATTGGAGGAATGAGTTCCCCAAGGATCAGTATTGGAACTTATTTATGCTTTTTAACTTATTAAGCTTTTTAACTTATTAAGGATTTAGAGTTAGGGAGGAGCAAAGTTTGTTCATGATGCTGAACTCTGTGCATTTCCTACTAGAGGGGCACAAAGACTACAATATTTAAGAAACCTTTCAATTACAGTGGTACCTCGGGTTACATATGCTTCGGGTTACATATGCTTCAGGTTACATACGCTTCAGGTTACAGACTCCGCTAACCCAGAAATAGTGCTTCAGGTTAAGAACTTTGCTTCAGGATGAGAACAGAAATTGTGCTCCGGCAGCGTGGCGGCGGCAGGAGGCCCCATTAGCTAAAGTGGTGCTTCAGGTTAAGAACAGTTTCAGGTTCAGTACGGACCTCCGGAACGAATTAAGTACTTAACCCGAGGTACCACTGTAAAGTTAAACAGAGTGTTTCAGTCAGCTATATTTGCACCATATTTTGCGTTTTCAGTTCTAGATGTTTTCTGAGTCTGCATCATTATCTATGCTAGTTTAGTTGTAACTCTTTATCCAGAGGCACCAACATGGGGCCGAAGAGGCTTCAGCTCCCCCAATATTTTTGGGCAAGGGGTAGTGCTTCCCCCAATATTGAGGGGGCCACCACCCCTGCTGCCACCGGGCACCCCAGAGCCAGGTGGCGGCTGGGACAGGCACAGAGGGCAATCTCCATGCTTGCTTGTCACAGTGGCAGCCTGGGAGCCCAGGAGCTGGGCTGTGACAGGGACGAGCAAGCATGGAGATCACCCTCCTTGCGTCCCACCACCACCACCTGGCGCATACCAGTGGCATCACGTGACATGTCAAGTGACCACGCCCCCTCAATGTGGAGGACAAATCTTCGCCCCTGGCCTTATCTTATCCTTGGCTTAATTTCTCTTGCAAGAGAATTTTATCACCCAATGGAAAGATGATTAGCATAACACTGTAAAAGAAACCACCACTGAGATCTTTTGCTTGATATTACATGCACCTGTTTACTCAAAACTTTACTCGTCATCAGAAACTAAGGCTGCTATTTGTTCTGCATATCTCCCCACCCCCATCCTGCCTTGCGTAGGGTTCACAAATAACATCTATATTCATTATGCTCTGTACCCAGTGACTGAGCTAGCTAACAGGCAAAGTTATGTTCTTCCTGTTTTCTTAGACTCTCCATTAGTGTTGGCCTGATCCCTTTGCTTCTTTGGATTCCTGTTTACGCAACAGTACTTCACAGCTTCTGGACCAATAACTTAAAACCAGCAGACATTTCTATGGCTCCTTCACTTAGACAAACAGGCAGAAGTGATGAATGTCTTCTTTGTGTGGTTTTGTAAGTTGAGACAACATCAACAGAGAAGAGGCTGAATCCAGATTTTAGAGTTTTTCGGGGAACTAAAGGTGGAATGGCAGAATACTTTTGCCCTTGCTGTTCTGTGTCCACTCATCCTGCTAGGGTCTCTGGTAAATGGTTTTCCTTCAAGTGGCTTGGAATCTGCCTCATCACCTAATACCGAGAGCAAAGTGGACTATAAGCAGCTTCATCCATCACAAGTTTGAAAACCAATAATCGGAGCAAGCACCGCTTTTTATAAGTTGTGCTGGATGAAAGCTGCTTAAGAAGCCATTTTATTTTCAAGTGGAAAGAAACCCTCCAGATGCACAGTGGGCTGCAAAATTTAAGGGATGGGGGTTGCAAAAAAAAAAGTGGGGATTTGGCTGCAGATTGAGTTCTGCTCCCACCTGCAAAGGCATGCACAGCCTGAGGATCGAGGGGGCAGGCCAAACCCCACTCCCACTTGGGTGTCTTTGTGGAGTGACAAGGCAGCCACCACATCTGCAGCTCTCCTACTCACAGCAGCTGCAGTGGAAGGCAGAGAGAGAATGACTCAGCTCAACGCCATTGAAACCAACTCATGATCTAGTCAATACTAGGCCGGCTCAGCTTTTTTGCTGACTCATTCCAGTGGTTTTTCCTGAATACTTCTAGTGGGCAGAAGGGGAAGGGTTGGTGCCAACAAGGTGATGCTTCTGCTATTACTCCGACATCATGGGGGTTTGGATAATAAATAATAAATAAATAATAATAATAATTTATTATTTATACCCCGCCCATCTGGCTGGGCTTCCCCAGCCACTCTGGGCAGATTCCAACAAAATATTAAAATGCAGTAATGCATCAAACATTAAAAGCTTCCCTAAACATGGCTGCCTGCAGATGTCTTCTAAAAGTCTGGTAGTTGTTGTTCTCTTTGACATCTGGTGGGAGGGCGTTCCACCACTACCAAGAAGGCCCTCTGCCTGGTTCCCTGTAACCTCACTTCTTGCAATGAGGGAACCGCCAGAAGGCCCTTGGCGCTGGACCTCAGTGTCCGGGCAGAACGATTGGGGTGGAGATGCTCCTTCAGGTATACAGGACCGAGGCCATTTAGGGCTTTAAAGATCAGCACCAACACTTTGAATTGTGCTCAGAAATGTACTGGGAGCCCATGTAGATCTTTCAAGACCGGTGTTATGTGGTCTCGGCGGCCACTCTGCCTATCCAGGTTGTCTCTGTTTATTTGTTCATTTCTCCTTTCTTCTGTTATTCTTTATGCAAGGCTAACTGCTTTGAAGTATTTATTCTTCCTCAAGTGCCTGGGTCAGTTTACTTGCTAAAATAGGATGGCTTTTTTTCCTTTTAAAAGTTTTTTTTTTTAACATACTTTAATTTTTATTTATTAAATTTGTATACCACCCTTCATTCGTAGATCTCAGGGCAGTTCACAACATAAAAATACAAGGTAAAAACACATTAAAAAAATTATAAATCAATACCCCCCTCACTTCCCACAAACACATTTGAATTGGGCCCAGAAACTAACTGGCAGCCAGTGAAGGGGGGCCAGGATTAGTGCAATATGCTCAAACCGTCTTTCCCCCGCGAGCAACCTGGCCACTGAATTTTGTGCCAGCTGAAGCTTCTGAACACTCATCAGAGTCAGCCCTATGTATAACACATTGCAGTAGTCTAACCTAGAGGCTACCAGAACATAGGCAACATAGGGGCACAATAGGGCCACCAGCCCAAGCTGATGGAAGGCACTCAGCCCCACTTTAAAACTCTGAAGCTGAGTGCTTACTGTGTTGCTTTCTTAATTGTATAGAGGCTCGTGTATACAACAGCAGCAATTTTTACTCAACTATTGCTGCTAGATTGGAGAAAATAATATACAGAGTGATTATATTTTCATAATATTTTATGATTCTGTTATGAGTCTGCTGTCCCGTGAAAGCTCAAGCAACAAAACCTGACAATCTTTATTTTTTTTAATATTTTTTTTAAAGTAACTTATTTAACCTTTCCAGACACAATTTGCAAAATTTCTGATGCACTTGTCCTCGGGGGGCAGAGCAGGATTGTTACGTTCCCTTCCATGCTGCTCAAAACATTTGGAGTGCTACAATCTGGTTTGAAGATGAATTAACTGTGACACGTCTGAAGCTCTTGTTGCCACCACACCATTACTTTCTGCACACATCTGCCGAGTCTGTGTTACTGCCTGGCTCTCACATTTATCTTCATCTGTTCCATATTCTACAACGCTGGTCATAATGCCAGAAACCATTTTCCAGCACTGTAAACATTTGTTAGCAGACAGAGGACTGGCAAGGCTGCATGGCTATGTCGTAGCAGCTATTTCAAGAACAGGGTGCTGCTTTTTAAAAAACTTTTATTGGCATAAATACCAATAATGAAACTGCTTTAAATGGTACCCCCCTAATTTCCACATTCAAGAGTAAAGGTTGAATCCAATGCTGCTGTTCTGGTCAATCTCCTGCACAACTCCCCTCTCTTCTCCTGCAGCCTGCCATGCACTCTCAAAATATTCTCCAGAGGTTTGGGGAACCCTCTGGAGAAGATTGGGTGCACAGGGAGAGTAGAAGAGAGGAAAGTCCTTTTATACAAGCAGAACTCTGCTTGCACAGTATTGAGATACAGGTCAAAGCCCAGACGCTCAAAGAGAAAATAGTGAATTTAATCCTATAAAAAACTCAAGACCAATCCCATGAAGGTTTACTCCATGGGTAGGCAAACTAAGGCTCGGGGGCCGGATCTGGCCCAATCGCCTTCTCAGTCCAGCCCGTGGACGGTCCAGGAATCAGTGTGTTTTTACATGAGTAGAATGTGTCCTTTTATGTAAAATGCACCTCTGGGTTATTTGTGGGGCATAGGAGTTCTTTCATCCCCTCCCCCAATATAGTCTGTCCCCCCACAAGGTCTGAGGGACAGTGGACCAGCCTCCTGCTGAAAAAGTTTGCTGACCCCTGGTTTACTCAGATGCAAGTCTCAGTTTGTCAATGAGGGCTTACGCTAAGTAAAGCCAATTTTTGTCCACGAGTAATTTATTTAGTAGCATTATTCATGCTGCTTTCCTTATGCCTGAAGAGATCATTATTGTTCCTGGATGCCATTTATATGGTGTTCATTTCAGGAGGAGAATAAGCAGCAACGGGATGTGAATTCTACAGGGGAAATTATTTGAAGCTTGTGCAAATATTCTAGCAACCAAAGACCAAAGGGAGCAAAATACTTTTTTTTTTTGCTCATAAAAGCAAATATTTTAAAATAAACAAAATTCATTTTCAGATGATTTCGTCTATCACTATTTGGGTTTTTAATTTTGTTTTGGCAGTTACCCCTTTAGTTATCACAGTGGAGGTGTTTTTCCTGCACTTTAACAAATTGTGACTTGGAGAGAAGAAAAGGCCAAGAACTGTGAATGGGTACTGTTCAATTTAACAGGAAAAAAGTTACTTCCCTTATGGAAAATGTGGAGCCAGTTTGGACATAATAGCCAATAAAAGTGAGGGGAAACATTCCTACTTCAATGAAACGGAATTTGGAGGCAGCTAAAGTTATTTTTCTTCTTTTCATTTGACTTTTGATTACTAAAAAACGTGCTGTATTATAGCACCAGGAAGCCCTAGGCAGGACAGGAGCTACACTGTGATCTTGACTTCAAGACGTTGCAAGCCTGATACTAAACAGGATCTTAAGCTGGCTTTTACGTGAGTCCTTTGTTTCTGGTCATACCCCAAACATGCCTTCAACTTCTCGTTCCTGCTGAAAACATGGGAGTGTTTTACAAGCTGCTGTCTAACAATGCTAACCTTCTACTTTCTTGTGAACTTGGGCTGACTAGGTTCAGCTCCACACCAGGAAGAGGGGAAAGAGCTACTTTCTAAAACAAATCCAGGCTTGACAAATAATTGGACAGCAACATGCTTAGGGAGATCACTGCAGTGTGTAAGGGAAAGTGCCGTATTTTTTGCTCCATAAGACGCACCCGGCCATAAGACACACCTAGTTTTGGAGGAGGAGAACAAGAAAAAAATATTCTCTCCCTCTCTGTGCAGCGCCTCTCCAGCAAAACGAAGTCAGGACAGCAAGAGGGATCTCTGCACAACGAAAGCAGTGATCCCTTTTGCTGTTCTGGCTTCTGGGATAGCTGCGCAGCCTGCATTCGCTCCATAAGACGCACACACATTTCCCCTTACTTTTTAGGAGGGGAAAGGTGCGTCTTATAGAGCGAAAAATACAGTACGCATCTGTTCAGCCCCTGACAGGGCCAGACTGTGTTGATGCCAGTGGCGTGGCTAGCTGCTCGGGTGCCTGGTGCGGGGGCGTGTCCTGCAGCTGGGGGCGGGGTGATCTGCCTGTGGGGGCGGGGCGAGCCTCTCTGACGCTTGGAGCTTTTCCCCCGCCTCCCCCTGAGCTGTAGGGCGACTGAGGGAGAGGTGGTAGGCAGACGCAAGTCCCTCACTGCCATTTCAGGCAGCATGGAACCTGCAGCCGCCTAAGTCACCACGTCACTCCTAAAAAGTTTCATGAGCCCTATTTTATTTTATTAAAACTCATTTTTCACACACACCCCTCGGTGATGACAGCCAGGGCAGCCTGCAGCCCCTTCCTCCGCCACTCGTTGATGCACCTTGAGTTACTTTGTGGGAAGATACTGTGAACAGCAGCTTTGTAGTGACTACAATGGGTCAGCTGTCAAAAGGACACACTTCAAAAAGCACCAGTGCACAAAAATAAACTCATTTGCTACCACAGGTTCACGAGTCACTTACCCGAAGCATACAATTTAAGCACAGCAAACTGACTTGGGGGGGGGGGGAGGGGATATGTGGCAGATTCCCCACCTCCTCTTGCATTTCCAGAATAAGAATGTCCTCTCCCATAAAAGCTTGTTTATGGAAATGATGAATCATACTTAAGTGTTCTGGAGCAGCACCTACATTTGTATGCATAAGGGAAGCAAATCAAAGAAAAGTCTGTTTCTCTGTGCTGACATCTCTTTTATCAGCCAGTTCCCTGAGCCCATTGGCAGCTCCTTCTTTCCTCCCATTTGAGAAGGAAGATTCTGGTTCTGCCAGGAGCCAGAAAAGCCTACATTCAGCACCTCCACATATCTAATATAATGCATCCTTAGGTGTTCCAGTTCATATGGGGTTGAGTTTTAAGTTATTGTTGGATTCACAGGGCCACCCAGTAGTAAAACCAGTAGTAAAACTATGTGGCTCACGGCATCAAGAAGCGCTTCACTTTATTACTATAATTTATATAGTAATACACCATTCCATGGGACACGGGTGGTGCTGTGGTCTAAACCACAGAGCCTAGGGCTTGCCGATCAGAAGGTCAGCAGTTCAAATCCCGGTGACGGGGTGAGTTCCCATTGCTCGGTCCCAGCTCCTGCCAACCTAGCAGTTTGAAAGCATGTCAAAGTGCAAGTAGATAAATAGGTACCGCTCCGGCGGGAAGGTAAATGGCGTTTCCGTGTGCTGCTCTGGTTTCGCCAGAAGCGGCTTAGTCATGCTGGCCACATGACCCGGAAGCTGTACGCTGGCTCCCTCGGCCAGCAAAGCGAGATGAGCGCTGCTACCCCAGAGTCGTCCGCGACTGGACCTAATGGTCAGGGGTCCCTTTACCTTTACACCATTCTATACCCTTCCAACTCCCTGGCCAAGAGCAGCTTAGATCAGAGGCCCATGGGGGTCATTTAACCGGCCCACAAGTCGCCCCTGAACCAAGCCACGCTAAACCGGCAGAGTGCGGCATGGGGACTCACTTCTGTGGTGCTGGAAATTGCATTGCTCAGACGCAGACGATGGAAATTGCAAGCACGCACGCAATCCAGCCCATGGAGGGATTCTGCTGGAGTGAACCGGTCCAGGCGAGGTAAACCTTGCCAATCCCTGGCTTAGATGTACGTTTCTCACAGGGCAAAACCCCCTTTCCCCACACCTCTCTTGAAATGAAGGGACTTTAAGGCACAGCTGGTGGTACAGCGCAAAACCCTGCTGGAATGACCTGCCATGGTAAACTATGAAGTTAAATGAAGAACAGAAAAGCATGGTGAATGCTCAGTTGTAGAGAAATCATTTTACTGGATGCTTCGTATGTTTGTATGAGATCAAAATAACAATAGGTGGAATATTGAGGCCTAAAAAACATTTTTTTGGGTGTGTGTAAAGCAGGTGTCGGGAACCTTTGACCCTCCAGATGTTGGCTGAACTTTAAAACTCCCAGCAGCCTTGGCAACTCTGACCAATGGCTAAGGAATTATGGGAGTTGTAGTTCAGCAACATCCAGAGCCTCAAAGGCTCCCCACACCTGGCCTTAAACAATTATTTAACTTTTGGTGGTTATGAGTGCACAGACCACATACAGATCTCTGTCTAAGATGGATTTATCTCTAATGCCAACAACTGAAAAGGGAACCCTGATGTGTTTATAGATCTCGGTTGTCTTAAGAGACTACTGCCGTACAGAAGATTTGGGGTGGGGCAGCAGGCCTTTTGTTTTGGCTTAAACGTTTGGCCAGCTAAAGCTGCAAAATATGAAATACATCCATTTCCTCTTGCCTATTTTCCTTCTAACAATAGCCCAGGCTGAAACGCTTGTGTAATAGAGAGGTTGCTATTCAGAAAAGGAAAACTGGCCTTGCTGTCCCTTCCTCCCATGAACGCATTATTTTCGGCCCTGCTTCCAAGCAAACGAGCGGCCCCTCTGTTGCCCGCTGAACAAAGCTCTTGGTGGATTATAAAGCCATAAGTGTGTGCGGCTGTTCTACATTGTTTTATTCAATGCCTGGTGCTCTTCTAACAGCCTCGCTCGCTCGCTGCCACACATGAAAGAGCTGTTTGTGTCCCTGATTCCTCCAAATGGGGCCAGAGCCTGAAGCAGCTATGTGCAATCGCTAAGGTGCCTCACTCCACTTCCTGATACTTCTCCGTCAGCAAAAGTATTTACCACTGCTTTCGCTGTTCCACTTAGCTCTCAGTGTTTTTGCCAACAAATCCTTTCTTTGTGCTCTCTTTTAACGGTGTGCTCAGAATTGTAATTCAGAGATCACAGACCCCACTTTCAAATCTCAGTTTAGCTATACAGTGGTACCTCGGGTTACAGACACTTCAGGTTACAGACTCCGCTAACCCAGAAAGTACCTCGGGTTAAGAACTTTGCTTCAGGATGAGAACAGAAATCGTGCAGCGGCGGCAGCAGGAGGCCCCATTAGCTAAAGTGGTGCTTCAGGTTAAGAACACTTTCAGGTTAAGAATGGACCTCTGGAATGAATTAAGTCCGTAACCTGAAGTACCACTGTAGCTCTGTACTCTCCATATGATTGCAGACCGTCCAGGTGTCCCAGTTTTCCAGGGACAGTCCCAGATTTACAGAAACTGTCCCCAGTTTCTGATTAGATTTCGGACTGTCCCGCTTTTTCGCAGGACGTTCCTATTTCAATCAGAGGATTGTCCTGGCATCCACAAGGCCTGCCCCCACTCCAAAATTAGGCTTTAAAGAAGCATTATGTTGTAGACAATAAGGGTGTTTTTCGTGCTGAATTACATGCTACATGAAAATGTTTGCATTTAAATCCTGACAGCCGCTTTTGGAGCAGAGAGGAAGACAACTTTTCCCCACTTAACTCTTCTTTCATTACAACTGCATCAAGCACTGCCCCTGTCCAACAACAAAGCAGGATTCTGGATGCATGCTTAACCTCACACAAAAAAGTGGGGTTTTATTTGTGCAAGTTTGTGTGCAATGCCTTGCTTTTGAGAAGCTCTATACTGTGAATGTAGCAAGTGCTGGATAGCAGTCAACATGACCACGCTGCAAAGCACATTGCCTGCTGATATCTGCTATAAAAAGAGGTGAAAGAGTGGGTCAGGCTGTATTCTCGCACTTCCCGCCTCCCCCTGCCACTGAGACTCATTTGCAAACAAGAGAGACATCCAAAACACTCTAGAACAGGAAGGGGAAACCTGTGTGGCCCTTCATCCCTGTCCATTATTTATGTAGGCTGGAGCTGATGGAATTTGGAGTCCAGCAACAGAGGCTTCAGCCGAGCTATCTCTTAAGCACCTTAGTCACTTGTGTCTCAGCTTGAAAGATTGTGTGCCTGCATGTTTGCATGTCCACATCACTGCCTGGGCAAAAGTTCAGAAAGTTCAGAAACCATGAAGCCCTCCAAACAGATGCTGACTTGTGGTCTGCACAGACCGCGACAAGGCAGGGCTAATAGACACAACCATTTTTGCATAAACAGGTGCCCATAATTTAATTTCACACTGTCTGTTTTGATGCCTGAAGTTCTTCAATCAAATTTTATGCATGCCAACATCAACTTACGCTGGTTTAACCACTAACATTTCCCCTTAAAAATAGCATCGATTTGATGCCTCCCAGAAAATCCATCATAGGACCCTCAACACTCTGCAGCTCCCAACGAAAACTGAAGGGGCAAAAATTTCGAAGAGCCAAGCTGGTTTATAAACACCAATTCTCAAATAACTGTTTGGAGGCCAGAATATTTGCCCTCTCCCACTCTCTAAGGCAAAACACTTGCAGAACCACATCTGGTAAACATTATCTGAGAAAGGCTGGAGAACCTTGATCTCAGAAGGACCTTCTTGACTTGCCTATTAATGCCAGGTCACCCTTCTACTCATTAGAAAATGAACAAGAATGGTTATAAGTCTGAATATTTCAACTAGCCCCATTGAGAGATCATTACACAATCAAGATAGCGCTCATCAAAGGGGAAAAATAATAATATGTGTTTAATGCAGGCATGAAGGGAGGACAATAAGTCTAATTAAATGCTGAATTCAATGGTTAAGCACCTCAAAAAGAGATCTTTCCCACCCTAAGAACACCGTGATCTTAATAAATTGAGAGTTCAACCCCTCAGTTTATTTAATGCTAAGCATTTGCTCAATCCATACTAAACCAGCACCATCACAAACACAACAACACTGTATGTTAATCTCCTGGTTAAAAATGGTGAACGAAAGCTAGCATTAGGCCACAAGGAATAATTTATTGCCTGTATAATTTGTCCTTGCTTTAGTACAATATTTCATTAAAGACCTATTTATTCAGAAGCGGCTCGGCATAAACCAAGTCGTTTTCAACTGCTCATGTAAAAGCTGGCCTAACTTCAGGAAAAAAATAAAATCTTTTGACCTTTGTAAACACATCTAAGCCTCCCTTCCCCTTGCCCCTCCTTCTCTTCCTTTTGGCAACGAATTTCCAGTGCAGCTAAATAAGAATATTTGAACAGTCATTCTTTGTAAGGTGCCATATAAGCTTTTAGCGTTTCTAACAGTTATCGTAGCTCTATTCATCACACTGGAAATAGTGTGCAGATTTTTTTTTTAAAAGGCTGTGAAATAATTTACAGGGATTAATCAAATCACTGCAAAAAGGGGGGGGGGGGAGCTTGATTAATCCCAGCAGGGGAGGTCTACCTTCATGTATGAACCTGCCTCGAAGGAGGGGGATTTCCAGTAGCAGCCAGCAGATCATTTGAGTTTGCTCGAGTTTGATCTGCACTTTATCTGAATTTGAATGTTTCCGATACTTATGGAGCATACAGCTGGTGAACATAGGCTTGACTTCTGAGGTTCTGTAATGATTTACAGCATCTGATCAAAAGCCTGGACTTAGTCCAAGAACGACTGATGATGGTTCAACATTAGGTTTCTATTTCTGAAATCAAGGATGTGAATGGAGAGTAATAAATGGCTCTGTTGCAATAGGAACTTGACATTTTTCAGGGCAGGATAGAGTTCTATGGTTATCGCACTTCTTGCTCTTAAAGAAAAAACCCTCTCTAAATATTAGAGAAGTACAGAATAATAATAATTAGAAAGATGGGAGTGTTGTTGTTTTTTAAAAAATGGGATCACTGGAAATTTGATTCTATTTGCAATTTAAAGGCAAACTTACAGAATTTGCACTTCCAATACAATATGCAAACCAAAACACAGCTATCCTTCAAAATCCATACTTCCCCAAATTTTGTAGCACAGATCTCCAGCTAAGAAATGTGCAAGAACTTGCATATACTAGGGTAAAAAGTGCACATAAATGCATTTATTAGTGAAAATAAATATCCCAAAAGACATTGTATTAGGCAAAATTGCTTTGTAAAACTGATTATTAGGAAAAGTTGCATTCAACATGTATATATTAGGAGATAATATGTTTACTTATACCTATTCATATGCTGCTTAATTTGAAGTTTTTGATCATTGCAAAAGAAAAAAGTAGGAGTGCAGTTGTCCTGGTCTTCAGTGAAAAATGCTCTCTCACAAAGCAGGCAGTATCTCATGAATTTCAGCATCTCAAGGGCAGCAGAAGACCAATTTGCGTTTGATCTTGATGGTAGTTCTTGAGCAAATACTACCCTTTGTGAGACAATAACCGGACTGGCCTTCTAAGCACTCCCTATTTCATACCCCTTCTTTAAAATTATAATATTTGTATTATAAGACAGAGGTCTCTATACACCAGCACGTTGGGCAAAAAAAAAAAAAAAAAATAGTAGCTCAATTCATTCAGGCAATTGAGTTATGCTGGGGGAAATATTCCAGGTCAAAAGTTGCATCAGCTGCTGAACATTTGACACTGATACAAATGAATTTAAATATTTCACCTGCTTAATCTATTTCTCATGTAAGTATTTGATTTTGGGTGCTGTGAACTTCCAGCACTTCATATAGCTTCTACCAACACAATTAAAAATACAAACACAATAAAATACACAAAGCCCTTATAATACTGTTAAGTGTTCCCAGTCATAGAGTTGCGAGTACCATTGTCAGGTTGCTGAACAACAACATGCAGAGCTCAGTGAGGTGGGAGGCCAAGCAACCAGAAGAGTCTCGGAGGTGTACTTGCCTGGAGGCAGAGGCAGAATCTGAAGTCAGGTCCAGTCCTAGGGCCGAGCGAAAGGCAATCCCAGACAGATCCAGGGGTCAGGGAATCGAATGACCATGGGATCAGGGCTCAAGACTAGCAGGAAACAGCAAGCTAGGGCTTGGAACTTACAACTGTAATTACCAGCACCTGACTGCTGCTGGAAGCTCTGCTTGAGAAGGCTGAAGCCAGCTGGTTTTCATCAGTGTCCTCTGTGTCCTTGAAGGCTGATCAGCCACAGGTGGAGTCACTCCACCTTCTCCCCCATTCAGGCTGCTGTTCAGCAGGATACACTGAACCCTCTGACACCTAGCACACACCTTGGGTGAATGAATGAACTTTATTTGTGTCAGCCATCGGCCATAGCAACAAATGAACATTGCAATATACACAGAGCAGATAGAAAAGCTGATTATATAAAACACAGTTTAAGGACCTGAATCAGCAGTCAAATAGTGGACCTCTTGATCTGCCACGAGAAAAGATACTGTGGCAGAGGTTGGGTGACCCGGACTGGACAATAAAAGAGGGGTGATAATCTCATTCCTCAATTCTTTATAAAGAGTGCAAGCCAGAAGGGCATGCGCCACTGATTCGGTACTGCCATCTCCACAGGGACATAAGTGTTTTTCGTGTGGATCTGTTGGAATCGTCCCTCAAGTACAGCCGAGGGCAATACATTCAATCTTGCGAGGGTAAAAGCACGTCTATATTTTGGAATTGCTAGTTTATGCAGATAGGGTGCCAGAGAATTGAAATTGGGAGGTGGAAAATAGTCATACCATGGACAAAATGTCCTTATTGTGGCCAACTTGTTCTGATGCTTGATATCATTTAGGCACTGGCCTTGGGTTTGGTTCTCCTGAAATGAAGGTCTTTGGAGGCCAAGGACCATAATGTAAGAATCACACACAAACACTTATACAGGCTGGGCATAAGATGGAAGGCTCACAGTATTAACTCACCATTAGAAGCTGTTCCCCCATTCTAGATGGAGCTTTGGATTTTGCACAGAGAGCAAAGCAAGCTACAGGGTCATTTCCATCCCACTTCCAAGAACCGTCAGTCCCTTTTGTTTTGTTTCACCCACAGACACCTTGATGATATCTCCTTTACTCAGGGGAGAGAGTAAGAAAGACACACTCCTTTCCAGAAGAATCATTAGCTCCTATGGCAACAAATCACCTGTGATGGGCCATCTTTTTAGTGAGGCAGAGGTCAACTCTCCCAGCAAAAAGGAACATACCAAGCTATTTACTTAACAAAACATACCAAGCTATTTACTTAACAAAAGAAGCCAGCCTGCCCATCTTTTTTCTTTTTTTAAGAGGCAATCCTCCTTTTATACATACTCTGAACGCAAACAGCTATAAAAGTACAAGGCTGGAAGGGACCCTAAAACTCAATTTAAGTCTCATTAGAACAGATTCCCTTAGAAATTAAGTTCAAAGAGTTAACATTAAGTACGCTCAGAGTTTTTGGCATGTCTGTTGGGATTCCTTCCCAACAAATCCCAGCTACACTCTCTTACTGAGCAGCGCTAGTCACAGATTGCTTTGAAATAGTCTTTGGTTTCAAAAATGGCACCCAAGAAAGGCCAGCTCAAAGCTTCCATGTGCAGGACTAGATTCAGCGCATGCACACAAAAGCTTATATCAAGAACAAACTTAGCTGGTCTCTAAGGGACGCGGGTGGCGCTGTGGGTAAAACCTCAGTGCCTAGGACTTGCCAATCGCATGGTCGGCGGTTCGAATCCCCGCGACGGGGTGAGCTCCCGTCTTTCGGTCCCAGCTCCTGCCCACCTAGCAGTTCGAAAGCACCCCTAAGTGCAAGTAGATAAATAGGTACCGCTTTATAGCGGGAAGGTAAATGGCGTTTTGTGTGCTGCGCTGGTGCTGGCTCGCCAGAGCAGCTTCGTCACGCTGGCCACGTGACCCGGAAGTGTCTCCGGACAGCGCTGGCCCCCGGCCTCTTAAGTGAGATGGGCGCACAACCCTAGAGTTGGACACGACTGGCCCGTACGAGTAGGGGTACCTTTACCTTTACCTTTAAGGTGCTACTGGACATTTTTTTTAATTTTTATATATATTTTGTGTGCAGTGCTAGTTGCCCTGTTCTTTGGATAGGTACTGGTTAAGTATCATGGATGAGGGACCTGTGGCCCTGCAGATGTTGCTGTATTATAGTTCCTATCAGCTCTGATAAGTAGTTATGGGAGTTGGAGTCCAACAAGGGCCACAAATTCCCCATCCCTGGTACATGAGGAGCACGACTGGTGCAGGATTTACCGCATTATCTCACCCACTAATTATACTCTTTCTACTAATGAATGTAAAGGGAACAAACTGTTACTACCTCTTCTTAATCAGAAAATCAAAGCACTGTGGGATGGTAGAGCTTATCCGTCTTTGCTTTGTTTATACCAACTTCTTTCAAATTAGTGAAAGGTTGTGCCCGTTTTAACAAAGCTGGCAAACTTAGCATCCCAAGACGGCAGTTCGCCCCCTTATCATTGTGTTTTACTGATCTATCTTACTGATGACTGTGTTCTGTTTATTACAAAGTTGTCACTTGTTCCTCTTGCATGGGTATCGCTCTCCCTACAGCAAACTGAATATGGTGGACGCTTGGGTTGCAAATGTGATCCATGCGGGAAGCACGTTCGTGATCCATGCGGGAAGCAGTGCCGCATTGGCGCACGCGCGGGTAACATTCCGACGCTTCTGTGCATGTGTGGTTGCAATTTAACGCTTCTGCGCATGCGCAAGTGCCAAAACCCAGAAGTAACCCGTTACGGTACTTCCAGGTTTGGCGCAGCGCAACTCGAAGCATCTGTAACCTGAGGTATGACTGTATAATCAATCTCATGTAATAGACATTACAAGCAGTGCTATTTTTCTAGAAAAAGAACGCCATGAACGCCTCCTTTGTTCTCTTAGAATGGCAATGGTGCCCACCTGAGAGGTGCTGGAACTGAGTTCCGGCAAGTTCCGGCTGAAAAAAGCCCCGATTACAAGACTCATAAATCTTTACAGAATTAAAGACATTGAATTCTGTCTAAACACACACACACACACAGCCCTATTCCCCTCTGACTATTCAAGGGCACATGTGTTAGATATACAACAATGATGATCTATTGAAAGAATGCCATCCATAAAGCCCCCGCAGTTAAGTCAGTGGAGGGGAGGGCGAAGCCAATGTTGACTAAAGAGGCATCTGCTTTTCTCTCTGCATAGAACTTGCTGCTAAATCTCCCGGGGATCCGAGTTGAATGACATCCAAGGACAGAAACGATCACTGTCAGAGTTAATGGCTATGCATCTGCAATTTTTTTTTAAAAAGGGGGGGGGGACAAGCTTCTGCAGTGCACAGCCCTGGAAGGTTACAAAAAAAAAAGGTCTGTTGTTTAAAAGTATTTATTTGTGCCTTAACGACACCCTCTGTGCCTAATCCAATTAGTAAAAGAAGACGAGGCTGTATCATTAAAGATGATCTCATTAGAAAAAGGACGCTAGTAGGAAGCTTACTTGCATATAAGGCGGCTGTAAATCTAAGCTCCAGTATAGCCTGACTTCCAATGGTGTTTGCTCAGCACATTTTAGTAAGCTCTGATGGAAAGCCAGCGTTCCCAAGGTCCAAATTAATAAAGCAGATGAAGTCATGCATTCCGGATGCTGCATGAAAAAGAGGGGAGGGAGAGGCGGAGAGGCGAAAGAGAGAGAAGATTCAGTGTCCTAATAAAATTATACAATTTTCCATCAAAAACTCAATACATGAAAACAGCCTAACAAAATATTTATGGGCTACCTTGGAATATCGTCCGGACTAAGCTATAGCAGAGGGTGCTGGGAAAGATCCACAGTCTTCAGAGGATTTCAGATTTAAAAGCTTTCCGGACAAAAGCAATACTGTAGAGGATTTCAATTTTTTTAGTGCTTTACTAGCAATAGCTCTGATCCAGAGCTGGAGGTGCAATGCCCGAGGGAGGGATAGCCTTATTGCTTGTGCAGGAGGATAGACAAGATTTGTGCTTCGGGGCAGAGCTTAAGAACACATTTTTAAGAGGTGTGACAAGAGGTCAATGGCGCAATTTACGAAGTCCTAAGTTTCTTGAGTGTTCAAAGCCCTTAACACACATTTATGCAACAACGGCCATCTAAAATAGGCCAGTCTTCCTATTTCAGACAGGGGGTAAAGCCAGGAGAATAGTGCCTTGCTTAAAAGCCACCTAGCAAGTTTGTGACTGGCGTTAAGATTTGACGTGGGCGTGTCTTGGGTCATGCATGTAGCAATGACACTATTCCAGCTTCCAAGTATCTGCATAGCCGGACGATTACACGCTTCAGTAATACAACCTTGCAGAGTCCTGAAAAGGTAAAAATATATACATTAAAACATCTCTGAAATTAGGACACAGACGAGAGCTGAGGGAAGTTGAGACTCACCAGTGTCTCAAGAGGCACTAGCCAATATACGGCCATGACAACTGCACAGCCACATTCCATATAAACACTCCCTGCCGTGATGGATGTCATCATACCTGGTGGAAGAACCCTTGTTTCCAAGCAACAGAACACCACTTTTAAGTGCTTGAGGGGAGGGAAGAGAAGCAAATACACTTAAAAAACAAGAACCCCAGAGGTACTTTAGCAAAAGACCACCCACATTTATTGTACACCAACATTTTATCTGGGAGGCCTTAGTCGAGTCAGTTATGGAATGTCTGAGCTAAGGCTGCTGCAACCTATAAACTATTAGCTGCCTTAAATGTCAACATTACTGACAGAAAGGCAGGATATGTATTTTGGTTTTTTTAATGATCAACCAGTGGTCTGAAAGGAGAAACTATGATGCTTAAGAGATTGATGCCTCCACCACGCCCTATAACAAGAAAAAGACTCACCTGTGGAGAGGTTAGAAGCACTGGCTTCTTCTATTAGCTTTTTTCTCTAGTATTCCACAAGCCTTTTATAGATCTTCTTGCTAGCACAGTGTGCCGAATAACTCTTCAAATAAAGTAGAATCCAAATGCACTTCTAACTCAAATGTGTATGGCCCAGCAATAATGTTGTTGTTGTTGATATTGAGGACGAGGACGATGACAATGTTGTAGTAGTAGTAAACTAAATTTCTATACTGCCCTTCATTTGAAGATCCCAGGGCAGTTCGCAAGAGACCATCCAATACTTTTTAAAAATGATGTAGTTTGCTAAATTTGCAGTTGGAACGTGTTAAAAGAATTGCAAGGAGTTTATGAATTAGTATTACAATTGAATTGTTATTGCAGTATGAAGTGTTTTTGACAACTACTGTGGCTTAGCGTCGAATAGTATCCCAAATTTTATAAAATACAAGTCAAACATCTCAGACTTTAAACGACACTGTGGACTTTTAAATGAAGGAATCCTGCTTTTTTATACACATACATTATAGGTTATATAATCCCAGATAGTCTCTGGCAGGGTTGGGGACTCCCTCGCCTGCCCTCTTTTCAGGTATGCAAAGTATGCAATCTTTTTAATTGAACAATCATCTCTTGGCAAGTGGACAAGCTTAAGTAATTCACAGAGCTGCAGCCTTCCATTCTATCTTGAAAGGAGCAGAGTGGGGGGAATCAGGTGGTTTGCACATATCAGCCAACTGTGGCTTTGGATCATAATCAAGAGACAGCAACACTTGATCAGTAATGTGTACAATGAATTCCACCTCTTCCCCCATGAAGAGTTAGATCCTCCTCTGTACACGTTCCAAGCTTCTCAATATCCTTTGTAAACTGTGGCACCCAGGACTGGACACAGTACTTCAGGCGGGGGCCTGACCATGGCAGAATAGAGTGGTACTATTACGTCCCTTGATCTGGGCGCCAGACTTCTGTTGATGCACACCTTCAAGTTGTGCATTAAAAAAAAGAAAGAAAATCAGTTGAGATTCTGCCAACTCACAAAAGGCTGTAAATATTTTCATAATGAGATAAAATAATGTATTTGGATGAAACTTTCTAAGTCACAGGCGCAAAGGGATGGATCAATTGTGGAATTCCTTGTTTCCTTAGCCATTTTCTTTTTAATTTATAGAACTCTCTGAGCAATGCATTTAAATGAAAATGAATAATCGCCCGCTTAACAGAAGTCATTAATCCCCTTTAAGTGCATTCCTGCATTAATCTATTACCATGCATTTCACAAGCTTCAGAGCTAAAATAAATGTTTGATGTAATGTGTGCTACCTACTCTGTTTTAATTAAACAACCTCCTCAGCCTTAGCTGGTGAAATATGTCATTAGTCAGTAGCACATTCATCTTCAAGGAGAAAGCCTTTGAGGGCTGCCTGATAGATACACTTCTGAAACAGTGGGAACTATCAGTTAAGCCTTCCCAAACACTAATGTCCTTTAATGCAATGTGAACTGGTTTCCCTCCCAACTCACCTTCGTTCTGGGCGCAATTAACCAACATGCCATGTTCCTCTTCTCCGAAAGGCAGAAACAAATGATCACTGGAAGCATTTATAAGCTTGTCTTGGGCCTATGACTATGAGGTATACTCCATAACTATCCCACTTATTACTGAAAGTCTGTGGTTTCTCAACCAAATTGCCTTTGAAAGACGCACTCTTCCTCAGCCCTCAAAAGGTCCATCTCCTTTGCACCGTGGTTGGCATCCGTCTGTCTTGGGAAACAAGACTAACCCTTTTTCAAACCAACTGTGGGCTGAGTGGGACTTTGGCCTGCAAGATTTTGCTGCAGGTTCCACCTACAACACCATTTAAAAACAGTGAGCTGACAAGAAAATGAAGAAGTGTGCATGCACACGAAAGCTCATACCAATAACTAACTTGGTCTCTAAGGTGCTACTGGAAGGATTTTTTAAATTTTGTTTTGACTACGGCAGACCAACACAGCTACCTACCTGTGACAAGAAAATGATTAGCTAAGTCCTGAGCAGCCTAAAACAAACACCTGTGAGTTAGCAAACACAAATTTTCAACTGCGCATTTCTCCAGACAAACATCCAAGAAATTCAAAGTATACTTTAGCAAGTTCACAATATGGTATTGCCTTCTGGCCAGGGAGGAGCTACAGCTCTTGGCTCCAAGTTTCTAGATTTGTAAAGGGAACAAGGGAAGACTTCCTGCCATAGGCTGGAATTAGCTCCAGCTGTTCCCTCATCTCAAAGCATTTTGATGAGAAGTGCAGCGTGGTAAGAGACCAGGGAACGATGACGACGGCAATGGCAGGAAATGCTTCCTGAATAATCCAGGCTCTCTATAGCCAGTATGGAATTTCTGTCCTAGCGCAAGACATGAGTGTGGCTTTATTTCTTTTGTAAACTATTTTTAGGAGCCATGAAGCAGGATGTTATTTTACACACACACACACACATCTTCAAGAAAATTCTGGATTCTGTATTGATTTCAAGATTCTGTGTTGACGAGTTTATGAAAACGGACACATATCGAGAAGATACTTGCCCTGTTCATCTTGGGTATCCTCCATAAAGTCATGGCAACCTCACTCTAAGTTTGCAGCAGTAGAAAAATGTGTATTCCAAGTGATCAAATTTATGCATTTTGAGAAAATAAGTTTGTTTCAGGATTTATTGTACACTAAAACAAGTTGGGTCAGCACTCCTCAGTATTCCATTTGTTTCTGGTGGTTACCAGATATCTGTCACTGCTTCTGGAGGGTATGTAGACATTTCTGTAAGCCTTACAATGTTACTCTTCGCTTTCGGACATTTAATCAAGTTGCATACAGCAATTACTCATATGGTAGCAATCTTCAAGTATATAAAGGGCTGCCACATGGAAAATGGAGCAAGCTTTTCTCCTGCTCTGGAGGATAGGACCTGAATGAATGGCTTTAAGTTACAGGAAAGGAGATTCCGACTGAACATCAGGAATTTTCTGATGGAAAGAGCTGTAAGACAGTGGAATGGTCTCCCCTCAGAAGGTGGCGGACTTTCCTTCCTTGGAGGCTTTTCAGCAGAGGTTGGATGGCCATCTGTCATGGATGTTTCAGCTGAGATTCTTGCACTGCAGGGGATTGAACTAGATGACCCTCAGGGTCCCTTCCAATTCTAAGATCCAACAATTCTATACAGTGGTACCTCGTGTTACAGACGTTTCAGGTTACAGACTCCGCTGACTAACTAACCCAGAAATAGTACCTCAGGTTAATAACTTTGCTTCAGGATGAGAACAGAAATCGCGTGGTGGCAGCGGGAGGCCCCATTAGCTAAAGTGGTACCTCAGGTTAAGAACAGTTTCAGGTTAAGAACAGACCTCCAGAACAAATTAAGTTCTTAACCCGAGGTACCCCTGTATTGTGCAACAGTGCTATCACTGCAATAACTGCTATAAATTATATACATGCCATTATACATCAACCTTGCTGCTTTTGTGTCATTTTGCAATGTAATACAATGCCCATTTGCCTTGTCAAATTCACTTTGCACCCATTAAGTAAAACCAAGAAGGTTAGATCTTTTTGGAAATTGGTAGATCATCACTTCTGAGGAATGCAAAGAGGTCCCTTCACCTTAATTCACAGAAGAAGAAAAACAACATTTCATTTCTCTTTTTCATAAGTAATGTAAGGAAGCAAATTTGTCCAGTAAATTGATTTTTTGATACAAATTGCAGTGGGAGGGAGCTTGAGAAACACTTGACATTCAGAGCAGCTTCCTTTTGGTGCTGTTTGTCAAACTGAGTGCTCAGAATTCCTGAAAACCCCAACACCGCTAATTTGAAGATAAGCTCCTAACACCCGTGATTCCAAAACTCACTGTTTATCCTTCTCAGAGCAAAATTTTTGTTACCTCAGGATACCCAAGTTATGTTGGTGGCCTGGGCAGAGGAAGGGAGTTCTGTGGTATTTGCATCAACGCAGTGAGTAGCACTGCTAAGGGAGGCATTTCAGATTGTGGTAAGGGAAACTCATCAAGATAACCAGGAAGCTGCGGTACTACCACATTTCATATACCAAGAGCAACACTTCTAAAACATGGACTTACAAACCATGAGTTTGATTTTCTTCTGCTTCTTTCAGCTGTCACTGTTCGTGTGAGATGAGGGAAAGCCATTTTGTAAAAGGACTGCAGCCTCTGTGCCACTCTATAGTACTATCCTACTACACAACTTTAAAGACTGAAATGCATCTACTAGACACAGAGGGAACAATGACTGGAATTGATTTCCTTTTCACATCAAGACAAATGAACAGGCTATATCTGAAAAACCAACAATACCATTAAATACTATTATGAGCAATTAAATAAAGATCAAGGAGAATATAATCAAATTAATTTACAATACTGCAAGAGGGACATCAGGCAAGACAGTCAAAGGACAAAAAATACAACTAGAAGGTACTCTCATTCAAGCCAGCAGCTAAATTGTAAAAAGTTGCCCACATAGGCAATTTCCTTGGGAAAAGACAGGCATCCAATTACCAAATACTGTTTCATTTATCGTGCTGATATATTAATCTGTCTAATTCAGTTGTTGGGCTCCAAATCCACAGTGCAAAAAAGGTACCCCAGAATTGTCAACATGTATTTATTTTGGGACATTCTTATACTCCAATTTCTTGTACAGAAAGACTGTATGAAACTACCCAGCGTTAAAGTCCTTTGAATTATTATTCCTGTTTGAAACAGAGCCAAAGCACAATTCTTTTATTATGACCCCAACATGCTTTATTTTTACAGCCCCCTTAAAGCATTTGTATTGTTTTATCCATTATGCTCCAAGACAAACTCAGCAAGTTCAAAGGAACGGCCCAAAGGAAAGAAAAAACTGGCATACAAAAAAAGTTGCCTGTCAATCTCACTTCTGTGACAGGCACATGCCAGAAGGAAACTAAGACGTTTTTAGAGGGTTAGATATTATTACAATCCAGCATAAATCCTGGATCGTTTGCTAAATGAAAATATATTTCACATTCCTGAAATGATAAAAATGTGCATCTTGTGATTCTACCTTATGAAGCAAAATACATTTCACAAAGATACTAGATCTCTACAGATATTTGGTCAAAGAGATGCTCAGCGCACATGTGACAGACCCCCAGTGCTCAAAATGTGGGAGGAAAGTAGGAGGGCCCTATATGAAAAACACAGTCCACATGACAAAAGGTGAAGAAAGTGGGACCTCTCTGGCTCCAAGCAAACCCATGGTTAGTTACAGTCCAAACCATGACTTACAAGTATGCATATCACTAACTGCAATGTCATACTTTACTTTCCTCACTAATGTTTTATTCTGTATTGTTTCATCTGATGTTTTAATGCTTTATAAGCTGCTTTGAGATTTATTCGTAAAAACATTAAGCAGTAAAGAAATGAAATGAAAATTAATGATGACACACGTATGCGGAAGGGCACAAAAACAAGATACCAAATGTTTGGCAGCATAGTTGCTGATTTACTTCCAAGCTAAAATATCATATTGCAATAGCATTAAACGTTGCTTCTCGTGACAACTGACTCTGGATGACACAAAAGCATAAGGCTCTGCTAAAGTTGTGAGCAGAAGGCACAATGGTGGTTTATTCGCTGTGTAATTTTCTTGTGGACGTCCAGTGAGAACACCTAGCTCAGGCATGGCCAAACTCGGCCCTCCAGCTGTTTTGGGACTACAACTCCCATCATCCCTAGCTAACAGGACCAGTGGTCAGGGACGATGGGAATTGTAGTCCCAAAACAGCTGGAGGGCCAATTTTGGCCATGCCTGACCTAGCTGTTTGACACTGGTAAAATTCTGAAGCAAGAAAAGAAGAGCATAAAGATGAAAAAGATATGGGTGTAGTAAAGTGAATTAAGCTATACGACGTCAGTTCACAAACAGAAAATAACCTATGCATAGGAATACGCCTCCCTCTTGCCACTATTGGAGGCCTCAGGCTCCACCTCCATGCTCCCCACCAATCTGTCTGCAAACTTATTTTCTTAAAGACTCCACCTTTGTTTCAGCAACAGTCAAAGAAGGGATCACTGCGTCAGAAGAACAGGTTCAAATGCTAAATAGGTTTGTACATAATAAAAGGAGCAATGGCTTCTCTTTTTGAAACCAAGCCAAGCACCTTGCCAACCAGTCTGAAAACTGAAGGAAGGATGAACCTCCCTCCCCAAAACCATCTCTCAGATTCACCAACAGTTAGCGGAAGACTGTCATCCATCACAAAGCAACTGTAAATCAAGCCCGAGGTAACTGCGCTAGCTCTTTTTTGTCTGTCTATCTATGTTCCAAAGCAAGCAAGCAAACAAAACAACAGGCAGAGAAAAACTGGTGAAGGGTAGTAAGACAACTTCCCATGTCCCTTCAGGCTGGAACAAACTCCATTGTCATGTGGGGAGTTCATAGGTTTGAAAACATCCCCACATCTCTGATAGAAACTTGCTATTGAAGGGAGAATACAGAGAGCCTTCAAAAAACCAATTTAACATATGAAAACTGTTGATGATGCAACTACATGGAAGGACTGTACCACTTCGATGGCTGAACATGTGAAATGGGCCTCCTTCACCATCATGAAAACTCTCTCTTTTTTTGTAAAAGAAGATGCCACCTTAATAACTTTAAATGTTTTGTAATGAATTTATGGTTTCTATATTTAACTCCCCCCCCCCAAAAAGGCCAGTTTTAAAACCCCAAACCTTTATGCCTGCAAAAAGACCATTTTAAAAAAATATTTTTTTTGAGATTGATACCAAAGTGATGAGGAACAGCAGGGAGAATTTAAAACCAGTTTGTAGATGGATCAACTCAGTTACTGAATTCAGTGCTGACAAAGTCAAGCTGTTACTCACTGGAAGAAATAATCTGAGCTATTTATTTTGCATTTGAGGTGTGATAAATTAAGCTACCAATTGTTGAAAGAAAAAGGATTCACATCTCACTATCAAGAGCTCAATCAATCAATGCATTTTAACAACAAAGGCAAACATTTTGTCGTATTGAAATAGAAAGCAACATGGAGAACAACAGCTCATTGTATAAAACATATTGCATCCTGTTCAACCCAAGTAATTTATAGAGTTCAGTACCCCAACCTCTAAAGGTTTGCTTTTTAAAGTAAGTGATCAACATAATTAATAAGGAACTACACAAGCACTGTTGCAATAAAGCTCAATAGGGCCGAATCAGAAAGTTTTGGTGCATTGCATTCTTATTCATAAATATTCTCAACTACAGTGCTTACTCAGACTATTCAACTTGAATAAATATAAAATAGCAATTCAAAAAGAATGTATCAGATAAATACAGAAAAAAAAATGAAATGAAAATAGTGTACTTAAAAGCAATACAATTTAAAACTAGTATTATTTTTAAGCAAACAAACCATGGTGAATGTCTGTGGATCTACCTCTGTACGAAGCCCATGAACTTATTCAAGATGCATTAGACATTCATAAGACTAGATCACCCACGTTCATATCAGATGAGCTGAAATTGTTTTTACTAAAGTGTTTATTGCATGTATAGCTTAATCCTGTCCTTAAATGGTGGAAGAAATTTGCCGTGTGGAGAAAAGGATCCCCTGTCAACTGATTCTCATGTGCCTGCCACCAGCTTCTGCCAGGCTAAAGGGGCAATTTCCTGGTTTGGCTTCAAAATTTATTTGTTCCTGACCCTTGGCACATAAGAATGATGATCATACTTGGACTCAAGTCTATTTAGCACCACTGAAGTTTAAGGCTGTAAACATCCAGCCTTCCTTCAACTGTAGGGAAGTTCTATCAACATCAATGTGAGCGCTTCAGAATAAATTACTGTGGCCTAAATATGTTTAACACACATACTCTGGGCTAGAATCTAAGATGACTCCAGTGAGCTGTGTCCCAGTAAAATTCAGATGAATGTCACAGCTGCTCTGCTGGATTCTACCAAAGGTCCATCTAGTCAAGCATCTTCTTTGCCAGGTTGGCCAACCAGATGCCTCCAGGAAGCTTGCAAAAAGGCAATCATGTTGCGCTACCGGTTTGTCCTCCTACCTTTGCACAAGCAACCGGTGTCCAGAGGAATAAGGATGGAATATGGATTCTCCATTTAGCCACTGCAGCAAATAGACCCATTTCCCATGAAATTGTCTAATCCCATTCTAAAGACATCTAAGCCTATTGGAACTAATTCAAGAGTGGTGGGCTTTTAATCATCTTGAGAAGGTAACTTACATATAGAAAAGACCATCAGGTACAATGGCCATAGGTGACATGAGTTAAAAGAACCTGAAAGACTACTGCAGCAAGAGGCCCTTTGAGTACAGGCAGCAGTTCCCCAACGTTAGTATTATATTAGAATTCAAAGAAATTAAACAAAGCAACTGTCCATACATTTGGCATGAATTCAATATTTAAATACAAGACGAACATTGCAATTTGTTTTGGCCGATCTGATCAAACTACCTAAATCTCACGGTCAGTATATAAGTGGTAACATTTAACCACATTTCATCATGCTATAGGACTCTTAAGGTCACCACCCAAGGATAAATTCAATACTCCATCTTCACATGATACCTTTTTTATTACAATATCCAAAAAGCTGGGTAAGCAAGTTTCTGGGATCATCAAGGTCCTTTTTTTCTTTCCTTTTCAGTTTTCAGGAATGTGCCATCAAGACTATATTTAAAACCATAAGAAGGTTAAAAGTAAAGAAAAAGGAAAAAGAAAGCATTTTCTTCATATAACATTCTGTGTGTCTTACTACCAATCACATCACCGTTTGTAAACCCTGAATTTTTGTTCCGTTATGCATATATAAAACGTATGCATGTTATGTGTTGGAAGCCCCACCCGCCCATAATTAGCTATGTTTATTAAATGTCTGTATTAGTGTCAATCAGCTACAGATACATATTATTTTAAGAATTAAATACATAATTGTTTAATTCAAACAAGCAGAAGGGCAAGAAAAGAAAGCATTATGTAGATGGCACATTTGGTTGTAGATTACCAAAACATTCAACCATTACAATTCAATGATTCTCTAAGTAATCAACTTTCAATGAAACATCTCTGTTGCAATTACATGTCAAAGTATGCTAGATAGTTTTCTTATTACTACAATTTTTACCGTAGTAGATTAAGAAGTACTATTACAAAATGCTTTAGTTAGTGTACTCTTCACAAAGAATCAAGGAGGCAATGTAATAGCTGAGTAGAGAATGTAAAGAGTGCTTCTAGAAACTAGGAATTTCTGGAGTATACTACTTGGTAAGCAAAATAGCTACAGAACTCACAGCCACAATTGTTATGTCTACTATATTTCACTTAGTTAGCTGCAGGTTCAGTGCATTCAAACTGTGCCCAGTCTCTTAATGATGAGTTCTGCCAGCGTGAGCTATCTGAACAAGTTAACACTGTTTTTTAATTGAGAAAAAAAAAACCCTTGTTTATGTGAACTAACTATGTAAACGTACACAGAAGAGAGGAACGTAGAACCCAGGGAAGAATGGCCACTTAAGTGATATTTTCAACCTGAGGGAAACGTGAAGCAACCAAATTTTCGAGAGAGGAAAAAAAGACAAGTAAGTAAGCAAAAAAGAGAGAGAGAGAAAAAAAAATGGGGTGGGGAAAACAAAAGAGAAAGAATATAATCAACAGAGCAAATACTTTAGAAAGAGGTCATTCTCTGAAGACTGTCTCAGACTGGCGTAGACTGCTCTGCTCTATAAAAGTGAATTTAGGACCTAAGGCTTGTAAGTTATAAGAGGCCCCCAATAGGCCCAAGTCCATCTTCAACGTCACTGAAGTGCTTTCACAAGATATAACTTTTCCCCATGTTCACTGGTGAAGATAGGAGCCTTTTTGTAGTGTTCCACCAACTCATCCATAGTATTAAATCGACGCTGCCCAATGCAATAGACACTGTCCACCAGCTGCACCTTGAAATGTTTATTCTTCCCCGATGCCTTTAGAGATACTGAAAAGTCACTGGGCTGCAAAGAGAAAAAGGAAAGGAAGTGTTAAAGGATAATATCAAATGTGCAGTTTTAAAGCCTGCTATGTAACGAGGTGAATGAGCTGCAAGTGAGCTTCCCCCCACTGGGCTCAGCGCACTGGGTACTTTAAAATACGAATTACTATCATCATAATCAGCATCTTCAGTTAAGCAAAAGAACCTCAACAGCACCTTATACAGATATAAATTATGCACCTTGAATGCAAACACTGTTGGTTTAAAGCCACAGGCCGACAAGTGTCAAGAGAAGTATGTCTATATGAATTCGGAAATACCAAATATTTCTATGCAGAAAGAGCCTAGCTAAAGCAGCATGCCGTTTGAATTCATGGCCACAAGAGGGCCTTTCTTGATTTATTCTGTAGCAAGTAGCTTTTATACATATAAAAAGATCTAACAGTTCATCCTATTTAACTTTAAACAACATGGCACATCTGCAGTACTGTATTACTTTCCAAAAAAAAGGTAATTAAAATCGGTGTCTCTTATTCCACCATAAACTGCGCTGCCAACATTTCTTCAGGAATAGGTGTTTCAAACACCTGCTTTATTTTTTAGTGTGTATATTATATACTTTTTTTTTGCCTCTTTTTAAAAGTAGACGAGTTCCCGATATGCATTTCTGTGCCAGATTTATTTTGTTTACTACAATTAACTTCCCATCTGCTTTTACACATTTAAGGCCAATGTATTAAGCCAGGGTTGTATAAATGAGGAGAAATAGCAATGTTAAATACTAGCAGACAAAACAATTCATTTAAGTTTGTGTGCCCAGCCATGGGTTGCCAAGAGCTTCTTTCAAGCTACAGAACTAGGTAAGAAACAAAAGAATATATCCATTACTTAGGATGCTTACAAGATTAGGAGGATATAAAGAAGACCTCTTTCCCTACTAATTTCAATTGGCAGTAACTACTGAAAAACAACGCAGTGTTAATTGATAATTGCCTATTATTTCAAATCTTTAGCCCCACCTTAACAATGAGGTCGACCAAGCTATATATTGCTCTTAGCTAAAAAGCCGTAACATAAATTTTACTGGCAGTTATTTTGGATTACACTTGGTTCATGGGTGGAGGTTTTTCACTACACTATCCAGGCAATCTGGAATTTCCAGTGATTTAGACCCCTCTGGTTGTAGCTGTCTGTTCCAGACATTTTGTCTTCCACATCCAGCCCAACTTTCCTAAATTGCCAGCCAGCCTACACACTTCTGGCTGATTCCCCACACCAGGAAAAAATAAGTACGCTTAGACAACTACCTGGAACCAAGACAAGAGAACATGAACTGTAACATCAAGTTATAGTTGTACCTTGGAAGCTGAACGGAATCCATTCTGGAAATCCGTTTGACTTCCAAAATGTTTGGAAACCAAAGTGCGGCTTCTGATTGGCTGCAGGAAGCTCCTGCAGCCAATCGGAAGTCCCGTCGGACATTCGGCTTCCAAAAATAGTTCGCAAACTGGAACAGTCACTTCTCGATTTGCGGCGTTTGGGAGCCAAAACGTTCAAGAACTAAGCTGTTCAAAAACCAAGGTACGACTGTGTTACCCTACTGGTGTAATCCAAGGTGGTGTGTGTGTGTTTCAAAATATGAAAATGAGATAGGAAGCAAATGTCTCAGAAGAATCAAGAAAATTTCTAGGCTTTTCTATTTAAATAACTAAAACGGCTTAACAATCTCTGTCATTTTCCAGCAACAAATTCTATTAGAAAAAAAACCATATCACTGAAATTACAAGGGATTAATTTATGGAAATCATAACTTAAGTACGAGAAGTGACATCACTGGCTACTGGAACCTAATTTTTATATTATATTTATGTGACAACAAAAATGTAAGCTATGCGTCATTTGTCAAAATAGGTATCTGACAGATGAATAGTAGGGCAAAACACCAGCTCCCCCGGTCCTCCCTTCGAGAGCTGACTGGGTATGAACTGCCTTAGTGCTCTCCCGAAGACTGTGGTAGTGGGAAAGCCTTAGAGCAGCCATTTATAATATTAAAGTAGAAGTAATTATAGGCAAGAGCTGTAAGGAAACAAGACTGCAAGCCTGAGACACCTGTACCACGATTGCACTGTATTTCTCACGGTATTAGGGCAACAACATCAGCACTGTGCTGTGGCTGCTTTCTATGGTGGCAGCAGATAATTGTCTGGGAAAGAGGGTGGGAAGGGAGAGAGAGAGAGAGAGAGAGAGAGAGAGGGAGAGAGAGAGAGAGAGAAAGAATACCTTGAACAGGAGATGTGCAACTGCCCCAGCCTAATTATTAACAAGGCAGACAGGGAAAACGTAATAGGGCTTTTCTGTCACTTGAAATGAGTTCCTACTCAAGGACTGACATTAAAGCAATGATCGTCTTCCCAGATCCAAGATTTACTACCTAAATTTACATATAAAATACAAGTACGTGTCACTTTTCTTCCATCAGGCTACAAAAATGAGATCCTTTTGGGGTTCTTACGCATTTTTTAAAAAAAGCAGCGGAAAGGCACTTTAGTTCTTTCGAGAGAGAAGCACAGTCAAATGGGGGAATCTGAAGAACTTGAACAGCTGCTGCAAAAATGTCAGGCTCCTGCCCTCCTCCTCCCCCCCACGGGCTTATATTTTAGGTAACACAGGAAACTTGAAGAAAATGTAAAAGTAATTCAGCTTGTTTATTACTGTTTTCCCCTACAATGCAAATAGCTCCATTAAAGTCTAAAACCTCTCCTTTTTTTGCATCTTAGCACTGTCATCCTATATACTGCACTGAAGTTAAAATGCAGCCTAAAACTATTCCCTGCTGTCTGCCTTGAACTTGTTCCAAGAGTGTTTATTTTTATATTTCGTGTCTGTTTGCCTTTTTCATTTCAGCTCTTGGCAGATATTTCTGCTCCTTTTCCCACTGGACATAGCTGCTACAGTCGGATGGCTCGCACGCAATGTTTCCCATGCTTGGGCTTTTCTGGAGTTGTATAGTAGCCCACAGGCACTTTTAAGGGCACATCTGAACTGGTTATTTGCTAGGGGTCAATGCCTCTAAGCGGCACCTAGAAGACTCTGCCTGTACTATAATGAAGAGCTGACCTGCACCATCCACACTGGCATAATAACATAAACAAATGTGTGTGATGATATTGTACAAGGATTAACCAAAACACAATGAAAACCCACCACCTGCTGCTGTAAGAGGAAGTTGCTTCATAATAAAATTGTTGGAAAGTACTTGAATATTATAAATCGTATGGTGAAAAAAGGCACACGGGTGGCGCTGTGGGTTAAACCACAGAGACTAGGACTTGCCGATCAGAAGGTCGGTGGTTCGAATCCCCGCGATGGGGTGAGCTCCTGTTGCTTGGTCCCTGCTCCTGCCAACCTAGCAGTTCGAAAGCACATCAAAGTGCAAGTACATAAATAGGTACCACTCGGGCGGGAAGGTAAATGGCGTTTCCGTGCGCTGCTCTGGTTCGCCAGAAGCGGCTTAGTCATGCTGGCCACATGACCCGGAAGCTGTACGCCGGCTCCCTGGGCCAATAAAGCGAGATGAGCGCCGCAATCCCAGAGTCGGCCACGACTGGACCTAATGGTCAGGGGGCCCTTTACCTTTATGGCGCAAAAGGTTACTTACGCACCTACATTTTCTGCATTCACTTTTTTACACTCACTTTTTCATAGAAAAAAGGTAATGCCAGTCACATTATGTTTTTGCAGAATGTGTGCCCTATTTTGCACCTCTTCCCACTATTTCTTGTAGACTAAGGTAAAAGAGAAAATTTCATTCCAGCCCATGATTCTGCTGTCTGCTTTCTCACATAACCATGATCTTCTCAGCAAAAGCCTCAATCATTTCCTCATTTTGTAGACAAAGTAATGCACTAAGTCACTTCTGGAAGAATCAAAACACTGAAAATTGCATACTGTAGTCCAATCCACTCAGTCAAAATGTATTTAACCTCTATCTATGTACATTTAATTCCCCTCAACTGTGGTATGAGGCTTTACTGTAGATCCTTCCAGTGTATGTGGTTCTAAGATGTAGAATAAAACTTTCCTCCCCATATTATTTTAACGAAGGGAGCAGCTATAGCTCTCTGTTCTGTCTTTGAGTAGTGGACAGTTCTTGAGCTACCAGAGTATACCATGGCCCAACTTCCAACAGAAAAGAACATTGCCTTTGCCTTTGTACTTAGACTGATTCTTAGACTAATTTCCCACACAACAAGCCACTTTCAAGGAAGTTCCTCTTGATAGCTGTCCATCACGATGGTTGTGCAATGTGCATCTAGTTTGTAAGAGCAGGTTCTGAACTTGGTCGTTCCGTATTTGGAACACTCTGGTGACATTCTTAGTCAGCAGGAGAACTGAGAATTCATAGGTAGCAAGTTGCCTGAAAAGCGAATTTGGGAACTTGGAGCCACGGCTGGTTTCCTGCCCTGTCTGAAATTCAGTGGGAAGGTTAAATTTGCCTTGTAACTAAAAGCCTATGGAAAGATTATTCTTGGGGGATTGCAAATGCATGGACGTGGGCAGAAGAGATTTATGAGGCAGAGACCTAAGACATGGGGAATGCTCACCACTTCATACAACTATCTTTTGAAAGGCCATGGCGAGGGGCGGGGGAGAAGAGGCAGAGTTAGAGCATACACACAAAAGTTTAAGGTCTCCTAACACTTCCACAGATCTTGAGCTGCTGGCAGGGACTCCAGGAGGAACTGAAGGACTGTAGATGCCTCCATATTTCAGGAATAAGAATAATTTTATTTATACCCCGCCCTCCCCAGCCAGGGCTGGGCTCAGGATGGCTAACACCAAATATAAATTACAATAAAATGTAATGGGAGGGAAAACAGTTAATTAAAATACGGCTTAAAATGTAGCCTCATTTTAGTAGTAGCCCAGTAGCTAAAGGAACACTAGCTTGACCATAATGGAAATACTGGCTCAGGGGCAAAATGAACTGCTCCCTGAATCACAAAATGGGATAACCTGTGTAGTCAACTACAAATTTTACTTTACATCGGAAGAGGGATGCTAGAGCAAAATTCTAAAAGGTTTGCGGCAATGCTGCACGAACAGCTAGTTAAATAAATTAATCTCATATTTTATAGGTGAGGAACACAAGTATGAGTGAGAAGCAATTAGCACAAGGCTAGATTTTTCCTTAGGGGACGCGGGTGGCGCTGTGGGTTAAACTACAGAGCCTAGGACTTGCCAATCAGAAGGTCGGCGGTTCGAATCCCCTCAATGGAGTGAGATCCCATTGCTCAGTCCCTGCTCCTGCCAACCTAGCAGTTCGAAAGCACGTTAAAGTGCAAGTAGATAAATAGGTACCACTCTGGTAGGAAGGTAAACGGCGTTTCTGTGCGCTGCTCTGGTTCGCCAGAAGCGGCTTAGTCATGCTGGCCACATGACCCGGAAGCTGTACGCTGGCTCCCTCGGCCAACAAAGCGACATGAATGCCGCAACCCCAGAGTCGGTCACGACTGGACCTAATGGTCAGGGGTCCCTTTACCTTTAGATTTTTCCTTGCTTTTCTAGCTGCCCTAGAAGGTTCTGGGGAGCCTCAGTATCTTGCAGTCCTACTTCATGTCAAGCATAAGATCTAGCTCCTTCCTTATCTATCTTCTGCCATCCCTTTCATAGGAAGCTGAAAGTCTAACTTCAGATACCAATGTAGAAAATGTATTTTATTTTTGCCTTGGAATTTGTAAATTTCAGGCCAACGTACATCCTCACACATTTATTCTTACTCCTTTATGTTGTATCCTTTTTATTGGCATTGTATACTATGTTATTTCACCTTACTTGTTTTAAAACAAGCAGTTAAAAAGCTAAGTATAATAATCCTGGATAGGGGAATGCAAACTGAAGAGAACAGGGGTGTCCTATCCTGCTTTCCCAGGAAGCAATCTTAGGCTGGTACAAAGCACATCCGTTGCCCCTGGGAGGCTGAAAGGGTCAAAATAAGACCTCTTGTTTATATGCTCCATTCTCTTGCTGTGGAATAGAAGCCTGACAATTTTTTTCCCTTGACTGCTTCTACTGCAGCTGGACTCAGTTTCATACCCTGACCACTCAAGCAAAGCTATCCCCTTAAGATGACTTCAAAAAACAGAACACACAAAGTCTCATGATGGGAAAAGCAGTAAAACTAGGCCATTGACTATTTTAGTAACTCCGCTAGTGCAAAAAACCAAAAGCAAAAAAATAAAAAATAAAAAATAAATGCAGGGAAGAACAATCAGATTGAGCTGTCTTGTACACAACTACTGAGAAAATATTACCAGCTGGCTCATACATAGGACAGCTTGTGCAGCAGGTCTGGCAAACTAGTTGCCTGCAGAAATAGTTAGCTGCCCTGGGCAAAGAGCTAATTGCAAGGTTGCTAGAGAATGGTTATTAAAAGCACCAACTGCTGCCAAAGCCAGCAGCCGAGGAGACACACATGATAAATGATACAGGAAATTAAGTAATCCGGCTTGACACATGAGAGAATATCTCCTGTTTATAATATACAAACAAAAATCTCGAGTGTGATATAAGGTAGCTAGAACAAATTAAGAAACCGTATTAAAATAACTTCTGAAATAAGCGGGGGACGTGTACAGATTTGTAATCCACCCAAACACACTGGCTTTTTCATTCATTGTTATTTGAGATCCAGTCCATCTCGAAGAGGTAGCTGGGGAAAGCCTGTGTGAAACCCACAGGAAGTGGCGAGAATAAAAAGCCCATCTGAAAAAGAGCTGAAGGTTATTCAGCTGCATCCAATGACAGCTGTTGCTGCAATAAATTACAGTGGTACCTCTGGTTAAGTACTTAATTCGTTCCGGAGGTCCGTTCTTAACCTGAAACTGGTCTGAAACCACTTTAGCTAATGGGGCCTCCCGCTGCCGCTGGAGCACGATTTCTGTTCTTATTCTGAAGCAAAGTTCTTAACCCGAGGTAATATTACTGGGTTAGCGGAGTCTGTAACCTGAAGGGTATGTAACCTGAAGCGTATGTAACCCGAGGTACCACTGTAGTCCGTTTTGAAAGGTGCCACAGGACTCCTTAGCTATGCATAGATTTCAGGAAGATTACTCCCAAATATGCCTAAGATCGTAATTCTACTCTTTGCTGCGAGACCAAACATGGCTGTTCTCTTAGATCAGGAGTCAGCAACCTAAGGCCCATGGGCTAGTAGTGGCCCACAAGGTTTGTCTAAAACCGGCCCATGGTGACCCCTGCCGCCCCCACTCTTACCGGTGTTGTGAGCGACTTCCGGGTTGATGGTGCCTGTGCGCATGCACACGGGCGCTCCTCCGACCCAGATGTGCGCTGGAAATAGCGTGTGCACACGCATGTAGGACGCAGAAGCACTCGTGCAAATGCACACACACTATTTCTGGCGCACCTCCGGGTCCGGAGCGCAGGAAATAGTGTGTGCGCACGCATGCTCCTCCAACTCAGAAGAGCGTGCGTGCGCCCACACTCCGGCCCATCCTTGGACGGATGAGCATCGGCCGGCCCATCCTATGATAAGGTTGCTGGCCTCTGTCTTAGAAGCTTTCAAAGTTACTTTGATGAAGAAGCCAGAAGCAAAGGAGAACTTAACTGAGATAACTTTTACACAGTCTGCTCGCATGTAGAATACACACTGCAATATTGGAATTTCATTTGTATTAAGGAAATAATTCTAGTCGAAACAAAACCAAGAAAATTGTATTAACAATCCAACTCAATTAAAACTTTCACGTGAATATTTTGTTTTGACCTCAGGTGCATCGGCATAGTTAAGATCTTGTTTTGCGAAATAATTTATAGGCTCCGAAAAGTCGCTGTAGAAGCTTTTAACAGAACCTCTACCTGCATTCAAATGTTTTTGAAGTATAAAATGACACCAAAAATTCCATTTGCATTTCTCCTTTAAGATGTACTGCACATCATATACTAGATTGGTTTGCTCTATTTTTCTCTGCCTGTGCATATAACAAATATATTTATATATTAGTTTTAACCAATATAAGGTATTCTGAGATGCAGGTCACTTTCTTTAGCGTAAGAGAAATGGTCAGTTTCCATACTATTTCATAAGACCTGCACGATACACTGCAAAATTGAAATACAGCACTTTGCAAAATTTCAGATTCTGAAATGGGTGCCACTTACCGAAGATTCGCTGTCTCTGACAAGGAAGTCCCCTTCCGCTCCCCGTTCGTTTAGAGCACATTCTGCCTGATGCCGAGTAACATTCCCATAATACCATTCTCTTCCTGCAAACCGTCCTGTAGTAGAGGGCCCTGTGTAGCTTATCGGAGGCGGGTGGGAACTGTTACTTGTAGGGCCATCACTTAAGATTACTACATAGTTTTTTGGAACGAGGCCAATTTGCCCTCGGGAATTTTTACATTTCCACCATTCCGGATCATTCTCAGGTTTCTCTATCACTTCCATGGTTTCGCCTTTCTCGAAGTTGAGCTCTTCTTCTGTGACAGAACTGAAGGGGTACAATGTCTGAACAACGTGAAGTACTTTCATGGCTTGGCCATTGCTCATGGAGGCTCCCTTCCTCAAGCTGAGAAAACTTGGCGAATCGGCAGTCGCTTCCTCGACTTCTTCTACCACGTAGTTTGAAGGAAACCATCCAATTTGTCCGTTGTAACTCCCTCTCCACCAGCCATCGCTGCACTTTTCCATAACAATGACTCGGGATCCTTTCACGAGAGAGAGTTCATCTTCCCTTTCTGCCACATAGGCAAATTTAACGTACGCTGGGATGTTCAGATCATAAATCCGATCGGCGTTGCTACCGTTAGATGGGTACTCTGCATCAGTACTAGGGGTCGGTGAGGCGTCTCTGGCACTTGTCTTCCGCTTTGTTTTCCCCAAACCTGTTAAAAAAATAAAATAAAAGTTTCTAAAAAGCATTAAACAAAACATGGTTAAACACATTGCAAACTTTGCATGAGAAATCAGGTTGGCAAAAACAGAACTCCACAGCGCCCTCTGGTGTCACCGTGTTAGAATGCATAGATAACGCACATAAAATGTTTTTACTTTGCCAATGTAGTCGAGTCCTAGATGTGTCAACAAAATAATGAAGGCATAGAGGAATTGTTCTATGATGCCAGAAAACTGCCAGAGGGGGGGAAAGTAACTTTTTAAGAAGCTTCTTTTCTTCTCAGAAGGGTAGCTACTAAATGAAGCTTTGATGTGCCCTTTCAGTGCATTTCTTTCCGAAATCACTAGAGAATGAATACACACAGAACTGTTGGCAGCATAGAAAAGTAAATTACTCTTTTTATAACCAGTTAGTATTGCATTGCGGGATTAACAATTCTTTAAAAATGCAACCAACCGATTTTCAATCCATTTTAGTTGCAGAGAAAGAAGTTGAAACAAGGTACCAAAAGTTGGTTGTCTAAAGGTTCTGCGTGGCTCCCATTAACATTCAAACCAATTCCACTGCAATTTCCACTGCAATAAAAACCATTTAAACCAAGAAATGGTGTGATCGTGCGCAATACATATACGAAATTATTTGTGCACATTTTATTGGTAAATTTTGACACTAAAATATGTACATGACCTACATTGTGACATGCAGTAAATTCGTGCAACTTGCTAATGTGCAGCCAAACTGAGATCTCAGTTGCAGAGTACAGCAGTAGGGCAATTCACTAGGTATGGTTCTGGATAGGAGTCAACACAGGATGGTACTGTGCACCTAATAGTCTCCTATTCTGCTTTTAGTTGTGTCTGATCTGCAGCAGCCAAAGGAGCTCACAATTACTTAAAATAAAACAAAACCCACAGGAGTGCATTGTTTTGAAGCACAACACTTTCAAAACCTGCAACAGAGTACCAAGGCATTTATTAAACAGCTAGCAGCATAAGGAGTAATACAATTTTCACCAGCTCAAACAATAATATTAAATTCAAATGTTACTGTGATAAAGATCTAACACAGGAACTATTCTTTAATGCTCCCTGTACACACACACACACACACACGTTATTTTGCTTGTAAACCTCTGAAGGTAGTGAATTTCATTATGGAATTTCAATTAGGTTGCAGGCTCAGTTTATCTGGGACAAGCAGAATTCAAACGCTGTTTGGGATTTAATTGTGGAAAAACAAGGACAACACAGAAAAAAACCATCCAGCCATAATCTTACACATATATTTGGACTACAACTAGAGTGGGAAAGAACCTGACCCCTCCCCAGGCTTTCAGTTTGATACAGGATCTAGTTAAAGTGCTTTGGTTAACATGAAGGAAATAATTCTGATACGAACAGACAAAAACACAAGGTATTTTAAAAATAAATCCTATTCTAAACAGTTGTCTCTCGCACATGCCATTTTGGGTTGACTACATCACTGCTTAATTACACACCGAAAATAGTTCAAGTTAAATGCCTGTCTAGGGGTAGCTGAACATACCTGATGCATTCTGGCAGATTATTCACCTAAATGGCATAAACAAAAATCTGCTGTACCAAACCCAAGTTGAAACTGCAGCAGGAGGAATGGGGTGGCTGGGAATGACACACAAGGATGCTTGTCAAATTAATCTACGGAGCTTCAAGTGTCACATTAACTAAATGAGGAAAATGTCAGTGATTCCTCCCGATACGTTCCACAGCTAACTCCCTTTCCCATCTTTCTGTGTGCTTATCTAAAGAACTGTAACTAAATACTTCCCTCTAGCCTAAAAGTCAGTGGCCATGCAAGCTGGCAAAGTGACAGCAAAGAAACCAAGCTATTGTGGTGTGTGATACAATTGCAGGAAAACAGTACTTCAGTCTGCAGTAGAAGCTGGCCACGGTCTGATCTATGATGAAAACTTCCCGACTGCCACTGAACAATGTCTTGTGTATCAACATACACAGCACTATTAAAAGGAACCAAAGATGGTAACTGGAGAGATATTACTATCAAGAGAATGGGTAGTAATTGGACAAAGTACATATCTCAGGTTAATGACCTCATTATTTCCGCATTCAATGGCAGTGACTAAGCCATTTTCCACTTCAATGTACACTTCTAGCAATTAAGATTTCCAAATATTTATAATAAGTCCCTTCTAACAACAGTGAGAGAGTGCAATTAACATCAGGAACCAGCCTAAACCAACAACAAAAACCCATGAACCAATTTCAACAAAACAAGGCACTTGATATGTTCCAGTAACTAACAATTCAATAGTGAAATAATGCTTGAATTGAAGATTGCAACCTACCTTCTATTAAATGCCTCGACATCTGCAAACATTTGACCACTGTGAGAACTACGGTACTTTTTCAACTTTTCAACATGGAAGAGAAGGAAGGAAACTCACTGCTTGTAAAGATTTATGCAATACTAGCAAAATGCTCAACGTTATGACAAGCAGAGCAAGAGTTAAGAACCAGAGGCCTAGCATACAGCAAGGACCATGGTGGGAATCTGGTCAGCTCTGTTGGAACCACATACTGTCATGGAAGGGAATGCAGCCCATGACCATGTTTGCTTCTGTATTACAAATAAAAGGTTAACATTTAACTGAACTGGGAGCAGATGCATTCAATAAAAATTCATGAAAGCTTATAACAAATTATGTTTCTTAGTACTGAATCTTCTTACGAATAAAGTTTCAAATACATTACAATACTGGTTCAGAATTTGGCATTCAGGAGTCATAATATCTGAAATGGGTTGCTGTCAGGAGCACCATTCAAAATTTGCCAGGTGCATTTTGCACCTGGCTATCAACCACTTGTAACCAAGTGAAGATGCTCGGGCGCCATGATGTGCCTGCCATCTCCACCATCTGGAGATACATGCCTGGGGATCCTTGGATCTTGACTGTTTTCACACACTAGCAACACATCCAGTAGAATTCTATCCATGGTATTTTATCTGCCCAATCAGAACGAATTTCAGGAACCAAAAAGTTGTACTGAAAAATAGGACTTTTGAGCCGTCTGGTCCCCAAATGGCAGCTAGACATTCAGTTTTGGCGACCGTAACCCTGGTTTAAGGAGCCATTTGGCACCTAGCTTATATATCGGAGTTTCTAACACTGGTCGAGAGTCAGTGCCTCCTGATCAATTACCCCCCAAAACAAACAAACAAACAAACAAACAAACAAACAAACAAACACATCTCAGCAGCACTGACATAGCTGGCAACATTCAGCACTATGAAGAAATCTGTACTGTTCATTCCATATATTTTGGCAGAAGATAAAGATACCTGTTTCTGCAGACTTCTGCCATTTTCTAATTATAGTTTGCAACACTCGATTTGCAATGAAAGCAGGTTTATACCAAGCCTTCACATGTTTTTGCACATTCACAGGCTCTGCTGATTAGTTACTTCATTTCAGCAATTTAAACTCTTGGTATTCTCTGGATGAAGGAACAGAAATGCTGAAAGCAGTGGCTCTTCTGTTAACCTATCTGTTATATAGGAGAAAGGCTGGCCAGCTGTTTTATTATTGAGTCATAGTTTTGGGTCATACAAGTCGGTACTGTCAGTTAATTGCAAAAGTTATTTGCCGAATATGGTGATTAGGAATAGACTTTCCCCAAATGCAATTCAATACGTAAAATTCCCAAAAGAAACAGCTAAAAGGAAATCAGTAAAAGGTACTTTATACTTGGGCACCCAGCAACAAAACCGGCTCAAGGAACACCCCAATTTGCAAACTTGGTCCATGAGAAGTGCACAGCCATCACAAACAGGTGGAATACCATCTCTCTGAATCTTTGAACTGTTTACCCACAGAAACTTCACGTTGTTAGACCTGAGTTTCCCATTACTGACCATCATCCAGTTTTGTTTTGTTTTTTTACAAAGTCCAGACTTCCAGCACTTCACCTAATTCTGATGTCAGCCAAACCCCCACATCTCTGAAAGTACAAATGACAAGTTGAGGGTACCCCACAGCAGAAGCGTCAAGCAGGGAATGAAGCAAAAAAATCCCTACTGGAAACAGCCCTGCAAGTTAAGAATGGAACAACTATATCACCATGCCCCAAACTTCCAAATCACAGAGCCAATTCAGAAACTTATAATCACTAGATGGTATGGTATCAAAAACCACAGCTGGACCACAGTCCCCCATTCGTTTCCCAGCATTGTCCAGCCATTAGGAGAAGGGGTGGGGAACTGTTTTAAGGCAGAAAGCTGTTCGGGGAGGGGGACACATTTCAGTAATTGGCAAGGCTGGCTCCAAACACGAAATGCTATTTTCCACAGAAACAAAGCCCTATATTTAATTCTTAGTAACTCCACTCAAGTTTCGCCTTCCCTTTTCTCCACAGATTTCTTTCAAAAATAAGTTTGGGTGATGGGGTCGTCGTCCCCGCAGTTGGCGGCACTTTCGCAATCCCGACAGGACTAAAGACAAATATAAACTCCGTATTCCACGAAGCAACGTGTAATGTGCAGCTGAACTGCAAGCCCTGCTTTAGAAATGTTCAAAGCCTCCAATTCTGCAAATGCAATTGTATCCAGAAAAAAGTGCATGCTTGCAGCTGAAAAGTGCATGGATGGTTTTTGCATAGCTCTTGCTGAGGTATTTCCCATCTTTGGGGTAGCAAATAAAGTGTTATATGCTGACAATATTTTAAGCAGAGTGATTCTACTTCTCAGGAGTATAATTACTCCGATGTATGGAAGTGAGAGCTGGACCATAAAGAAGGCTGATCGCCGAAGAATTGATGCTTTTGAATTATGGTGCTGGAGGAGACTCTTGAGAGTCCCATGGACTGCAAGAAGATCAAACCTATCCATTCTGAAGGAAATCAGCCCTGAGTGCTCACTGGAAGGACAGATCCTGAAGCTGAGGCTCCAATATTTTGGCCACCTCATTAGAAGAGATGACTCCCTGGAAAAGACCCTGATGTTGGGAAAGATGGAGGGCACAAGGAGAAGGGGACGACAGAAGACGAGATGGTTGGACAGTGTTCTCGAAGCTACCAGCATGAGTTTGACCAAACTGCGGGAGGCAGTGGAAGACAGGAGTGCCTGGCGTGCTCTGGTCCATGGGGTCACGAAGAGTCGGACATGGCTAAACGACAACATAATGCCTCCCTCCCCTCAGAAAAAAAATGGGCCAGTTGGCTCACACAGCTTTTGTGGCAAAGCATCAACTACTTAATGGAACAGTTGTGAAATTGGCAGTTTCTGTTTTGCTCCCTTGTTAGAAACATGTATAAACCAGGCTTTCATACCAGTCACTTACTTGCAACACTAAGTCTACAGTCCTACCCACCCTTACCACTGGTATACTTCTGAGTAAACATGGACACAATTATACTCTAAGTTTCCTGAAGACATAGACAGAAGTTACTGGACAGAACAGTTTTTCTATGCCATTTGGAAAAGTAAATGTCTGCTATTTGGTTGACAATAGAAATGGTCATAATTTGAACGATAAGAAGCAGAACACATCACCTATTGTGTCCTATTTTTAACAGTTGATATCAGGAGTCGTCTTTTTGTCTCTGGTTAATGCTTTTACAGGGGAAAGTAGGGAATGACTCAAAGGGCATTTAATCTCTTTAAAGGCACAAGATGTCAATGGAATAGGTAAGTATGTCCAATTGTTATTCTTAAAAAAAACCCCACCTTCAGTAACATCTTCAACTCTGCAAGGAGTAAAGGGCAAATAATACACAGACAGAATCAGGCTGAATTCTCCAGTTTGTTTCGTCCCATGAAACCTATTTGAAACAGGCTGCAATTGACAGGACTCTTTTTTTGAAGGGGGAGAGGAAGCAAAATCGCTCCCACTAAGGAACTGGGATTACCAAGTTTAGCTCCCATTTCAAGAAGTGGTGCTCTGCATGTGGTAGCAAATCTTGTTTATCATGCCCAAAATAAAGTAGCCTGGGTTCCATAGACAGAGAAGCCAAATGGCCCAATATTTCTCTGCTGCAGAAGAAATTTTCTCTCTTTTCTCCCCCTGAAATAGACATATCTTCCAGCAACCATTCCTTCATTCTATATTCTCCCCATGACTGAAGGCATTTTGCTGGCTTTGTTAAAAAAAATAATCGGGAACAATTGTCCTAGGCTTGCTTGAATTATTAGGCTTACTTTATTATACTATTTTAGACAAACAAAAATTAAAATGGAAAGAGAACTTGTGGTGCATGAGGGAGAGCAGTTTCAATAGCCAGACCACTATTCTGAGCTTAGATGCGGAAAGAGAGAATTACCTTATGTAACCTCAGCCAGGGAAAAGTCGCTTAGAAATTCTTCAAAAAGCTGTTTGCATATGGTATTCAGTATTTGACAGTTTATCATGCTACACTCCATAAATAGAGTTGCGTGTTTTATATCAGGCAACCATAACTTCCAAAAATGTCATCATTAACTACCATACAGAGCGATCGAGAGACTGGCATGCTTAATCATCTCTTTATTATTTTCTGCAGGGCTTTTACTGCATCTGGTTGTAGGGGGCACAGGGACACACATACAAGAAACAAAAGCTGGAACAGGCAGAGGAGAAGTCCCAGATTTAACATGTTGCTATCTGTGTAAATCAGGCTGATTTAATGTCATATCACAACTTCGTTGATCTAAAAGCAGATTCCTGCCTCACCTTCCATCGTTCACATAGCAGCTACAACACAACATTTAATGTTGGGCCCTCTTGGCGATGCACCACCCAAAAGCAGCATCTGACTGCCTCGTAGCTGTGTCCATCTGTTCACCAAAGACTTGTACTGACATGCCTCATGCACCAGGCTGAAACTTGTCTGTCCTGAAATCTGTGCTCAGCTTCACATTTGTCCAGCTCATAAAAAGAGCTCTGACTGCCCTATTTCCTGCGTCTGCAGCAACATTTGCTAAGTTCTTTGTGATCTGTACACAATCACAGTCTTCTTCCTGTTCCTCAGCCTTGCTGTCCTCTGTGCATTGGTTAATGGCACCTCTTCTAGGACTAACTCATGTTGCTGTGTGTGATTCTTGCCTTATAAGTGTGGGGGAAGGGTGAGAAGGGAATTGTTAGAACTCTCTTTTCTCATGAGTTGGGTGCGAAGTTATGCTGGGAGAGTAAAGTTCAGTTGGGCTTAGGGGGGATAGGAACACACTGGCAGTAGGTGTGTTGCCTCTTTGCTTGAAGTGGAGCCGGCAGGACCAGACGTTTCCTGAACAGCGGCATCAGCTATAGTGACCATTTCTTTCCTCTACTCACGGCCCGAGAGCCAATTTGTAGGGAAGGCCTTAGTGAGTGACATGTTCCTGGGGCAGCTGGAGTCTGGTCTGGATATAGTCACGGTACTGATCTGGGTCTATTCCACCGATGCTGGTCAGAGACACCGATGCCAAAAACCACAATATAGAGGACCACCCTAGGTTCCACTCCCAAGTGCTTGTGAGTGGTGACCTTCTTGCAAACATTCATTTTCTTCTAACAGTAGGTGGCACTGCAGTGGTAACTCCACGGGCACATCTCCTTGTTGAGCCAGGCAGAAATGATATATCTTGGTGAGACCAATGTGCTAGTCCCTCTGCATGTGTGGCAAGATTCAGAGGTCAATGAACACTGAGTGCTCTTCAGATGACCAGAATTCTGCTCTTATTCTCTAGGATGCCATCTGCTGAGAGCCATGGACTCTCATGATGGCACATCTGCTGGTTCCTTTTTTCCAGGGAGATGATATTATATCTCCCTCGGAAACACAGGCCTGCAAGCACTCCAACTAGAGAACAGCCTTTACCAAAGGTGTCATCGGTTTTGAAGATGCTCAAACTCAGGACGAAAGGGAGAAACGTGCTAAGAAGAAGAAGAGTTTGGATTTGATATCCCGCTTTATCACTACCCGAAGGAGTCTCAAAGCGGCTAACATTCTCCTTTCCCTTCCTCCCCCCACAACAAACACTCTATGAGGTGAGTGAGGCTGAGAGACTTCAGAGAAGCATGATTGGCCCAAGGTCACCCAGCAGCTGCATGTGGAGGAGCGGAGACGCAAACCCGGTTCTCCAGATTACGAGTCTACCGCTCTTAACCACTGCACCACACTGGCTAAGACAAAGGCACATCTGGCAAATCCTCACCGTGATCAACTCCCACCCGGAAACCTACGTCCCTACTGTGGAAGGAAGTGTAGATCCAGAATTGGTCTCCACGGACTCACCACTGTTAAAGCTGTGTTTATGGAAGACAATCTTACTCGGCTACAAGTGATTGCCAAAGAAGGATTGTATCATTATCATCATCGCCATCATTTATATCGCACCTATTTTGCCAAAAACATGGTGTACATGGTTATCCCCTTCCTCATTTAATCTCTGCAACAACCGTGTGAGGCAGGGTTGAGAGGCAGGGGCTGAGCTGAAAGGTTTTCACTCTAATTCTACTATGGGTCTGGCAACCCCATATCTAAAAGTATACACAGGACTGCACATGTTCCGCATTTTTAAAACTTTCTCAGTTTTATCCATGTGAATGCCTGATTTTATTTCTTCCAGATGACTGCACGTATAAATTGTTGCTACCATTTAATAAGGTTAAGTTGGAATATCATTATATCCTGTTCATTAAACTTCATTGCTTTGCTATTTATCCCTCTACGGATGTTAGTAAGAAGTAGTGAGCTATGCCTGCTTTAGGTTTTCCTCTCCTTGGCAGCATGGCACCTGCAATGCAAAGCTGTTTCTTGTGAGGATGGGGAGGTAGAAGAGTGGGGTGGGAAAGAGCTCCTCGCCAAGCAGAGTTAGGAGGAAGTTCTTCAGGCAAAGCACCACTGAAAGTCACTTAGACTTGAGCGTGATTTTTGTTTCTACACTGTTCTTGCAGCCGTGCTGACGACATGCCATATTAGGACACGCCACAGTTCACAGACCAACAACAAACCATAGTCAATGGTTTGCATGATGAGACAAACCAGTTGGGTAAAAACCAGCTGTGTGAACCAGCTCAAAATCTTCATTCTGATATCACTCCATTCGACAATTGCTTACTAGAGAGTTGTGTAATCTATGCTTATCCTTTCCCGAGATAGAACTCGATAAATACATGCGTGTGGATCAGCAGCTGATAGCTTATGATGCAGCAGTGTCATTAAAGACTATTGAAGAGAGAGCCTTCTCTGTGGCAGCCCCGAAATTGTACACTTCCCTCCTCCTCACAGGTGTGCTTGGCATCAACATTACGCAGTTTCCACCACAAGCTCTTTACCCGGGCTTTGAGAGCATATCAATAGATAGGACCCACCCTACTCTTGTGAGTAATTCACTTCCAATTGTTTTAGCTCCATAAAGCTGGGTTAGCTCAGTTGGTGGAGCATGAGACTCTTACTCTCAGGGTTGTGGGTTTGAGCCCCACATTGGCCAAAGAGATTCCTAGATTGCATGGGATTGGACTAGATGACCCATGTGGTCCCGTCCAATTCTACAATTCTATGATATTGTAATTTAAGCAACTGTAACACTCCATCTTTGGACCCCAAAGTAAATGGTGGGCCTGTTGTTATTGTTGTTGTTGTTGTTGTTGTTGTTGTGCCTGAGCTAATGTCAGGGGATGTACAATCTCAGGCTTCTTGACTATTGAAGGATAGGAACAAATTTTAGAAATAAGCAAATGAATTACTGCATGCTGTACCTATTGACTGATATCTATCCATGCATGCATGCAATTTAATAATGCCAGTATCTAGTGTGAAGCAGCTCTCAAAATCAATTGGAAAACAAGAATCCCGATTTATTTCTGTACCTGAAACCAGATATCAGAACCGTTTCTTCTGGACACCTTGGAAACTGGCCCACAAAAACCAATCGACCAATAAAAATAAATGGGTGGTTTTGAACTAAAAAGGCTAATAAACTGTGTACAAAACGGAGGACCCTCAAATTTAAGTAAGGCTGTAGGCTCAAGAGTTATTTGTAAACATTTGGTCACAATCCTATTAACTCCAGACAGAAATGGCCATGCAAACCGAGACTTAAAAAGAGGTGAGTGCACATAACAGGATAAAAAAGCCCTATAGCTTAGTGAAAGTCCTCAGACAACAAAGCCAACATCTGAACAAATGCTACATTTCCTTTGGTGGTGAAATGGGGAGGGCTGGCACCTGAGGCATCCTGGCTGCTAACAAAAGCACGTTGCTTCAAAAAAGGAAATAACTGACAGTTTCCAGCAAACTTTCAAACAAACAGGAAGCTAAGTGAAAAAAGAAAAAGAAAAGAAAAACCAAGCAACAGGCATGCGGCATATTTACGGTGGCTTCAAACAATCATAAAACTGTAAAGACAAGAACTGTGAATATCTGTGCTACCAAATCCAAATATTGCTGAAATAATCACCATACTCAGTGTATTGGTGCATTTAAGTGCTATTAAAAGGCAGCGCCGTCCTATTATCAAGACTTCACAGCAAAAATTAGAAACAAATTCTGGACAATTTTTTTTTTAAAAAAAAAATATCTCCAAAGTGTTTCAGGTACGGTTAATTGTTGTATTTTACTGTCACAACATCTGACAAAACCTACGGTCAAGATTTTAGAGTGCAGAAAGCCAGGAGCAATCTTCACCGACACTATCTAGCTTTCAAAATTCATATCAAGCAATTGTCATTCATGCCCTCATGAACTCAAGGCTATAAATACATTTTGAGCAAGGCTGAAGCTAGTGATAAATGTGTTGGGCCTTCTAACCAGAGAGGTCATTGCGAGCACACAGTATTGACACGCTGAAACTCTGGCTTCCAGGCACAATTCATGAAACTTAGATTTGACCTATAAAGCATTTAGACCTAAATGGCAAGTGCACATAAAGAGGAACTTTCCATGGCTGACCTACCCATTACAGAATTCGCTGCCCTAGAAGCTAAACCTATCTTGAATGTGGCTGAGCTGGAGGGAGACAGTGAAGTGGGCAGGAACACAGGTCAACGGATGGAGCCTTGCCATTTTTATCATTCCTTGTGTCTTGCTGCCCTTCTTCACATTTCTTAAAGACGCAAATACATGTGATCCATTAGGATCTCCATTAAAAAACAAAAACAACCCAAATAATTATATTAAGAACCAAATAAGACCTTAACATGGTAGGGACTGCAGGAAGCGATTAAACCTTCCCTCACTTCGTGGTCTTCCTTCTGCTAGCCTAGCTATTAACTGGCATGGAGGGCAGGTGGGGAAGAAGACTGGCATCCTTTGCCAGTGCCAATCCAATTCAGGGACCAAGCAGCCATTATTCTTTTTAAAAAGAAAACAGAGTAGATCCTAATCATGGATCTCCCATCACATATATTAGGTAAAGGTAAAGGAACATTAGGTCCAGTCGTGGCTGACTCTGGGGTTGCGGCGCTCATCTTGCTCTATAGGCCGAGGGAGCCGGCGTACAGCTTTCAGGTCATGTGGCCAGCATGACTAAGCTGCTTCTGGCGAACCAGAGCGGCGCACAGAAACGCCATTAACCTTCCCGCCGGAGCGGTACCTATTTATATACTTGCACTTTGACATGCTTTCGAACTGCTAGGTTGGCAAGAGCAGGGACCGAGCAACGGGAGCTCACCCGTTGCAGGGATTCGAACCGCTGACCTTCTGATCGGCAAGTCCTAGGCTCTGTGGTTTAACCCACAGCGCCACCGCGTCCCATCACATTTATTAAGATAAGGTAAAAGTTCACTTTTTATTTTTTTGAAATTATCATTGCCAATTCATTGAAAAAAAAAACATCTAAAATTGATGAAGCCATGGTTTATAAATAATTTGTACGTTGCTTGAATGAATACACAGTACTCTTTTTGGTGCTATATATTATCAATTTACATACACATGCTTTGGTGAGCATTGGGATAAATGTGCCTTTTAATTTTTTTGGTCAAATTTTCAGGAAATGAACTGAGAGTGAAAAAGGAAAAGAAGCTATGCTGCTATAAAGAGGTAAACAAATCTTCGCTATTGGGCAAATGCTGTTAATTCCGGCATTTGCTCGGTTTTTCTGTTTAAACTACTATCAGCAACTACAATCAAAACACCAAACAGCACAATGTGTTCTGTTACATCAGCATCTAATTATACATCAGAACCATGTGTCTGAAGCCTTACTGCCTTCAAAGATATACAGCCTCATTTTCATTAAATGGAACATGAAGTCAAGACCTTTGATTGACAAGGCTTTAATCACACTTCACGCAAGACACTCTAACCTAAAAAAACACGTCTCTGTTCTGATACAAATTCACACTCGGTTGCACATCTACAATGGAGTTCTCACCCAGGCCCTGCTGGACTGTGTGAGTGAGCATTTTGAGGTGGGCAGGATATGTATCCCCATTCCAGATTAATAGCTACCTACTACTAGGGCTAGACAGGGGCTAGATGAGGGTGGGGCTGTGGGTTAAACCACAGAGCCTAGGACTTGCCGATCAGAAGGTCAGCGATTCGAATCCCCGTGACAGGGTGAGCTCCCGTTGCTCAGTCCCTGCTCCTGCCAACCTAGCAGTTCAAAAGCACATCAAAGTGCAAGTAGATAAACAGGTACCGCTCCGGCAGGAAGGTAAATGGCGTTTCCGTGCGCTGCTCTGGTTCGCCAGAAGCGGCCTAGTCAAACTGGCCACATGACCCGGAAGCTGTAGGCCGGCTCCCTCAACCAATAAAGCAAGATGAGCGCCGCAACCCCAAAGTCAGCCACGAGTGGACCTAATGGTCAGGGGTCCCTTTACCTTTACTTTACTAGGGCTAGAGCTGGATCATGATGTGGTTTTTGTCTCACTATCAACAGGCAAAATTAAGCTGGTTCACAGAAATACCAGGCAGGGGCATGGGGGTTGGGAATGATATCTTAACTGGTAAAAACTCTTGCTTTGTGTCATCAAAAGGACACTTTTTAAACACATATTTTTATTGGTAGATGCTGGGGCATGGTGAATTCTTACAAGGAAGATAGGAGCACCATCTTTACAAGATCGTACGCACATTAACGTTGATGGCTGGCTGGTGAAGGACCCTGTGTGAGAGGCAGGGAAGGGAAGATTTCCTAAGGTGAGAGGGCTGGGAGAAGAAAAAAAAGCTCCCAGGTGAGAGGATCCACCCACTTCTCAGTGAGAAAAGTACTGAGATCTACCTTTGAGTGAGGGCCTTCTATTTTCTTTGTTCATCTTTGTTTTTGCTTTCAATTTAGATTAGTTTTTTTTAAAATTGTATTGTATGATGAAAAGATTCACTTAAATTTATTGGGGGAACTAGGAAAACTTATTATCATTACCCCAGCATCATTATCCTGTCTACTTTTCCATTCTGCCAATCACAGCCAATTATGTGAAGTGGAAGTGGAGGAACACGGCAAAATGGTATCAGGAAACTGTGTAAGTTTGGCAACTCAGTCTAGCACACTTAAAGCAAGCAAAGGGGTTGCATCATAAATAAGAAATCCCTCATGAGAGAGAAAGACTATGTGCTTCTGGTACATATTCGCAAATAATCACATGAAATGCACCACCTCTCCCACCACAGATTTGCATTTCTGCTCACTCATGTAAAGATAAAAAATTAGGTCTCCAGTAGGCAGTAACTGAATTCGGCAAAGGACAAAACATAGCAGCAACTAAATGGTAGTAATAAATATAGAAACATGGAGGGGAAGGAACACACAAACAAAAGGTATGGGATTATAAAAGACAGGGAAACAGGCATCACTTAGAGGAGTGATTTTCAACCAGGGTGCCGTGAAGGGTGGTCAGAGGTGCTGCAAGAAACACTGGCCCCTGCACCTCTTTCCTTCCATCCCTCTTCTGATGCCCTCTTATGTCTCCTCTCAACTAAGGTTGTGGGGAGAAGTTCAGAGACCAGGGGTGGCAGCAGCGGCTGCCCAGAGGGTTCTCAAGGAGATGAGGCTGAGGAAACACTCCACAAGGGAGGGTGTTCAAAAAAGGGTGAGGGGCTGCCAGCTCTGCAGGCAAGGGGTGACATAACTGGGCTCCTGGGCCCCACAGGGGTGCTGCAGAATGTAGTTGGTCAAGGGAGTCGTGGACTCCAAAAAGGTTGAAAACCTCTGACTCAGAGACACAATATTTATCCTCAAAGTACAAAGCAAGAACTGCTCGGCTTCTTTGACGATCACATAAAATTGAGCAAATGCCACTTTTGGTTAAAGTAGAACAAAAAGTGTAACATGAGAATTTTAAGGAAAGAAATTCCCGATGTAGCAATTGGAGGATAAATGGAGATCATTCAACTCTTGCCATCATTTTGGTACAAGACTAGAGAAAATTCAGCATGCTATAAAACAAAGGAGCCCACAGGCTGCACCACACGGAGGTAGCTGGGGAAGAGATAGAGTGGTATTCAAGGCAGTTCAACTCAGAGTAGACTCACTGAATGTAATGAGCACGCCTAAGATAGAATAGACCTACAGACATTAATGGGCCCAAGTATAACTTAGTCTAATACCACTCAAAAGTTTCAGACGAGTCTAACAAATTGAAAGTTACCATGAAAACAGGATCACCAGTCATTCTTCTTTAATCAGTGAAGTCCCCATGAGAAATTAAAAAATAAAGGCCATTAAGAGATAAAAGCTTTTGTAAATTTCACAACAACTGCCCACATGCACGACTCGACACAAGTATACCAACAAAAAACACAATCCAAAGTGTTGGCGCTACCAGTACACTTGACATACTTTAAAGTCTTTGTTTTTGTAGGGAAAAACAGGGAGTGTGGCGTGTGCATTCTTACGAAAATCTGATAAACAGATTAAGGACAAAAGAAAAATTTCTCTCTACTTGCATTTCCTCTTGATAATACAAAAATAGCTTCTTACAAAAACAAATTCTCTGCTGCTTAAAATTATGAGCTCTGAATTAAGAGCAAATATCCACACTCCTTTTCATATGCAATGCTGACATGATGTTCGCCCTACAGGCGTTTTAACATAATTGGTTTCTGAAAAGAATTAATGCAAGACTCCAAAAGGACTTACCCAATGTGTCTTTCAGATTTTTAACCAAGGAACCCTTCTTCAAGCTGTTCTTCCTCTCAACATAATTTGATGGCACATATCCTGTTTTGTTGGCTGCGTTTCTTACCCTCCACCATGTTTTGGAATCATCTAACAGCCAGAGGCGTTCATTCTTCTTTATGTCAAGTTCTTGGTCCTGTTGTGCAGTGTAATCCCACTTTGCTATAACAATAACTTCTTCTGTCATCTTTCATGGAGTCCCTCTGTCATGAAACAAATACATTCATTGAAAAACTGCACATACTTCTCCGTTTCACCATTGAAGATTGAAAACATAGAGCAAACTTTAAAAAGTAAGAACATCCTTGCAGAGCAAAACCGCTGTGTTTCTGATGCAGCACTAAACCACATTCCCGTAGAATAGGTCCAGATCAGCCCCTCACCCTTTTTCTGATCCACTTCCAACAACATTGTGCGCATGTGGCACAGTCTAAGCCGAAATTTACCTTGCCACCACACAAGCTGACTACTTAATGATCCTGCCTCAAGGTTTTGCATCACACTGCATCCAATTTGTTGGGCTGCAATTCACTTCAGGTGCTGGAAATTTAGTTTCATTTTAGGGGAGAAGAGATTATAAGCTTCAGGAGGATGTGAAGATTAGAATCAAGACAATGAGATGCAGAGTGAAAGGAAATACAACTTAAGAACGGCAAAACCAGTCATTTTTGTTTTAATGGAACTCCCATAATATACTACTTGAAATCTAACCTGAACAATGAGTGTGGATGAAATATTTTGCTGAACTTCTCTAATATGATTGCCCATCCTTGACTGTCCACTTCTTGAATGAACCTGTTGTCATTCTTGGGTAAGTTTTAATCGGCTGCTAATGTTCCCTTTTAAAACAATACAATGACTTAAAATGCTCCAGAATTACTATCCTGATCCAAAATCCAAAATTTTGTTTGTTTTCTCCCCCCCCCCCAATTTTGACAAAGTAATAATCATCAATAAATAATAATAAAAATGTGCACCCCATCCCCGAGACCATTCCATTGTAACTATCCAGCCTCCCAAAATTTCAAAACCTCTTGAGATGGTTTGACCCCTTTCCGTTTCAACAGTACAAATTCTACAAACACCCTCCATATCTCCTCAAAATCATTTCTCCTGCATATTCCCCATTTACCTTAATGGTACATGTTAATTTATCATTAATAGCTATATCCCACACCTCTTTATACCATTCTTCCATTTTATATTCACCTTGCCCCTTCCACTTCCCAGCTATAATAATTCATGCAGCTGTCAATAAATCTGTGAGCAAGTCCTTCATAGCCTGTAAACCTTCCGCCCCATCGTAAATTGATAATAGTGCAACCTCTGGACTTTTGGTCAGCTTTAACCCAGTGATTTCTTTTGTTTGTTTTCCTTCATCTGAGAAGGAACACATAAATCACAAGAGCCGAGAATGCTAATGAGAACATAGAAATCCCCACCCCATTCATGTTACAATTGGTTTTCCCCAGCTAGGATAGCTCATTACAATTTCTTTACTATACAGCTAGTCAGCATGTAGAACCTTTGACCCTCGCCCTCTCTCAGAATTCTGCACTCCTAATCCTCTACCAAAAAAACAATGCAAAACATTTCTGCAACCTGAATTGGGCTTTCAAAATGAGGTGATGCAACTCAACGCAAGGGCTGATAAGATCTCCAAAAGAGCCCCAAAGAAACAAATACTAACTGCTACTAGAAGAACATATGGCAAAGAAAGAGGCAGGTAAAGATGGGGAGGTGTTTGGAGCAAAGAAATTGATTTAAGGATTAGTGTTTTGAATATTGTCCGTAGGCTATAAAAGATCATAGCAAGAGGCATATGCATATAACACACACCCCTGCACACACTTTCTTTTCATGCAGACAGTCGTCCATGTTGGTTCATTAGGGGATAAATCCAAATGCAACTGCAACATGCCTTTATTAGGACCAGATAAAACATCCAAGTAGCAGGCATGGTTCATCTTTGGAAGAAAATAACCTTCTACCGCCCATGATGGTACGTCGTTTGTGGGGAAATCAACAGGCCCGCTAACCACCAGATCACATCACACAATTGGCTTCTGTTGACTCTATGCACCTAAAATTAATATCCAGTTTCGCTTATAGTCCTTTTGCTCTGTCTTGCAATGTACTATTGCTGTGTAATAAATGCAAGAGGAAGATTTAAGTAACTGTGGGGTCATTCCACGTCATGACAACACCGTCATGTCACCCACCATCTTGGATTTTGGTTGAAGGAACCCCCCCCCCAATTTCCCCCACTCTATCTCATCCTCTTATTGAGCTCCGTGTAAAATTTCAAAGAGATCTGATCATTGGTTATGGAGGGGGTGGGAATGTACATGTTCCGAGGGTCTCAAAAGGGACAGACAATGCAGATTTCATGAAAATTTGAAGTGCTATAAAATTAAAACGGTTTAAGATAGAGGAAAAAACCGTAAGGGGGTTTCTTTCAACCATAAGGGAAGGGTGTACACCAAGTTTAATCAAAATCCGAGATGGTGGGTGACAAAACCCTTGTTTTTTGCATTGATTTGATGTGGAATGATCCTGTGACTTATCTTTTCAAAAGCAAAAGAGATGTACTCAGCTTGCCTCTGCCTTATACAGGTTTTGGTGCCACTCAGTATTTTGTTGCTACAGTAATGGTCTGTAAGTCTGCAAGCACCTCCTCAATAAAATCTTAATGTTTTAACAAATTGCAGAAATGGGCTCTCCAAAACGCCTACCGACATCAGCCGGCCCCCCATTCCTGCTTTCCTGACAAAAAGTTTGAATGGACTCGGTAACACCTTGCATTTCAACATAGCAGCAATAAAACTATCTGCTCAGTGAAGGAATGGATTGCAGAACAGCAGACAAAACAGCTGTAGTCTAGCTAAAATGACTGTTCTAGTTTTTTGGGTTTCTTCCATGGGAGTTACGCAGAGCTAACACACAGTAATCACAAAATAGTCAAACCACAGGTCAATAAAATGACCTGGCCACAGGGAGATTACAATTGTGCCTGCTCTGGATCCTCTTACTGTCAATAGACATTTAGATTAATTTAAATTATTCTGAACATGGGAAGCTGAAATTCTCCCATTAACAACTACACTGTCAGCATGAACAGTTGCTAGGCTGTCCCCTGTAAGGGGATCCACTCATATGACCAAAACAAACTTAACACTAAAACCAAAACCATTTTGCGTATTTTAAAACAAAACTTTTTAAAAAGAAAACAAGTTGCAATGTAACATAGCACTCTCAGCTGAACCAAGGACACATAATTGTTAACCACATTTGGTCACTGCCAGAATTTTGTGATGGGACACAGGTGGCGCTGTGGTCTAAACCACAGAGCCTAGGGCTTGCCAATCAGAAGGTCGGCGGTTTGAATCCCCACAATGGGGTGAGCACCCATTTCTCAGTCCCTGCTCTTGCCAACCTAGCAGTTCGAAAGCAGGTCAAAGTGCAAGTAGATAAATAGGTACCGCTCCGGCGGGAGAGTAAACAGCGTTTCCGTGCGCTGCTCTGGTTCGCCAGAAGTGGCTTAGTCATGCTGGCCACATGACCCGGAATCTGTATGCCGGCTCCCTCGGCCAATAAAGTGAGATGAGCACCACAACCCCAGTCTCGGTCACGACTGGACCTAATGGTCAGGGGTCCCTTTACCTTTAGAATTCGGTGATGGGAAGTGCCTAGTCTCCAACATTATTCTCAGCTTTGAAGGTGCTTGCAGAATCAATCCACAAGCTCCTTTTTTGTGTGGCTCCATACTATTGCTGTGCCACCACATTATGGACCAAACATATCTGTGGACATATTCCCTTTGACCTGATCTAGCAGAGATCCTGATCTGAACAAGCAAGAATGTAATGCAGAAACACAGAGACTATATACTACATGGATGGTAAAGCAATTATTAATGCTTTGCTGCTGTTACAGCAAAGTGACTGGGCAAAATCATATAATTGTAGAGTTGAAGGAGATCCTGAGGATCATTGAGTCCAACTCTCTGCAATGCAGGAATATGCAGTTGTTCCCTTACAGGAATCAAACCTACAAGGATAAGGTCCCAAATTTCCAAGTGATGCTAGTATTATTCATTTCTGGAAAAGGCACTCGACTTTGAATGTCTACTTAGGCATATCAGCACATAATTATTATTTTTTAAGTTAAAGGCACAGTTGTTAATTTATGCAAAAACAGGCCAACTCCCACCATGACTTGGTGAAACATGCCACTAGCTCCCTCTTAACAGAATTTCAAATATGGATGTTCCCACCGCATAGGACTGAGCAATCTGTGAAACGAGTTTTCCACTAAACAGCTTGTTGACCCAGATTAAAGCAGAGCAGGATCTCTTCAAAACCATGGTTTGAACTGTAGCACAGAAATAGGTCAGAAGTCGGCTAGCAGAGTTGGAGGAGCCTAAGTTAAACATCAAGAGACACCTGCAAAAACTCGTCCCTTTTTTCAATGTTGCCCTATAATCCTCTCCACTGGTATAATATGTCTTTTGGCATGCTACCACATCACTATTAAGATACAGCTTTTTGATCTGTCGCTGGAGCAATGGAGGGGGTTACAGCAGAGACAAGAAAATCGAAAGACACACATGCACACAAGCTTTGTGTTCGTGCATTTGAGCCTGGTATACATTACAAATATTTAGCATCCGATACACTGTAATATCTACCACCATATTAGCAGCAATTTGAATATGGATTTTATGAATATGAACTTCATTTACTCTCTTTTAATGTAAATGCACCGAGAAAGGTCTACAATCGCAACAGATAAAATTTAGACAGGATTATATCCTCCCTCACCTTTACAATTCTTCCAGTGTTAGATACCATTCTAAGACTAAAAATTCACACAAATGTGCCACCCATTTTACAGTAACATGGTTGGACATACCGTGTCAAGTGCCTTAACCCTGTTCACATTGTTCCCCTGAAATGCAGGTGTTGGGTATGTAAAAGCCTGCTCTTTTGTCAAAGTGTGCAGTGCAATCAATGCGCACACAGCAAGCAGCCACTCTAACTTACATATCCTTTGTTTACAGGAAACTTCAAGTTATGGGCTACCTCAAAAGCTAAATATGCAGTTTCCTTACAAGACGAAAGAGTGTTGCACACACCACTACTAGCACAGAAGCTGTACATGCGCATTGCATATATGTGGTTTTAAAACAGTATTGCAAAATGCATTCTGTACATCATATTGTTCAGCCTTAAATCTGTTGTTAATCATGAAATGATTCATCACAGAATGTATTTTTATTTTTTATTTTTTGGTATTCTGATGTGTGACCAGTGTGAAAAGGGGGGGGGGGGAATCTGACCACAGTACCTTCTTGACCGTATTTTGTCCAGTTTTAACAGAAAACTAACCAATCCTTATAACAGTTAACATAAACCCAGCTCACACAAACACACGACTGCATCACCAGCTGTCCTTTCCTTGGCCAAAATGCATGGTTTCCGCCCATGAGTTGTAGGACAGCAGCGAGGAATGAACGTTAAAAAGCACTCTGAAAAAATAGGTGTGCTGGAGGTCAATGAGAAGGCAAGACAGATTCCATCAAGATGACAGAAACAAATGTTTTTTTGGAGGCAGTGAAGATGTTTTAAAGTAGTAACAAAAATACACTCCTAGAATCATAGAGTTGGAAGAGACCACAAGGGCCATCGAGTCCAACCCCCTGCCAAGCAGGAAACACCATCAGAGCACTCCTGACATATGGTTGTCAAGCCTCTGCTTAAAGACCTCCAAAGAAGGAGACTCCTGTACAATCCAAAACAACAAGAAGCTCCCCTATCCCTTCAAGCTAATTATCTGCAAAATCAACCTAGAATGCCACCTAGAATACACATTGTTCTGGTGCTCTATTTGCAGCATTAACTGTACAATTGATATCAGTCAAATTTAAACCTGAAGTCTCTGGAAATATGCTATTGTTCAAAGAAAGCTTAGAATCACAGAACTGTAGAGTTGGAAGGGACCCTCATCTAGTCCAGCCCCTTGCAATGCAAGAATATGCAGCTCTCCCTTACGTGGATCGAACTTGCAATCTTGGTGTTATTAGCACCATGCTCTAACCAAGTGAGCTATCCAGCTGACTTCAGCCTAGAAAAGAATTCTTCTTCTTCTCTGGCGATCACTCGTAGCCGCATAATATTGTCTTCCATGAACACAGTCTTAACTGTGAGTCCATAAGTGACTGTGGAGGCCAATTCTGGATCAAAATGTTTTATGCAAGCTACTTGCAGCTCAGGGCTCATGGCCAACTCCCTTTTCTACTTGTTGCACCACTCCTCCTTCAACCCCACTCAACTATACTACCACTTATCCCACTAGTCTCAGCCTACAAGGCCATCCTAGGAGTCTGTTCAAGACAAACCATGGACAGTGCAGATTGGCAGTCTCAAAAGCCCCATCATTCAGCCCGGACACTGAGGTCCAGCGCCGAGGGCCTTCTGGCAGTTCCCTCGCTGCAAGAAGTGAGTTTACAGGGAACCAGGCAGAGGGCCTTCTCGGTAGTGGCGCCTGCCTTGTGGAACGCCCTCCCAGCAGATGTCAAGGCAATAAACAACTATTTTACTTTTAAAATACAACTGAAGGCGGACCTGTTTAGGGAAGTTTCTAATGTCTGGCGCTGTATTGTTTTTAATATTCAGTTGGAAGCCACAGAGTGGCTGGAGAAACCCAGCCAGATGGGCGGGGTATAAATAATAAATTATTATTATTATTATTATTATTATTATTATTATTATTATTATTATACACATGCAATGTTCTCATTCTCCCAAGTTCTGCCGCTTCCCAAGTCAACCCAAGTTCTAACACTGGCTCAAAGGACAGGTGGGTGAACAAATCGAGAATGCAGCTTCCACAGTGCTACCCTGTATTAAAGGAGGCAGTGTTACAGAAAGTGCACACAGTTCTGTTTCTTGCTACAGGAGCAACATTGCTATGGCATCTGAGTATAACTTGCAGGGAACCTGTTCGGTGCTAAACTACAAAGGCTGTTGTGGCTTTTTAAAAGGCAGAATGCATGAATACTGATTAACCAGATGTTCCTTGTCAAAATTATCACAGCTGGGAGGAAAAAAATGTCACTGATAAATATCAAACTGCCAAGAAAAGCAACCACAAGCACCTAATATATGCTTATGTTCTCAGGCAGGAAAAAACCCTCCTAGAAAACTTTGAACCTTTGTATCTTCTGAAGAAACAATGAAATGCCACTTAACAACACACACACAAAAATACTACAAGATACAACTTTATCCCAATTAGAAAAGATGTTTCTATATTCGACTATCTTCAACTTATTTCTGTGGGTGATAATTCAACTAAGTCACGCTGTTGTTCTGGCCAGTAGAATTCTGTATCAATTCATTTTCAGTTTTAATTTAAGATTCTGGTATTAATCTTTAAAGTACTAAGTGTGGGTCGAGGTTATCGAAACAACCACCTGCACCTATATGAACCTGCCTGAGCTTTTAAGGTGCCTGGCTTCCTGCTTAGAGCTGTAATATTGACAAGCATTAAAGGACAAAGCCTTTTCTGTGGTGACCCCATATCCTTGGAATTACCCCCCCCCAAAAAAAAGAAAATACACATGGCATCTTTTTGTTAGTCTTTAGGAGAGACTAGGAGACTTCTGTTGTTGTTGCTCAAGTCTTATTTTGGGTAATTTTATGGTGCTGTACTTTAATTATAGTTTTTACTGCTGCTGCTGCTATTTTAATTTTGTTTCTGCAAGCAGCTTTGAGACCCAGATGAGGTAGTTTTAAAACAAATAAATGATCCGGAGTTTTTAGTATATAGTTATTTATTACTGACTATGTTGCGAGATGCCATTTAAGGAAAGATAATCTTAAAGCTGGGGAAAAAACCCCAACAAGGCCCGTCTAGCTAGTAAACATATGAACAAATTTAACAACTGCCATACCCTGACAATTGTAAAAACCTGTTACCTGTGACCTTGTGTCACTGGAGGAACTGTTGCAGAATGAGACTATTGAAAATGAGATTCTAAATTACAGTGGTACCTCAGGTTAAGTACTTAATTCGTTCTGGAGGTCCGTACTTAACCTGAAACTGTTCTTAACCTGAAGCACCACTTTAGCTAATGGGGCCTCCTGCTGCCGCTGCATCGCCGCTGCATGATTTCTGTTCTCATCCTGAAGCAAAGTTCTTAACCTGAAGCACTATTTCTGGGTTAGCAGAGTCTGTAACCTGAAGCGTATGTAACCTGAAGTGTATGTAACCCGAGCTACCACTGTAGTTTAGACGAAACACCAGAAAAATCCTTCAGGAGTGACCTAGCCAAACCAGGTACCTGTGACTACTGTCCACAGACTGGCCTCTGTAATACCTTGCAACTACAATGGAGCCCTACCCTCAGTTCCTGTGTGCCAACAACCTGCTGCTTGAACTGGCTCTTATGGAGCTTGCTAGAGTGCGGCAACCAAGAACAGCTCTTGTTGAGGGGAAACTACTGCCCATCTGGGCAGTGATGCCTCTACTACAGCTGCCACATTGACAACACAAAGCAGCAGCCCATCCCTAAACAAAGCATTGTAATGCACGACAAACACAAAAGAGAACGTCAAATGGAGGCCTAGGCAATTGATCTGCCCCTGCACAAAGTACAATTCTGAAGGGAGAAATAGGCAACACCATCAGTATACACGCACCAATATAAAGAGCCAGAAAAGATTCACAAAAGAACAAATGAGATTCTCCTTCAGTTTATGGTAAGGAAGGATGTAAATGGCGCTGTCAGGACAAGGGATAGTCCTGTTGGAGATGAGTGCAAGCTCTGCCACTGCCAACACCATGGGTAGGCAAACAAAGGCCCAGGGGCTGGATCTGGCCCAATCACCTTCTAAATCCGGCCCGTGGACAGTCCCGGAATCAGCATGTTTTTACATGAGTAGAATGTGTCCTTTTATAAAAAATGCATCTCTGGGTTATTTGTGGGACCTGCCTTCACCCCCCCCCCCAAAAAAAATATAGTCCGGCCCACCACAAGGTCTGAGGGACAGCGGACCGGCCCCCAGCTGAAAAAGTTTGCTGACCCCTGAACACCCTTCTGTCGTCTCTCCTTCCTGCTTGCCCTCTCCTCCTTTTGGCAGTGGCATCCTCATTATTCCACCCCCATGATTCCTCTCCCCTTGCTTTTAACACCCTCCCCCAAATATTAACAGCAGCTCTGCTAGTTATTTTTCTGTTTTCCGAGTGGGTCCCTCCTCAGTGAGGCATTCTGGGTGAAACAGCCTGCAAAGCACTTGTAACAACCACCACCACCGATTACTGCAACAGTAAGAAAAGAGTGCTCCACTTTAAATATATTATTTGAATGTTATTGTGGAGACTGCTGGGAGGAGGAGGAAAAAAAGAGGAATGGGGTTGTTGGCTGCAATGTTGCAGTACAGCCATCTCTCGGAAGTCGAACACCTTGCGAGTCAAACGTTTGGGCTCCCAAACGCCAAAGTGATTGTTCTGGTTTGCAAACATACTTTGGAACCCGAATGTCTGTCGTGGCTTCCAATTGGCTGCAGGAACTTCCTGCAGCCAATCGGAAGCCACGGCTTGGTTCTCGAATGTTTTAGAAATACAGTCGTACCTTGGAAGGTGAAGGCTGAAGATTACTATCTAATATGAAAAGGGAATACAGTATGCTCAACAGGCCTGAGAAAGCCTGCTTGCTTAAGTCCACAGTACGAATGTCTAGCACTAGGAGCAACAGAATTCACACAGCCTTTCTAAGAGCAGGATGGGAAAGGATGGAAAACCGTGTGAGTGTGGCATGTAAAACACAAAACTACTCTGCAAATTTGTAAGAACAGACCAGCAATTTGGAACATGAAAAGCACTGTGATATAGGCTGCCATAGGGCCACCACTACTAATCACCTGCGTGAACGACGTAAATATGAATTCACATTTATCAAAGCAGGGTTACCAAGGAAGCTTATCTAGCTGCAATACCAATAAACAGCATTTTCAATTACTTATGTTGCAGTAAAGCAATAATGTGGGAGACAGTAATACACCATTCCAAGGTTATCGCACCCAGGGCTACGCCTCCCATCGTCCCCTTCCAGGTTTGAGACCAACTGTTGACATTCGAGTGCTGAGCAAGGGTACAGTCTAAAAGATTGCAACCACGTGAAATGCATTGGCTTTTTACCATTACATATTGCAGGTAAAGGTAAAGGGACCCCTGACCGTTAAGTCCAGTCGCGGCCGACTCTGGGGTTGTGGCGCTCATTTCGCTTTATTAGCTGAGGGAGCCGGCATTTGTCTGCAGAGAGTTTTTCCAGGGCATGTGGCCAGCATGACTAAGCTGCTTCTGGCAAAATCAGAGCAGCACACAGAAACGCCGTTTACCTTCCCGCCGGAGCGGTACCTATTTATCTACTTGCACTGGAGTGCTTTCAAACTGCTAGGTTGGCAGGAGCTGGGACGGAGTAACAGGAGCTTACCCTGTCGCGGGGATTCGAACTGCCGACCTTCTGATTGGCAAGTCCTACCCTCCCTCCAAATCTCTTCAGATAGGACCCTGCCACTGGGGAATGAATGGGAGGCAGTAGGATACAAAATGAGTGCTGAGCCCGGAGGGGTTCTTTTTGGAGTTTTTCTTTGCATTTTGCGTCTCTTACTTAATTCTGGAGTAGGCGTGTGGGTCTTGGCCTCTTTTTTTGGTTTTGAAGTTGGGGGGACGGATTCCCTGTTTTGGGGGAGGGGGCTTGCACTCATTTTCTCAGGCAAGTTATTTGTTCTCTGGGACCAGATAGGCCCTCCAAGCAGTCATCTTGTTGTGGTTGGAAAACTACCCCGTGCACACTGATTTATGGAGGTGCTCACAACATTTCTGCTGACTTCCAAATAATGCCCACAGTCCCAAAAAGACCCACAAAAGAAGAAGCAGAAGGTATACAGAATAGTGTGGGAGACATGAAAAGCGTGAACTTGGATGAAGATAGCTACGGCTCCTTCGCGTGATGCATGGGAGAGAAGGAGAGATTCTTCTGCTGAGTTTTAAGGGAGCAGGAAGATTTAGATTACGAGAAGGAAATTTTTATTTTCCAGTTCCCCAGTTCCAATGTCTGCCCACATCTGTCTACTTTAAATAATGAGCCTTCAGGGCATAAAATTACCTCTTTTACATAAGACTGTAAACTCCTAGGATTGGCTTGTTCCAAAATTAAAAGGTTTTCTCTCTTTCTCTTCTATGTTAAGTATTGGAGTATTTCTTTTTTTCTTTCTTGTTATTTATCTTCAGATATTAAACAAACGTTAATTTAAAAAATATTTCAAGAGGTGTCTCTCTCTTAAAGACTATCTGATTTTTAGAAGACATCTGAAGACAGCCCTTTTTAGGGAAGTTTTTAATGTTTGATTGTTTTATCGTATTTTTAATGTTCTTTTGGGAGCTGCCCAGAGTGGCTGGGGAAACCCAGCCAGATGAGCAGGGTATAAATAATAAATTATTATTATTACTTTAGGCACCCCAACCAGATCCTGAGCAGACCACAAGGGTCACAGGGTAGCCTACTTAATAGATTGGTTCTGCCTTACTCCAAATGTTCCTCACTGCTTTGTGGAGCAATCTGCTGAACAAACCAGGAAACTCCTTCCTTGATCCTTGATCCCTTGGAATTCAGCTTTTAAGAATGCCCATTGTCTTTCCTTTCACATTTATAGGCAGAGAAAGGCCACAGGTTCCATATAAATGAAAGCAGAGGGTTCAACTGAGAAATAAAAGTTCTGCTTGCAAAAGTACTTCTCCAAAACAGAATCTGTGGCATTTTGGATATTATATAAGAAGAGGGGAAATGAGTGGTGTGTGTGAGATCAACCAAGTCCCATGGATTTCACATCTGGCAAATACACACTGCATAAAAACAGAAGAGAATATTATGTTTACTCGCCTTTCCAATTCAATGTCTAAATCAAGACCATCGTGATCTGGGAATTTCCATGTTGGGTGCAGAATCACTGATCCTCTGTCTATAAGCTATCGTCACAGAATTTCAGTGTTTCACCCAGTCTAGTGTGGCAAGACACAATCCCTTTACAACAGCTAAGTCCTATGTTTAAGGGAAAAGAGAAATAAATACCCGACTGGTCACCTGGTGCGTTGCAGTTATCCCCTCCAGCATGCAGATAATGGTTCATATATAGTACAAGTCACTGCCAGTCTCAAAACTTTGAAGTTTGTATGAGATCTGGCCCTATCTGTTCTTTTGGCCTATTGATTTTCACATGAAAGAGCCGCTGCTGTTCTCAATTCACTTTTTCCAGAAGCACCACAGCACTTCTATCATTTGCGGGGGTGGAGGTGGGGTGGGGATTTGTTTCTAAACTGTGCAAATTTAACCTTGATCTTACCTACAAAGGACAAAACTCCGAAACTTCTAATATTGCAAACCCGATTACTAATCCCCTAGAAAGCTATTACCTGCTTTCTAAGGGAGTCTACTGTGTTGCTGTCTGTAAATGCCCTTCTGTCCTCTGAAGGGGAAACATGTATTCCAATCTGTATTATCAGAATACTGCAGATATTTTACAGTTTAAATAAAATTGCAAATTGGGCAGTGGGGGTGGGTGGGAATCTCGCATGGATACAATATAATCAAGTTACTTATTTAGTTCGGACATCATTATGCATATAATGCAATACATATCCAAGCACCATAGAAACATGTACAGTGGTGCCCCGCAAGACGAATGCCTTGCAAGACGGAAAACTCGCTAGACGAAAGGGTTTTCCGTTTTTTGAGCTGCTTCGCAAGACGAATTTCCCTATGGGCTTGCTTCGCAAGACGAAAACGTCTTGCAAGTTTGTTTACTTTTTCTTAACACCGTTAATACAGTTGCGACTTGACTTCGAGGAGCAACTCATAGAACGCAGTGTACATAGTAGCCTTTTTTGAGGTTTTTAAAGACTTTGGTGATTTTTGAAGCTTTTCCAAAACTTCTTTTGCAGCCATTTGGTAAGTTAAGCTTTTAAAACTTTTTTTTTGGGGGGGGGGTTGGATTTTGGGTTGGGGTGTTTGGAATTCAAGGACTTGGTGTTGGGGAGGGGTTTGCAAGAATCTGGAGGCTTGTGTTTTTTTCTGCATTTTTATGATTTTTTGTGACCATTGGGGCACTCTGTTGTTTTTTTTTAAAAAATCTGGATTTGAATTTCTGTGTGCTGGGTGGCTGGGGGAACAGTTGGGGAGGGGTTTGCAAGAATCTGGAAGCTTGTTTTATTCCCCTGCATTTTATGATTTTCTGTGACCATTGGGCCACTCTGCTGTTTTTTAAAAAAAATTCTGGGTTTGAATTTTGAAATGCAAGATGAAAAATTCGCTAGACGAAAAAATTCACGGAACGAATTAATTTCGTCTTGCGAGGCACCACTGTATCACAACTGGTAGTATTCGTAATTTTCTATTCTTTCACAGTAATAAATCTGATTGAGGAAATCGAGAGGAGTTAGGATTGCCAACTGGCCAATGAAATACAGCCTGCAACTTGATATGCATGAATAACATCAAGGCGCAGTTAAAAACACAGCTACGAAGGCTAGTTAAAACTTTGGCAACATTACAAGATTAGTGAAAGTCAGGCAAGGTTGAGAGTCAGGGATAAGGGAATGTAAATAAGATGGATTATGACTCTGCCTTTTGCCCCTCGGTTGAAGAGCAGGGGCAGCTATTTAATAAATGATATGGATAAGGCAAGAAAAGCTGATTTCTTAAATGATATTGAAAGGCACTTCAGCAAGGGATAGGGATAGTCTTACCAGATATCTATCCATCATGTAACATTACTTACAATAAATAAATAGAAAACAGGACTAGCAATTTGTTCTACGTTTGGAATTGCTAAAAAAATAATAATCAATATGGCTCATGACTGCAGCCCACATAAGAAACAACAGGTGCAGTTTTCCCACTTAGCTTCAGAGACTGTTGAGAGCTGATCTCTTTCATCAACTGATGACAATGGTTAGTATCACTGTATCATTTAAAAAAAAAAACCTTATCAAAATGAACTTAACAAGCATAACACTGCTTTGATGCTGGCTGGTACCTGTAGATGGCCCCTGGCTACAAGACAGAAAGTCCATCTCCATCGTGAAAGAAAACTTCTGCAGTTTCCCTTTCACCTGAAACAAGCTGATTGTGCCCCTTGGAGAAAAGAAGAAAGCTTCTTCCTTTCCAGTTCTGGATCTTTGGAGATGGCAGAGTTTACCAGAGAAAATGAAGCCACATTTTTCTAGGTTGATGGAAATCTACACAGGACTACTTAATTCTAATGGGTATTGCTCCAACTCCTTCTAATGGGTATTGCTCCTTCTAATGGGTATTGCTCCTTCTAATGGGTATTGCTCCAACATCTTCTTTCCCAGAAGAAGGGCAATGCACCCTCAGATCCATTTTGCTTCTTTCCACTCCCTCCAGACCAGAGATTTCCATAATGGTCTTGTCCATTTGGTACAGTGGTACCTCGAGTTAAGTACTTAATTCGTTCTGGAGGTTCGTTCTTAACCTGAAGCACCACTTTAACTAATGGGGCCTCCTGCTGCCGCCACGTCGCCGGAGCACAATTTCTGTTCCCATCCTGAAGCAAAGTTCTTAACCCGAGGTACTATTTCTGGGTTAGCGGAGTCTGTAACCTGAAGCGTATGGTACCGCTGTATTCCCTTTCAGAACATGGCTACCTGCACAATCAGCTTCAGAGTCAATTGCATCTTCCCATCTGAATTACGGGGATTATTAAAAGTTACACTACAGTAATTGCTTCCCTTCTTACTAATGCCAGTGTTACAAATCAACTTATCTGGCGACAACATGAAGATAACCAATGATACCACAACTAACACTGTCTTCTCATTTGCAAATCCAAGGAGGCACAGATAGATAATCAAACTTTGCTACTCAGAAAGGAAGCAAAACCAATTATTATATACACTTGGTTAATTTTACAGGCACCAGAAACTGTAACCTTATGGAGAGGTGAGGGAAAGAAAATATGTGAGGAGGGAGGACAGAAATCCTTCCAAAGGAAGATTTTTGTCTTCCCCTTTCCAAGGGGAGAGGACAGAAATCCTTTCCAAGGTCTAGACATTTCTAAGATGGTTCCATCTCCACTGAGTAACACAACTGGTACTGCTTCCGTTGCTGTTCACTCAGGAATGCATGACATTAAAGACCTCCTGCACCATATCTTGGAACAAGTAGTTAAGGAGGCTAAGTTAAGGATTCCTCCCCATGTTTAAGAGTGAACACAAGCAATGTGACAGAAGTCACCATCCTGGAACTGATAGTACAGTCGCAGCCTTAAGCATACTACATGATAAAAGCACTTGAGAAATGGAGGCAAGACACAATTAGTTCAGCGATTTTAAGTGGGAAAGAGAGAAGTATTCTTAGTTCAAATGAAATCCATGTAACTTACCTTTGGCACAATTCAGGATCCAGACACAGAAAGTTAAGTCTCTTGAGCAAAGTTACGCTTGTGAGAAGATTCTGAAACAAACAAAAACAAGCTTTTAATTAGAACGCTAAAGACAACACATGCTTTTAATCACTCTACTTTACTTGGTGCATGTGTTAATTTTAAATTAATGTAAACCCAAATGTAGATACGATTTCCACTTTCACAAGAAAAAAATTACACAGAAGAAATGTTAGGGAACTGTAGCCATTTGAACTCAAGCAAACTTTATTGAGTGATCAGCCTTTGACCAAAGTATACTATGCTATGGCAAAACCACACACACACACACACACACACACACACACACACACACACAGAGTTAGTCCCAAAGGATGTACTTGCATTTAGTCTCAGGTAACTACATTGGCTCACATTCATGCCATAATATCCACTGTCTCACTTTCTCCTCTTTCACTGCAGCTGGGAGCAGCGTTTGTAGTAACAGACCAGATAAATGGCTTCAAACTCAAGAAAGTTCAGAACCCATCAATACTGTAGACATATTGGATGGTATCCAAAGATGGCATTGCCATCATAGAAGCAGTTACTGATCTATGCTTTTCTGAGCTCTCCATGTCCTCACTACCCCCCTCCCTGACAAATACCCCTTCCTCTTGGTTCATATGGGAACCAATGACACTGCAAGCAATAGCCTCCAGAAGATCAAAAGAGACTACGAGGCTCTGGGCAGGAAATTGAAGCAATTAAATGCACAAATTGTCATCTCATCTGTCCTCCCAGTTGAACGACGTGGCCCAGGGAGAGAGGGAAAAATAGTGGAAGTGAACAGCTGGCTTCGCAAATGGTGTAAACAGGAACGGTTTGGATACTTAGATCATGGACTACAGTTTCTTGAAGATGGACTTCTGGCAAGCGATGGGCTGCACCTCACTACGGTTGGGAGGAATGTTTTTGCCAAAAATCTCAGAAACCTCATCAGGAGGGCTTTAAACTGACTAATGTGGGGGAGGGAGACAGTGCTCCTGAAGGTAGGAGTCTATCAATTGATGAAGATGATCATCCAAATGTCATAGACCAAATGGAACAAACAGCACACAGACCTAGTGGTGGGAGGAAAAAATCCTTAAATAAGAGACACGGGGGAATGATTAATGGACCTCAATGTCTGTACACTAATGCGCAAAGCATGGGAAATAAACAAGATGAGCTTGAGCTCTTGGTACAGCAAACTAAATATGACATAATAGGCATCACTGAAACCTGGTGGGATAAGTCCCACGATTGGAATGTAATAATGGAGGGATACAATCTATTTCAGAGAAACAGACCAGACAAGAAAGGAGGAGGAGTGGCGTTATATGTCAGGGATGTGTATACCTGTGAAGAGATCCAAGATTTAGAACCTCAAAGCCAAAGTGAGAGCATTTGGGTCAAAATTAAGGGAGAGAAGAATAACAGGGACCTCATTGTGGGAGTTTACTATAGATCCCCAAGCCAAACGGAGGACATAGATGATGCCTTCCTGGAACAGATGGCCAAGCATGCAAAAGGAAGGGAGATAGTAGTAATGGGGGACTTCAATTACCCGGATATTTGCTGGATGTCAAACTCAGCCAAGAGCATAAGGTCAAACAGATTCCTCGCTGGCCTTGCAGACAACTTCATTGTCCAGAAAGTGGGAGAAGCAACAAGAGGAACAGCCATTTTAGATCTGGTCCTAACCAATGTTGATGACCTGGTTAGTGGGGTAGAAGTGGAAGGATCATTAGGCGTGAGTGATCATGCTCTTCTGAAGTTTTCTATACAGCGGAAAGGAGCAGCCAAGCATACTAGGACTCAATTTCTTGACTTTAAGAAAGCCGACTTCATAAAACTTAGGGAAGTGCTGGGTGAGATCCCATGGACAGTAATACTAAAAGGAAAGGGAGTTCATGATGGCTGGGAGTTTGTTAAGAGGGAGATAGTAAAAGCACAACTTCAGGCAATACCAATGAGACGGAAACATGGAAGGTGCCTAAAGAAGCCAGGGTGGCTATCTAAAGAACTTTTAACTGAGTTAAGATTAAAAAAGGATGTGTACAAAAAATGGAAAAGGGGGGAAACCACCAAAGAGGAATTCAAACAAATAGCCAGCACGTGTAGACACAAAGTCAGAAAAGCTAAAGCACAGAATGAACTCAGGCTTGCTAGAGAGGTTAAAAGCAACAAAAAAGGCTTTTATGAGTATGTTTGTAGCAAAAGGAAGAACAAAGAAACAGTGGGGTCACTCAGAGGAGAAGATGGTGAAATGCAAACAGGGGACACAGAAAGGGCTGAACTCCTCAATGCCTTCTTTGCCTCAGTCTTCTCCGATAAAGAAAACAATGCCCGACCTGAAGAATTTGGAGCAAATGATTCAGCAGAGGAAACACAGGCCAGAATAATTAAGGAGATAGTACAAGAATACTTGGTTAGTTTAGATGTATTCAAGTCTCCAGGGCCAGATGAACTGCATCCAAGAGTATTAAAAGAACTGGCAGATGTGATCTCAGAACCACTGGCAGTCATCTTTGAGAATTCCTGGAGAACGGGTGAAGTCCCAGCAGACTGGAGGAGGGCAAATGTTGTCCCTATTTTCAAAAAGAGGAAAAGAGTGGACCCAAATAATTACCGCCCAGTCAGTCTGACATCAATACCAGGGAAGATTCTGGAGCAGATCATTAAGCAAACAGTCTGTGAGCACCTAGAAAGGAATGCTGTGATCACCAATAGTCAGCATGGATTTCTGAAAAATAAGTCATGTCAGACTAACCTGATCTCGTTTTTTGACAGAATTACAAGGCTGGTAGATGAAGGGAACGCTGTGGATGTAGCCTACCTTGATTTCAGCAAGGCATTTGACAAGGTGCCCCATGATATTCTTGTAAAGAAGCTGGTAAAATGCAGTCTTGACTATGCTACCACTCAGTGGATTTGTAACTGGCTGACTGACCGAACCCAAAGGGTGCTCATCAATGGTTCCTCTTCATCCTGGAGAAGAGTGACTAGTGGGGTGCCACAGGGTTCTGTCTTGGGCACGGTCTTATTCAACATCTTTATCAACGACTTGGATGATGGACTCAAGGGCATCCTGATCAAATTTGCAGATGACACCAAACTGGGAGGGGTGGCTAACTCCCCAGAGGACAGGATCACACTTCAAAACAACCTTGACAGATTAGAGAACTGGGCCAAAACAAACAAGATGAATTTTAACAGGGAGAAATGTAAAGTATTGCACTTGGGCAAAAAAAAAAATGAGAGGCACAAATACAAGATGGGTGACACCTGGCTTGAGAGCAGTACATGTGAAAAGGATCTAGGAGTCTTGGTTGACCACAAACTTGACATGAGCCCACAGTGTGACGCAGCAGCTAAAAAAGCCAATGCAATTCTGGGCTGCATCAATAGGAGTATAGCATCTAGATCAAGGGAAGTAATAGTGCCACTGTATTCTGCTCTGGTCAGACCTCACCTGGAGTACTGTGTCCAGTTCTGGGCACCACAGTTCAAGAAGGACACTGACAAACTGGAACGTGTCCAGAGGAGGGCAACCAAAATGGTCAAAGGCCTGGAAACGATGCCTTATGAGGAACGGCTAAGGGAGCTGGGCATGTTTAGCCTGGAGAAGAGGAGGTTAAGGGGTGATATGATAGCCATGTTCAAATATATAAAAGGATGTCACATAGAGGAGGGAGAAAGGTTGTTTTCTGCTGCTCCAGAGAAGCGGACACAGAGCAATGGTTCCAAACTACAAGAAAGAAGATTCCACCTAAACATTAGGAAGAACTTCCTGACAGTAAGAGCTGTTCGACAGTGGAATTTGCTGCCAAGGAGTGTGGTGGAGTCTCCTTCTTTGGAGGTCTTTAAGCAGAGGCTTGACAACCATATGTCAGGAGTGCTCTGATGGTGTTTCCTGCTTGGCAGGGGGTTGGACTCGATGGCCCTTGTGGTCTCTTCCAACTCTATGATTCTATGAGTGGGGGGGGGGATTACTTCTGAGAGTCATGGGCCATTGGAACAGAGCAAGATTTCATGTAGGGGGTTGCAGTAAGCAAATCAAAACAAAACCAGGTGCCCAACTATTACTATTACAGTGGAACCTCGGTTGTCGAACATAATCCATTCCGGTAGACCATTCGACTTCCGAAATGTTCGACAATTGAGGATCAAAGGGGTGTCAGCAAATCTCATTGAAAAAGAGAGAGAAACGCGCTTCGGAAGCCGTTCGACATCTGAGGCGCGTTCAAAAATGGAAGCAGTTACTTCCGGGTTGTTGGTGTTCGGCTTTTGAAATGTTTGGCAGCCGAGACGTTCGACAACCAAAGAATGACTGTAATTCTATTTCTTACACACACACATCCCTTCACCATGAGGTCCCATGGCAGGTTACAGCAATGTAAAAAAATATGTATTAAAATCTGTTAAAAAAGAATTACAGTCAAGAGACTAGGGTGGATACTAAACCATATACCTCAGGTGCCAAAGGAAAGAGTAAGGAATTGTGTCTTCAGTATACAACTAAAGCGATACCATTGAAGTGCCGGGTGCACCTCTGTGGAGAGGGAATTCCATAGCTGAAGGGTCTTCTGAGCCACCACTGCCATAATTTCCAAGGGCAGTAGTGCTACCAAGAGGACCCCCCTCTGCACATCATGACACTGTAGAAGAGGTGGTCTTTCAGACTGCTGTTGAAAGTTTTATTTCAAAAATACCTAAGAATCAGTTACTGATTGCAACCCAAATGCTTTTCCTAAAAAAAGGGAAAAATATTAGAGGGACACAGCTAATCTTCCTCCACTGCCAGGTCAGGTTAATCTTAAGGTACTGCAAGCATATTATTGTGTATATGAAAACAGTCCATGTTTTATAATTAAAGGCAATGGACTCTTAAATTAAGGCCATGGCTGATACGTAGCTTTGTGGGGAGCTGGTAAAAGAGAAAACTTCTCCTTCATAGTACTTCATTCATTATACCACCAAAACGAAGAAACAACTATACTAATTGAATGTAAAAGGACCAGACAGGAAGGATGAAAGAAACTGACAGCTTGTGGGAGTGAGAGTAAGGTACATGGAGAATGGGAGAAAAATTACAGGAGATGGGTACAAATATATTGAGAGACATATGTTGGGGTGAGAAGGAAAAGAGTTAAATTAAAACATCTCTTTGAGGTATAACTTAAGAAAAGCCAAGTTATTGAACTCCCTGTCAAAAGGGAAATGCTATGGTGAAGAATTTAGCAATTTCTAAAGATGGATTAGAGATCAGTTTAAAAAAAAAAAAAAGCTAAACACTGCCTCCATCTACCACCAATTTTTGAATGGCTCTGTCACTGCACCACCATTTTGTGACTAGTGGACCTCAGTAATTTTTAGCTGCCTTAAGTGGACACTGAGGATAGGTTTTAAAACCTTCTGCACCTGACCTCTTCATGATCAAACATAATAATAAAAAAACTGTAAAAAGGATTAAAGAAACTGAAAAGCATGTCAAAAGTTCTTTTAAGTATTTGGAGACGCTCTACAAAACACACATATACTAAAACAGTAATATACCTGAAATAAGGCATTTGCTCTAAAAAACAAACACTGCTGTGATGAATAGTTGAACATTACAGGTACATTTGGGATATTATTTCAACCATGACAGCTTTTGCGGTTAAAATGCACCATTGCATTCAAAGGGAAGAAGATACTAAAACTCATGATACATCTTTTTTTCCATGACCCTAACAAAAAGGAGATGCGTACTCAAATAATCAACCATCTTCCAAGGGAAAAGACCACACAGTTGCCCAAAAACAGCACTGAGGAAGTGTATATAGAGTATTAGAGCATTTCAGATCCTACATTAGGTCTACTTGGAAGTAAGCCTCGTTGTTCAGTGTAAATTACTTCTGGGTAAGTACATATAGGATTGCAGCCTGAAAAACATAGTGGACGTTGCAAAAGCACTACAGATTCACTAAGAAGGAGAAGTCATTCTCCCATATTATTCAGGTCTAGCCAAAGATCAAGCAAAAAAAGGTTTAAGTTTGAATTGGTGTAGCTTAAGAAACATAAGAATGATTAAAAAACCAGGAGCTGATCATAAAGAATATTAAGCAAGTTTAACAATGTGATTCTTTATGCTGACACAGTCAACAATAGCTTACCATACCCTAAAAATAAACACAACAGGGTTAAAAATCCAGCAGCAATATGGACTGTGCCTTGATTAAAAAGCACACTTACCCCTCTAGTTGGACTGCCAAGGCTTCCTCCTTTTTAAATTTTGCTATATTGTATTTTGATTGTTGACTGCACTACTGTGTCAAAGACTAATGACAGAATGCTATAAATTGCTAAACAATATGCTGTTGCAGACTTGTCAATCTAATGGCACCTTCAGAGCTATCTGAATACAATATCTGAGCACGAATCCAATCATGTCGTTTCTGCTTTTAAAACTCAAATAGAGAGAGTCCTGCAGGATTAGATGTGGAAATCATTCAAAAATATGGATTAGTTTCATAAATAGTTCCAACTCTGACACAAACCCTGAGCTACATCCTGGTCTGCTCTCAACGTGGGAGGAAAGGAACATATTTTGTTCCAGCAAGAACGAGAGTAGCTGCTGCCTGAGCTGTCTTTGGTCCAAGCCCCATTAGCATGGGGTAAAAATCTGTCTCACATGATTAATTATAATTTTAAAATGCATATGTATACAGAAAAAGAGAGAAAAAATAGCAACACAATCCTAACTATGCCTACTCAGAAGGCCTATTGGATTCAGTAGGCCTTACTTCCCAGATTAAGTAGGGTGAGGATTTTCATTGTAAATAAAAACAATACAGTGGTACCTTGGGTTAAGAACTTAATTTGTTCTGGAGGTCCATTCTTAACCTGAAACTGTTCGTAACCTGAGGTACCACTTTAGCTAATGGGGTGTCCTGCCGCCGCCGCCGCGTGATTTCTGTTCTCATCCTGAAGCAAAGTTCTTAACCCGAGGTACTATTTCTGGTTTAGGAAGTCTGTAACCTGAAGTGTCTGTAACCTGAGGTACCACTGTACACTATAATCATAACAAAGGTTACTAAAATTTGCTTACAAAACAGAATATTTTGTAAATTCTACTCTGGGATAGCCGATGCTGTGGACTATAACATACACCAATCCCAGCTTCCATTGCTAATGGTCAGGGAGGAGAGTTGTTCTGGAGGGCACCATATTGGCTATTTCTGTTATCTACTATATATTTTGGGAAGTGGTTTGTCTGTTTGTTCTTCATAGGTTCAGCCGCCTACCCAGACATTGTTGCCAAACTTGTGGGGGGTGGGGAGGGGTCAGTGTTTGAGTGCCAGGCACCATTATGAATCAAGACGGTGCACTAAAAGGTGACTTGAGTGTGACGGTGCCGCTTTATTGACATAGGTTTGGCCACCTCTAGAGATAACATTTCCAAACTCTGTGAAGACATTCCCCAAGGAGGGGGAAGCAGACTTCATTGCCAGTGGTATGCTGGCTGCCATTTTGAATCAAGATTTCGAATCAAAAAGTAACTCTGGCATGATGGGTCTAAAGTGGCCAATTACACAATCCATTTAAAAAACACAGTATTTGGTGGGTTCTTTAAAAATCCCAGGCAGTGTCGGGTACTCCCTGTTAATATATCTTACTTTCATGACGTTAATGAGAAGAACCCAATATTTTTCACAACTTTGACCTGTCTATCCATCCTTATTCGCACATACTCATCTGAATATTTTGCAATTTGAGAAACCTTCCAAACATACATTTGGATGCCACTGATTTTCATTAAGCATGCCAGAATTTACTACTGTTAAAAGATTCCACGCTTGGTCATAATGCCCTTGAGTGAGCAATTGATTAAAGAATACATGCCTAATATTAATGGAAAGCTGGGGATGCTGTTAGTATCCTCCCATAAAGAAAACTCTTATCTTGGAACAATCCTACCAAATATATAAAATCTGCCTTTAGTTAGAGATTATATATAGCATTAATGCTGCTGGAGCCTGTGTATCTGGTTTTATGTGGTACTGAATACCAGCAATATAAAATTTTATACGACTTTTCTTTCACATTTAAACATTATCAAGGCGATAATGCCAGTCCTTTTGTAAAGATTTCCTACCAGCTAATTTCTGCAGAGGCTATATTGATTCATAGAGAAGTCCTTATTAGTGAGTATACTTTAATAAAATTGTAAATCCAGACTTCCTTTAGTTAACAGACTTATACATTTAATTTTTGAATGTCACATAGAGCCTAAGTGATTCTGATGCTCAGTAAGAGTCTAGCCTACAAATGTTATAATCTAGATTGCTCACAGGAAAATCCTTCCACAAAGGATACCGAGATAAAATTAAGTTAGCTAGCTATGGTCACAGCTTTACTTCAAACCTTTTCAGAAAGTTTATTTCTATTTCCTTTCTCTTTCTCAAGCCACTCCCTACTTTGCGTGTTTTGAAATGAGTACTGAAGAACAAGGCCATGCTTAGCTTTCCTTACTGACGCCACTGCCTATAGAAAGCTTTAAATCCTGAACATCATTAAATCCTAGGTGGAAATGAGTGCTCAAGGTAATTTGTTATCCAAGGTGCACATCTGAAGTCATTAAGCAAATAATGTTTTGAGCAACAATCAAACCAGAATGCTTAACCGTTAAGGCACGTTACACAAAATTTCCAATCACTTCACTTTCACGTCACTGTTGGCGTACACTTCCATCATTTCTGAGAAACACCGTTCAGAAGGGAGATTCCTAAAATGACAGTATCTTCTGTTAACAGACACCCATGGGCTCCACCTGAAGTAGCAATGTTCAGCGACAGACCAAATTTAAGCAGAGCACGAGCAGCATGGTACCAATCCATACAAGAATAAAGATCAGTAATTTGTTCCCGGGACTTGCTTGAACTTCGCATAACTGTACCAGTAGAAACTACAATAATCAATAAGAGATGGGAATTTGTCCTCATACAGCTCTATGCACTGTATTGTCTACCTGTGGCCCTCCAGATGTTGTTGGACCAGAACTCTCCAGCTAGCATCGCCAAGGGTCAGGGCTGATGAGACTCCAATAACACCATGGCAGACTGAAGGCCCCATCCCTGATTTTTTTAAAAAAAAACAACCAAGGCTCTACACAGGAGTGCACACACCCAAACGGAAAGTACTCCAAAACAGTTCAATTCCACAAGCCCACCCAGAATTTGAGGTGCACCTTCTCAAGTTGTCCCCATCTTCAAATGTTAGGTGGCTGGTGAGCCGACCTTTTCAGTGATGACACACAGTTGGTTTTATCAATAAAACTTTGTGGATTTCTTGTGTCGATAGGCCAAAGTCTGAGAGCAGAAGACAGGACGGCAATTTAATGGAAACCAAGTAGGAATTCTGGCATATGTTCTTAGATAGTTACACTGGCTTTTAAAGTTAACAAACATACATGCTGAAGATTATTCTGGTTTATCAGACTGATTTGCTGAAGCATTCAGCCTCACAAGAGAACAGGGAAGTTTTGCATTCCCTGTCCTGATATTTTGGGCAGCCAGAAGAAAGCCATGTACAGTTTCCGTCACCCACCTGAATCCAGCCTAAACCTTTTGGGGAAGGAAAGGCCTTGGAAACAAGAGTCTGTCTCCAGGCACGACCAACCTAGAAAACTGCCTTCTTTACATGCTGTTCAAGAGTAGCTCACGTTGGTGGAATTCCTTCCACAAATCCTCCTTGCAAGCGACTTCTTTCTGCCCTTAACCACATCAATGCAAGCGCTTGTTCTGTCCTAGGGCAGTACAACAAACCTCTCAGTGGTATGCATAGTTTCATTTGAGATGTTATATTGCACACATTCCACTCCTAGCAGAGCATCAGTAAGCTCCAGAATTTGAATGATGTCTGCTCCATCAATGAATATACATAACAGTGGGTGACTCATGCTGTAGCTGAGAAGTCTTCTATGCATTACATTAAGTCACTGTTTTATATCCTGGGACATTCTTACCGCAAAAGATAGTGAAGGAGGGCATACCTAACTTCTGCGTTCAGAGAAACCATCAAAATTCCTACCCTGTGTTTGGCCATCAAGTTATGAAGAGTGCTTTTAAAATTAACGCCAGTCTCTCTCTCTCTCTCTTTCTTTTTTTTGTTTCTTTCTTTCTTTCTTTCTACACCCTGGTTGTTTAGCTACAAAATAATGTTTTATTGTTCTGACTTTTGTTCACTTTTCTCCATAGTTAAACATCTCCATAGCAGAAGGTCTCCAATTGTCTTTGAATACATGGTCTTTATTCTTTAATCACTCTTCAATCACTACAAGTAAACAAGCACCTTTAGCAAATGCTGACTGCACATTAGACATCTGATCACAGCAATGTGTTTCCATTTGTTTTCTTGTGTGCTGATGGGCTTCCTTAAATTCTGTTATCATTCTGGTAATTCTGGGTCCAACTAAACATTGTTATGACAAAGGTAAAGTACCACGGCTGGGATTCTGGTAAACTACCTAGGTTCAAACAGATCTTAAGACCTCTTAAAGAGCCACCGTGAAACATTATCTAGACTGTTGGACTTGAGATCTAGGAGACCCAAGTTAAAATGTCTGCTGAGTCATGAAGCTCAAGATGTACCGTTGACTCAATCACAGTCAGAGCTAAGCTATGCCACACAAGTGTTGTGATGATAAGTCAAGACTTCTACTCTTCTATTTCCTTGGATAGGAAAGCAAGATTAAAAGCTTATAAACACTATACAGTAATACCTCTGGATGCGAACGGGATCCGTTCCGGAGCCCTGTTCGCATCCTGAAGCAAACGCAACCCGCATCTGTGCGAGTCGTGATTTGCCGCTTCTGCGCACAACGTCATTTTGAGCGTCTGCACATGCGGCGAAACCCGGAAGTAACACACTCCGTTACTTCTGGGTCGCCGTGGAGCACAACCCGAAAATGCTCAACCGAAAACTACTTCAACCCAAGGTATGACTGTACAGTGGTACCTCGGTTTTCGAACATAATCCGTTCTGGAAGTCTGTTCGAGTTCCAAAATGTTCGAAAAATGAAAACCGAAAGCGGAAGCCTCAAAACAGAAAACTCAGAATGGAAGCCACGTTTCCTGTTCGAGTTCTGAGGCGCGTTCGAAAACTGAGACATTTCATTTACTTCCGGGTTTTCAGCGTTCAAGTTCCGAAACGTTCGACTTAAAAGGCGTTCGATAACCGAGGTACCACTGTATGTACATATAAATATGCAAGGTCTCCCTCCTGAAAACTAAACACACTAAAGGACCGCTACAGAATTAAAAAGCCTCTCAAATATTACTGGTTGAAAATATAAAAATGGGGTTGTCTTCAAAGAAGGTTGCAGGTTTGATCCCCATGTGGGACAACTGAATCTTCCTGCACTGCAGCCGGGTGGGGAAAGATGATCCTCAGGGTCCTTTCCAACACTACGATTCTATGATTCAAACCATGCTTACAGAGGGGGTGGCAGCCCTTAAAAATCACTCCTGAGGCTCAGAAGGAATTTCCTAAAAAGGCTGTTTCATGCTAAACTGAAGCAGGGGGAATCACTAACCTCAACACACTATAGATCCAACTAAGTGAATGTACATAATCAGAACATTAATTCTTTAGGATCCTATGCACAGAGATCCTATGTTACCTTCATTAAGTTACCGCTGTCTTTCAAACTAATATTATTGTGTTATAGATTAGTTTTCACTTAAGGAAAGTCAAGTCCATGAGAAAGCCTTCACCCACCACCACCACTATTCATTTCTGCATAGCAGTTCCGACCCCCACCCCCCAAAAACCAAATCCTCAGGCTGAATTCCTGAGTCTCAAACTCGCCTTGCCCTCCCAGAGCAAAATAATCATGATGATATAAAAAGCTCAGAAAAAGGCAAATTGTTTTGAATATTTTATTAAAAAACAGCTTATAAATCACCCCCTGAATCTAAGGAGACAGCAACATTCTGAGATTAATTAAAGTGTTATAGAATGAAATCTTATCTGACTCTGGAGTCAGCATATGTCCTAGGTGTTTTATCTTCTTAAAATTCCATTACATGTTTTGCTTTTATTGTGATATGCGATAATACCAAATTCCTAGCAAGCAGAATAGTAGCCCAGGGGCATAGCAGAAATGAACAAACACCAGACACTAAATTCTGCATCTAAGCAACCCTTACGCAACGGCCCCAGGATTAGGCTGCTCTGCTGAGCAGTATAGTTACTTCTGAAAACAGTAACCCTACATCTCTTTCTACCCCAGTAAACTAAAGTTAAAGGTACCCCTGACCATTAGGTTCAGTCACAGACGGCTCTGGGGTAGCGGCGCTCATCTCACTCTATAGGCCAAGGGAGCCAGCATTTGTCCACAGACAGCTTCCAGGTCATGTGGCCAGCATGACTAAGCCGCTTCTGGCGAACCAGAGCAACCCACAGAAACGCCGTTTACCTTCCCGCCGGAGCAGTACCTATTTATCTACTTGCACTTTGACGTGCTTTCGAACTGCTAGGTGGGCAGGAGCTGGGACCGAGCAATGGGAGCTCACCCTGTTGCGAAGATTCAAACAGCTGACATTCTGATTGGCAAGCCCTAGGCTTTGTGGTTTAGACCACAGCGCCACCCGCGTCCCTACCCCAGCAGCCTAGTAACTCACAAACACACAATATGACTTGCTGGGGAAGGAAAATTTGCAAAAAGGCGTCATGATATGTTGTGTTGACCAAGCAAAAGGAGGCCTTTGGTTAAACCAGGCAAACTATCGTTCCATTTCATTTGCTTGTTTAGTTATAATATGACAACAATGAACATCAAGATACCAGAATGCAATCCGGAAGACAATGTGTGCTTCAAGTTCAAAACCTACACCAGTTTTACAAGGCAGGGAGAGCAAATGCAATGGGCAGGATTCAGTCCCACTGGTAGAAGCCCGAGCTTCCACTAGTGTAATGGGGTTCCCACTCTCCCTTTCCCACTGAAATTGGCTCGGGGTGTGGGATGCGCTCTGGGAAACCCCGGAACAGTGCATGGGGCAGGATGATTGTGCCATCTGGCAAACTGAAAAGGTTGCACCAACGTATGTATTCATTGAAGCCGGAAATACCAGATTGAAAATTATAGTCATGCTCAAGATTCCACTCTAAAGATCAAGTTCAAATATCAAGGGATGGACCACAGAACAGTGGCAGAGCACGTGCTGCACATCAGTTCTTTTCATAGGGTCAAATCCTTCTTCTTCTTTTTTTTTAAAGCATCAAAAGCAGCAAGTAAGACAACAGATTCCTTCACAAGATCCTGCTGTGCTACTTCCAGTTGGAAGAGACGTTATTGGCTGATATGGGCAAATAGTCTGGCCTAGTATTAAGGAGTTTGCGGCATGTGTTCTTACCGCAATGGTCCGTATGAAGTTCAAACCCTTGCTCTGTGCTCATTTTCAAGTTGGGAGGAGTGGTTTTTGTTTTTAACGAAATAGAATGTTTTCCTGAGGTAAAATGTGGGAAAATGGGAGCAGGTTCTCGTCAGTAAAACCCTTCAAATGCTTTGCCAAAAAATATTAGACATTACCAGAATAGAGATGATAATGGCAATAGGGGACTGCTGTTTTCAGTGGTAGCCATGAGGCTCATATAACAACGGGTTAGGCCCTTACACATAAATTTTCTGCAGCCCTATGAACTGAAAGTGAAAAGGACTAGCTTAGCTTGTACCAATGCATACACTCTGTGGGCCGATCCTGGCTTGCCAAGAGGTCCCTGTTGGCCAATGAGGCCATCTTCTCCAAACAATGTCCACCCCCCCATCAAGTGACATCACTTGCGACGTCAGCCAATAGCAGGGGGTGGGGTTAAGCCCAGAGTTGACTGCTTGCCTATTCTCAGCAGGGAGCAAAGGCAGACAACCATATCTGCAGGATTTAAGGTGATGAGCAGGGAGTTAAATCCTCTTTAGTTTGGCAGGATTTCATGCAAACCCTTTCATGATTCAGGAAACGTTTTGCATGAAATCCCCTGCTAAAATGAAGGGGGTGGCACTGCCTTTAAGAAGGACCTTGCAAACTGCATTGAAGTCCATGGCCTTCAAAACATTTTGTACCTTATGCTGCTTCGACGCCAGGTTGTTTGACAGGTGGGCAGCCCAGATCCACTGTCATAAATTTTACCCACAAGACCAATCCGGGCCATGGAGCCTAAAAGGTTAGCCACCCCTGACATACATGAATGGTTAAAAAATAAGCTGTAAAGATTTAATGGGAGCACATAGCCAGCACCGTACATTTCACTGGTGAGAGGAGTTTTGTCAGCTATAAGGAACTTAAAAAGCAGCTACTCCTTAGTGCATATACAGATGAAGGGAGCCAATACTATGGTCAGCCATCCTAGTTCAATCTGTTCCCACAAGAAATCCTCCATTTAATGGACTATGAAAGTGAACGTTATGAAGATGAAATATTGACATAGCTTTAAAGGAATTTGGATTTCTATAGATTCTTCCTGGGATAGAAGGGTAAATGCTGGCCAGATTGTGGATGGCATACATCTCTAAGTTCCCTGATCCTTCCAAGCATTTCTGGAATCCATATTTACTCACATCAACATGGGAGGAGAGGATTTCTTGTTCCTGATTTTAACCAACCAAAACAAGTGGTTTAGCATCTGCATTTTTATCCCCAAGGCCTATCAGGTGAAACAATCATTTTACCTTCTTCTCAGCTAAGCAGGCTTGTTAAAATGTTCATTTCTTCCCGGTATCTGTCATTTCAGAGCAGCTTTGTTACTCCCACAAAAAATACTGCACAAAAAGCACAGCGAAAAATAGTTTACGCTTTGAGACCAAAGAGAAATGAGGTTTAAATATGAAAGACAATGACATACTAAGAAATTAAAAGGCAAAACAAGCTCCACAAACAGCTGGAGCAACAGTGTACTGACAATTTACTGTAAATAGATCACAGCTCTGTTACTGAGTGGGGGAAGGGAAGAGAGAAACGAAAAGGTGGAAGCAGCAGCATTCGTTTTGATGTAAAGGATGAAAAAAGTCATTAAAATATTTATATAACCTGAACACTGTGGAGTGGAACTCACCACCCAGAGAGCAACCTATGCACTACCGAAAGCTCTTAGCCGCAGTATCTATCATTCTCAATTCACTGCCTAATTGGAACACAATCCCCTTGCTTGTCTAAATTTAGGAACAACTTTCACAATACTTTTTTTTGAAGGGGAGGGGGCAAAACGAATTCGCATTAAACACCTACCTTGCGGCAGGGCTTTTCAGTATTATTGGAAAATCCCCTCCAGTTTTAATCTGAATGTATTTGCCCAACCTACTTTAAACTAGTACGCAATTCCAATAATGTGGCATTTATACAGGGCCGTCACTGTACACAGATGTGAACCGTACAAAGTAAATATCAAACATGCATAAAATGATACCAAGTGATATCAAGTTTCATTATTTACGTGGACATTTTGCACATGCAAATAGCAGAACAAGGCCATGGTGGTTCAAAACCCAAGTTTAAAAAAGCACGTTGGAATGGGGAACTTTAATTAATCCACTGGTAAATACAAATACAAGGGACCGATTTTTTGATATATTTTTTTAAAAAGTATGTTAAGAGCCTACCTTATTAATCAATTTTCATGCATACTTAAACACTGGGCAAAAAGTAGCAGCATTTCTCTGTGCTGGAGGTACATGTTTTAACAGTGGCTGAGGTTTTACACGAAAAATGTAAAGACAAAATTCAATTTTAAATTCCATTTTCAAGAAATAAAGAATTTGGGGGTGGGGGAACAGGGACTGAGATGAAACCTCTTATCGGCACAGTAATTTATACTTTTATTCCCAAGGCAGGCAAGGGATTCACGATGAACTGAAACAATCCTTGATCAACTTAATATTTTCTACATGACAAAGATCAATAAGTGGCAATCAAATTACATACCATTAGTTAGGGCTTCAAAATGGAATTTTTCTACAGACAGGAATTTCACAAAGAGAGCCCTCATCATGAAGTGCACACATTTGACAGCATCTAAATGACAGGCACCAGGGAATCCTGAAGAGAAATCTGCTGTAGCAGAGTTCTTCAGATTTGACACTCGAGTGCTCATATTACTCCGATCAGCACAGTAAATTAATGTAACAAGGCCTCAGGTTATTGAAAAGATTCAGTTTCAATTACTAACTTGGTTCTTTAGTCTCATCATTCAGGTCAGGTGATCCTCCAAGTTCAGCATAACTTTGGGACTAACACACATATTACAGTTGCAAAGGCGATGGCACCAAAAAAAGCCAGCCCTCAGGTAAATTATCCTCACTCCAGCCAAAAGGCACCAACTTGCTAATCGCACAAATCTCCATTATATGTATTTCTTAAAAAATAATAATAATAAACCACCCATCATCTAAAAATAGATTTCAGGGTGGTATATAAATTTAAAGTTACAAAAACCATTAACCCACAAACCACCAATGCAATAAAATTAAGCAAAATAAAACCACTCAAAACTCTGCTGTTGCTTGTGGTAGCATGCCACTAAAAATAGGTTTTGTATTCCCCCCCCCCCAATTCTATGTTGCTGTCTTGGTGTTTAAGAGCACTACACCAAAAAGAGCAAGCCTAAAACTTCAGTATGTGAAGTTTGGGGAAGTCAAGGGCACTGCCACTGTTTAAAAAGGGAAGAGCTAAGATTGCTAACAGCTTTCTCTCCCTCCCGCCATCTTCTCCCAATCATACACACACACATTTCCCCAATGAATAGTATAAAAATAGAAGGAAATTTTCTTATCTTTGCTGCAGAACGCAGCTGTTTAGCTCCATATGGTAAGGGGGACAGTCACACCTAAAGATAATCTCTGCGTTGCTCACTATTTGTTGTGAACCAAAATAATTGATCATTTGCATTTGTTCCTTCTCTAGATCATTTGTCAAAGGACAAATTCCAAGTATCTCTCTATCCCATCCTGAATTTGTGGGATTGCCAGATTTTATAAATAATATTTGTTAAGTGACAAACTGGCATAATCTACCGTATTTTTCACTCTATTGGACGCACCAGACCACAGGACGTGCCTAGTTTTTAGAGGGGGAAATCAAGGGAAAAAATATTATCCCCCCCCCAGCCCCAAAGAGCAACGGACAGGCTGCGCGCTTCCTCTTTAGCCTTGAGCAGCATCTTTAGCCTTGCACAACGGGATGGATCGTGCCCGCTGTCCACTGGGGCTGGACTAGATGACTCCTGGGGTTCCCTTCCAACCCTGCAATTCTGTGACCTCGGAAGTTGTTGGGGGTCTCCACCACTGGAGGCTTTTAAGCAGTGGTTGGGGGACCATCTGCCTGGCGTTCTTTAGCTGTGGATTCCTACATTGTGAGGGGGCTGAGCTAGATGACCCTCGGGTGGCCCTCCCAACTCTATACAGTCCTACACTTCTGCGGCAGGAGATCCACAGCCACTTCACACAATGCCCACTCCCAATTTTCATTGGAGAGACATGTGGCTTCACTGTCTAGGTAGGTACCCCCCTACCTGCCACTCTTCCCTCACCCCACTTAAGCCGAGGGAATTCCTGCCCAGAGAAGCTCCCAGGTGAGGCAAGGGTTAAGATCTACCTCTGGTAAATGGCTTTGTATCCTCCCTCTTTCCCTTTTCTCTTCTTCTTCTATGCTAGTTCCTTCTCTTGTGTTTTGTTTAATCTGTTTCTATTGTATACTAAAATAAAAGCTGCAAAGTTTCCTTTTTTATAATATCCCCCCCCCCTCCAAACTAAAACGTTAATCTAGATAAAAACACTGATCCAGAGGAAAATAAGGGGGTGGAGAAAGGACGAAAAAAGAAAAAGAGGTAGAGATAGAGAGATTTTTTAAAAGTTGGCTTCTTTAGGCTTGCGCAGCCTCCCGAGGCTGGAGAGGCGTGCTAGGCAAAAGAGGAAGCCCGGGCAGCGAGCGGGATGGATCGCGCTCGCTGCCCGGGCTTCCTCTTTAGCCTTGCGCAGCCTCCCACGACTGGAGAGATTGCGCAAGGCTTTTCTAGAGGAGGGAGAAGGGACTGACTGGCCGCGTGTGTGTGGCTCTTGGGGGCTTTTCCTGCTTGCCTCCCCCCCTGCATTCGCTCCATGGGATGCACAGACTTTTCCCCTTAGTTTTTAAGACGGAAAAACTGTGTCCTATGGTGCGAAAAATACGGTACTTGCACGTTAAAGAAGTCCAAATTGATTTTGGTGGATAATGGGAGAAAAAGGAAAGAAGCGCTAGATGGGAAAATGGAAGTTAGACTCACATCTTAATATTAGAAATGTAAAAATCTCCAGAAACATTTAAAGCTGTGGAGAAAAACTTGTTTTCCCATATTTCCCCACCACATTTCGTTGGGAGGGACAACACACACAAAGTAAGTAGTGGGGGAGATATGTGCAATATTTACTTCCTTATCCAAACAAAACTTTATTACCGTATTTTTCGCTCTATAACACGCACCCGACCATAACACGCACATAGTTTTTAGAGGAGGAAAACAAGAAAAAAAATATTCTAAACGAAACAGTGGATGTATGATTTTTGTGGTTCATGCTGTGGCCACAGACATATTATCTGATGGTGAATTTGGGGTGACCCAGTGCAAAAATCCTCAGGATCCATGTGGATCCATGCTTTGTAACCACGTTTTAAGTGGGGAGGGAAGGAAAAGCACTCAAGGGACAAGGAGCATGCGTGGGGTGGGTGGAGAAGGATGCTGTTAATAATGAAGAAGAGGGGTATAAGAGGAGAAGGCTCCTTTCCTCTCCCGCTTTGCTCCTTTAAAGCAAGCAGGCTTTCTGTCCCTCTCTCCTCCCCACTCAGCGGCTCTTCTCCCGCTTTGCTGTTTCAAAGCGAGCCACGGAGGAGGGAAGGAAGGGGAACCATGGATCCTCTGCTCACGACTGCAGCAGATCCCCCCGCCATCCGTAGGCATTCGCTCCATAACACGCACAGACATTTCCCCTTACTTTCTAGGAGGAAAAAAGTGAGTGTTATGGTGCAAAAAATACGGTAGTTGCTCGAACAAATGAAATGCATCACTTTAAATTAGATCAAAATATAAAATGGTACCATTTGACCTATTTAAAACCATAAATGACTTTGTTTCATACCTACAAACTTGTGCATATACCCAGTTGTGCTCCACTTCCTTGTACAAGTCACCCAAACGGTTGAATTTTTTCCTCTGAGGTTTTGCCACCCACAAGGAGAATTTCTGCAGTTTCTGCCCTGCTTTCTTCTGACCTTTTTATTACCCAGCAAGGCAGGGCAATAACCTGATTGACTCCCAATGTGTAGGAGGGTGATTAGGAGACATGGAAAAGGTTAACCAGGAAGAGGTAGGTCAACAGGAAAGCCGAAGCAGGCTATTTGCTTCCAGCATCTCCAAACTAGATCAAAAGTCACTAGAAAAAGGCAAGATGCACTTCATGTGCGATGACGGCTTTTTATACTCCTGTCAGGAAGAGGGCAGGACCCTTTAGGTACAGAAATGCATCTTTGACGAGTTAGCTGTATGCCAGGATTGTGATTCTCTAATGCCACAGAGTATTTTACATTTTTTAAAGTGTTTAAAAACATTGTACTCATTCTAAAATATATATATTTCAAAAGGTTTTTAAGTGTTCCCCCAAACTTCCAATTTTTCAAATAATTCTGAGAAGAAACACAAATGAGTAAGGACCATTTTCCTCCTTGAATGTTCCCAGAGTTTATTTCCCAGGATTTCATATCTCTACTCAACAGATGTGCAATAAGTTTGGTTTTTGGTTTTAAAAAGCAAATTGGCTAAACAGTCAACTTAAGACCCCTTCAATGGCTAAAGTATCCGTCCCTTACTGCTTGTGATACTGTTCGAGAATGGAGTTTTGTCCTTCGCTTAATTAAAAGTAACACATTTCAGAGGCCTATACGCACTTTAAGCAGGATAAACTTTTCCCCACAGCTGAAGACTTTGGTTATTGACTTCTGCTGTTTATCCTTGGACATTTGCCAGGAAAATGTTTTGACTGTAGTTAAGAGAAATGATACATCACTACATTTCAACAACAGCAGCATAGAGGAATGTGGCTTTTGGTGTATTATTAAACTCATCGCTGTTAGCTATACATGAAAATGTATTGCTTCACAATATACCCATTGTTGTAATTTGGCCATTTCACACACCGGCGATTAATCTCAACAGAATACATTCTAGAGGTCTAAACACAATATTGCAGCGGTTCTCAACCTGTGGGTCCCCAGATGTTGTTGGACTACAACTCCCAACATCCCTGAGCTCTGGCCTTGCTAGCTAGGGGTGATGGGAGTTGTAGTTCAACAACATCTGGGGACCCACAGGTTGAGAAAGGCTGCAATATTGGAACTGGGGTGGGTGGGTGGGGAATAGACATGCCACTAGATCTTAAATCCCCTCTGTCGTAAGCTAGTTTAGTCAACTACTGACTTTTCATGAAATTGTTCATGGCATGAGAGCAGGAGGTCTGAAGACCCAGCAAAGGTCCAGGGCAGACCAATAGCCTTGTATACTTTCTGTCACCTCCTCCTGTCTCTGAGCCACTGCTGAGTCACTGTCCGAGAGCCAACAAGGCAAAACTAGGCTTGCCTTTAGGTCCTTTGCTCTTGATGCCCAATGGCAAAGCGGAAGAATCAGAGGATCTAAGCAGGGCTCAAAATTATTGCGGGAGCCAGGCAACAGGTCCTCCAGCAAATATACCTTGGAAGTCGAACAGAATCCGTTCCAGAACTCCGCTCGACTTCCAAAACGTTCAGAAACCAAAGTGTGGCTTCTGATTGGCTGCAGGAAGCCCTTGCAGCCCATCGGAAGCCCCGTAGGACGTTCGGCTTCCAAAAATAGTTCGCAAACCGGAACAGTCACTTCTGGGTTTGCAGCGTTTGGGAGCCAAAGCGTTCGAGAACTAAGCTGTTCGGAAAGCAAGGTACGACTGCAGTTGAAGGTTGCAACATGAATATAAAATCTAGGGGAACCAGAGATAGAAAACCTCACTGTGTGACGGGTCAGCAACTCATTGCATGTATGTGCACATGGCAATAAAGACTGCCTGCCTTTAATCACAATCTTTCACATTTTACATTAGCACTTATACAGCATATCTAACAGTACATTCATACCTCTTGTTTTGTTTAATTCAGGTTACAGTGGTACCTCGGGTTAAGAACTTAATTCGTTCCGGAGGTCCGTTCTTAACCTGAAACTGTTCTTAACTTGAAGCACCACTTTAGCTAATGGGGCCTCCTGCTGCCGCCACACCGCTGGAGCACAATTTCTGTTCTCAACCTGAAGCAAAGTTCTTAACCCGCTGTATTATTTCTGGGTTAGCAGAGTCTGTAACGTGAAGCGTATGTAACCCAAGGTACCACTGTATATTGTTCTATGCATATATTATTACCCTCTTTCTCCTTCCCTTAAAATGGGATGACAATGGTAGTGGCAAAACAACCACTGAGGGGGCTAACTCAACCTTCAAGACAATGTACACCTTCAAGTAGCTTTATGAAGGCTGTGTTCAGATGGCACTTTTTATTAACCAAAGCTCTGCCAGTCATTCATTCATTCGAAGGATCATTCTATTAAAGAACTAGTCCAGGCACAAATCACAGCACCCCACAGGATTTCTTGGGAGCAGTTTGCAGGTACCTGGACTTGTACTGACTAGTCTTGTCTTAAAGGGCTGTGCAAAAAAGCACCTACAAAGAGAAGTAAGCCGTCAAACAGCAGTAAGATTAAGCTATCTGCTAGGAACATATTGTAACTTAGGAAGGTGAAAATCCAAGTTGCACTTCTGTATAAAAATAAATGCAGTTCCTAAAATAGGTGTGCTTTGGGAAATAGTTGCAGCAACGGTGCAGATCTGAGGAGGAAATAATAGAAAGGATAAATTGCAGCTTTTAAGCAAAAAACAAAAACAAAACACAAGCAAGCAAAAATAAATGATGGTGATGCAGAAAAACGTCTGCTGAGAAATTATTCCTACATTTCTCCCTAGATCAGTGGTTCCAAATCTTTATGAGTACAAAGACCCCTTTCTCACCTCAAAAATGTTTTGTGAACCCCCACATGCTAATTGTTGCAGTTTCAGACTCTGTTAATTGAGAAAATACATAATGACAAAATAAAAATAAAAATGCAAGGATCTGT